>NC_056692.1:10729285-11046428 GCF_018350215.1 Panthera leo | reverse complement strand
TGACATGCAGGGCGGCCACGCTGTGCTCATCGCGTCTGAGGAGCAGTTCAAGGTAAACCACCGTGGCGACCCTCCTGGCTCCCACTTGACACCGTTAGACCTTCCAGGAACTCTGTCCTCACTGTGCTCCCCATCTGCTGAGACCCCCTGTCTGCCTGGGACACATGCCCCTGGACTAGCAGAGATGGCCCCTGGAGAACCCAGACGCTCCCTCAGCCAGCCACATCCCCCCAGGAGCCTCCTGCCTCACCGAGTCCCTGCCAGGACCCTCTGAAGACTCCTCAGGGCTCTGTCTGGCAGGAACTCGTGACCTGAGTGGATACCAGCCACCTTACCCTTACAACCCAGTGTGACTGGTTTGGCCACAGATGGGGGGGCCCTGGGAGGTCTCCTAGGTGAAGTCTGAGGAGAGGGTGCCCAGGCGGGAGGCCGCCGGGCGGCCGGGGCTGCAGGCCCAGCTGGCAGGCCGGGTTCGGGGCGGGGGCTGGTGCCCGCATCTGGGAGGGTGGGCCCTGCGGGTGCGGACAGGGCCAGCCCCTTTCACCGGCCGCCCACCTGCCGCCAGGTGTTCACACTACCCAAGGTGAGCGCCAAGACCAAGTTCAAGCTCACGGCCCACGAGGGCTGTCGGGTGCGCAAGGTGGCCCTTGCCACGTTTGCCAGCGTGGCCTGTGAGGACTACGCTGAAACCTGCCTGGCCTGCCTCACCAACTTGGGCGACGTGCACGTCTTCTCGGTGCCTGGCCTGCGGCCCCAGGTACACTACTCCTGTATCCGGAAGGAGGACATCAGCGGCATCGCCTCCTGTGTCTTCACGCGCCACGGCCAGGGTGAGGGGAAGGCTTCTCGGGGGCAGAAGCGGCCTGAGCGGGGCTGGAAGAGTTGCTGGGGAGCGTCAGCAGAGGGGCCCCAGGGCGGGCTCGGGACTGGCCGGCACAGGCCAGGGGGAGGCCACTGAGGGATTGTGGTTGCAGTCACACCCCCTAACCGCACCCCACTCTTCACCCGCCCACCCAGGTTTTTACCTGATTTCTCCATCGGAGTTTGAACGCTTCTCTCTGAGTGCTCGGAACATCACGGAGCCGCTCTGCTCTCTGGACATTAGCTGGCCCCGAGATACCACCCGCACCAGGTGTGTGGGAGGGGCAGCCCAGGGGGCCTTCACTAAGGCTGGTCTCGTCCTCATGCTCGGATCCTGCGTGGAACAAGGGTGGCCCTCCCTCGTGTCACCCCTCTCTGGTCCTGGGCCCCAGGAGAGGGAGGGTAGGGTCTGGCACTTGAGACTTGAGGCGCCTGCTTGTGGCACCCATTGTGGCCTCATCTCTACAGCCACAGGCTCCGAGAGTCGCCCAAGCTGAGCCAGGCTAATGGGACCCCAGGCGTGGTCCTGGCCCCAGGGAGCCGCGATGGAAGCCCTGGTCCTGCCCGCAGCAAGGGAGCTGGTAAGGACGCTGGATGTGAAGTGAAAGTGGCAGGATATCCACGCAGCTGACGCAGGCCGGGGGGCAAGCCTCCGTAGGTGGCAGCAACCGGACAGGCTGGAAGCCTGGGGGGGGGCCAGGCCAGGCAGGAATGGGGGGAGGGGGGAGGTGGCGGTCTGCTTGCAGTCCCAAGTCTCACTGTGGGCTGGGTTTGGGGCCGAGTCAGGTCCCCAGGGGATAGAAGGTAGAGTGCAGAGGGTGCCCAGATGGCCAGGTGGGGTCCCGATCATTTTTTTCCCGCAGACACCCCAGAGCCACCCGAGGCCACGCTCTCGCCCATGTCCATTGACTCGGCCACCAGTGCTGACACCACGCTGGACACGACAGGGGACGTCACGGTGGAGGACGTGAAGGATTTCCTGGGGTGAGGCGGGTGGGCGGGTCCGCAGAGGGGCTGCCCTGGGTCCTCCCCAGCCTCCCTCTGCTACCCTCTGCCTGCCTTCTGTCAGAGCTGGGCACAGAGGCCCCAGGAAGGGCCAGGTCCCAGGACCCTCTGATCTCCGCTCCCCTCCCCGCAGCTCTTCGGAGGAATCTGAGAAGAATCTGAGGAACCTGGCCGAAGACGAGGCTCGAGCCTGTGCCATCCTGATCAAATGAGGTGCTGCGGGTTTAGGGGCCCTGGGTCTGCCTGGTCCTTACTGTTTGACAGCCCTGATTTTCACGGTTCGGTACTAGAAAGGCTAGGCTGGCCTGTCAGCTCCTGGATGGCATGGGTAGCGTTTGGAACCAGGCCAGAGCAAACCACTTAGAGGTGGTGGCAGCTCGGGGCTCAGGGGCCGGTGTGGCCAGCCCATTTTGCAGAGATGATCACTCAGGCTCTTGTGGTGGGGTCCTGCCAGGTGAGCCTGGTGAGCGGGGCCTGGATCTGGAGCCCAGATCTGGGGCCCAGAGGTCTGCCCAACCTATTCGCTGCCCGGTGCCCCTACCCACGCAGCCTGGCCCTACGCCGGGCAGAGACCCCCACCCCCAAGCTCCCTCTTCATCTGCTGCCGGGGTTACTGCTGCCTCCTCCCTGACCACGTCCTGGGCCTCAGTGGGCCCAGCGTGGTCAGTGGTCAGAGTCAGCAAGCCCACCTCTGGCTGTCCCTGCAAGACCCTTGCTCCTGAATGGGTGGGGTGGCCCTTTTGCCTGCCCTAGAGGGGGCACGGTGGCACTTCTGCAGCCAGGCCGTTTACACTTTTCGGCTCCCTGGCTTTCTCTGACCCCTCTTCTCTTCCTTTACCAGGAAGGCCAGAACTGCTTGGCTACCCACTGCCCTTCTGGGAGCTGGGATCCAGGACCCCTGGCCCCTCCGCATAGACCCACACCTGCTAACCTACAGCCTCCAGAGGGACCTGCCCACCTCTGCCCCAGTGCGGTATGGGGGGGGTGTGGGCCCGGGACTCAGCCCAGAGCCTCTGGGGTAGATTCACCTTGGCCGCTCCAGTAGGCAGTTAGCCATCTGGAAGCCAGGCGCTACAGGGCGAGGACTGCTGGGCCTGGCAAGCCCCATGCCACCTCCCACTCTGCACACTGTCCTTCCCCACTGCCTTTGCAAAGAATATTTTTCTAACGCCTGTGCCGGGCTGGACAGGCATTTCTAAAACTATTTTGGTACTTGCTCCTGGGCCAGCACCCACCACTCCCCCCCCCCCCCCCCCCACCCAAGTCTGTGATGTGCGCATATATACGACTGGGAGTTCTGCCGGGCACCCAGGACTGGGGGCCCAGTCAGGGTGTGTGTGTGCGTGTGTGTGTGTGTGTGTACGAGGGCGGGGGGCGGGGAGGTCGGTCAGGATGGATTTCCCTGTAGATTGTACCTTGGGGTTTTTTTCCTGTCATTTTGTTAAAATTAGCGCTGTTTTAATATTAAAAATACTGATTTTTAATATTGAAAATAAAAGCATTTAATATCTCTTAAAAGGCAGCCACACCTGCTTTATCCCTGGTGGGGAGGAGGCGTCACACAGGAGCTCAGGAGGGAGGGACTCCAGGTGCCCAGACGCCTGAGGGCACCGGTCAGGGTCTCCCCGTCGGTGCTGCTGGGACTGTGGCGCTGGGGACCGTGGCGCTGGGGGTGGTGGCTGGAGCAGGGGCTGCCTCTGCTGGCAGGCAGTGGACGGACAGAGGCCCTTCCTCGCCCTGGCGTGGGGTCGCGGCGGGGGCACTGCAGGCGGGTGATGGCCACCCTAGGCCAGGGCCTCGCGGAAGGTGCTCCAGGCGTGGAAGCAGCGAGTGAAGGCGTGCTGCTCGTTGCCCTTACGGACCAGGCGCAGGCGGCGGGTCTTCTCGTGCTCCTTGGATCGCATGTGCTGGATGTACACCTGACCGACAGGAGAAGGCGTGAGTCTTGGGCGGTGCACCGGGACCGCCAGGCCCAGCCCCGGCCCTCCCCACCACCGACTCACCTGGCAGGCCTTCAGACTCAGCTTGATCTCCACCTGGCTCGTCTGGGTCCCCACCCACATGTAGACCTGTGGGGACAGCAGGACAGGTGGTCTCACGGGACCTGAGAGTACCCCCCATTCCAGCCCCGGGTTCCCATCTACCAGCGGGTAGGCCCCTTGAATGGGCGGGGGGGCAGGGGGCTCACTTCTTGGCCATTGTCTAGCAGCATGATATCATCATCCGCCAGGTCATCTTGGCAGAAATCAGAGCACTTCTCGGTCACGGCGAAGTAGCCCTTCTCATTGGAGCACCTGGAAGTCAAGGGTCAGGGAGAGGCTGAGGGTCGCAGGAGCCTGCCAGGACTGAGGAGGGAGCGCGGGGAGAGGTATGGGCTCTGGCCTCACCGGAAGAGCCGAGTGTGCTTCATGTATTCGGCGTCACCATCATAAGGCTTCTGTGCCCCGATGCCCACCCAAAAAAAGTTCTCGGGCTCCTCACCTTCGTTGATGACCTGTGGGGAAAGCGTCTGTCTGGCCCAGGTCCCCTGTCGGCCCTCACACGACCGCCTGCCCACCTGCCACCCGCCCTGGTCACCTGCTTGCTATAGGAGGCGTCAAACATGGTGTTCAGGATATCTTCCGCAAGCTTGGCCTCGTCCGGGTCCGCAGCCCGGCCCACCCACGCGTATACGATGCCCTGGTTGTCCTCGCTCTCAAAGGGAACCTGGGGAAGCGTGCAGGGGGTTCAAGTCAGGTCCCGCCTACAACCCACCACCCTGAGCCACAGTGCTGGCCGCACCCACAACCCACCTTGAGGATAAAGCAGAACTCGGAGTTGAGGAGGCTGGAGTCTGTGTTGATCTGGATGCACCTGGGGAGTGGGAGGGGTCAGCAGGGAGGTGCGGCTGGCCACTGGCCCCCGTCTGCCCACCACGTGCTCCCAGTCCCACCCCTGGCGCCCCCCTCCCCCTGCCCGGGCCAGGCACCGGGTGCAGAGGGCGCTGCCATTGGTGCGAATCTGGTAAAGGCTGGGCTGCAGGGCACCCTGAGCCGCCTTCCTCTTGCCACGGTGGATGATGAACTTTCTCTTGAAATGGGACAGGAACTTGGGGTTCTCCTGCTGCTGTGTCATGCGGACCACCTGGGGGTGTGGAGATGTTAAGGGCAGCTCCTTGGACCCCCCCCCCCACCCCGCCCCTCAGGCCAAGCCTCCCCTGGGTCTGAGTCCCTCTCAGGAGGTGCGGGGGTGGGGGAGGGGGGTGGCTGGAGCTGGGGTGGGCTGACAGACCTACCTCTAGCTTGCCGGGGAAGAGGCTCTCGAACTTCTTCTGCAGGCTGAAGGTGAAGGTGAGCCAGCCCATGTTGGAGGCTTCCCGGCCCTGCCAGAAGTACACGATGCACTGGAAGTCCTCCTCCGGCTGCTTCTCCTCTGCCTCAGCCGCTGCTTCCTCGCCTTCTTTGCCCTCCGCCCCTGCTTTCTCCTCCTCCTTCTCTTCCTTCTTCTCCTCCTCCTCCTCGTACTCCACGGGGACCCAGTACCTGGGGGGTATGGGGGTGGGGGGTCAGAGAGCGGTGGGCGGGGGCTCGAGGCCCCTAGCCCCAGGGGAGGGGCCGGGCGACCGAGGCGCGCCGCGTTGGCACCTGCAGAGGAAGACGTAGCAGTCCTGCGTGTAGAAGTGGCCAAACTCCTCCTCCGGCAGCCTCGCGAACTTCTTGCCCTCGAGCACAAAACCCTCCATGCCGTCCAGGTCCTCGTTCCACTCCTCCATCAGCTGCTCGGCCTGCAGGCCACGGCCGCCAGTCACCACCGGGCAGGGCAGGTCCTGGGCCAAGTCCTCCCCCGCCCCGCCCCCGGGGCCCCGCCCCCACCTCCGCCAGTGCCATGGGCGGCTGCCTGGGCAGGAACAGCGCGGTAAGGTCAGCCTTCATCTGCTCTTTCTTCTCCGCGTCGCGCTTCACTTTCCCGGTGAGTCCCGGGCCCTGCAGCACGGCCTCTGCGTTGCGCGTGTAGTCCACTGTCAACACGTCGTCCCAGTTCTTGAACTTGGCCTTGAACACCTGCCAAAGGGATGACAACACCAGCTGGAGTGGGGGTCTGATGCGGTTAAGGCAGAGGTCGGGTGGCTTGGGGGCGGGGTCCGGAAAAGCGGGGTGTGGTCTAGAAATGAAGGCGGGGCCTGGTGGCCGGAGGGGCGGGGCCTGGCAGGATAGCCGGTAAGAGGCCGCCCTCCCGAGAGGTACACACGCACCTGCGCCTCCGTGCCCTCCAGGCTGCGGCTGACCGTGGCGTGCCGCGGCCTGTGCAACATCCCGCACAGCTCCTGGCCCAGCTTGAGGGCGGCGGCGCGCACCAGGCGCGGGGACTTGCGGCCCAGCCAGATGAACACGTCCGACCAACAGTCCAGGATGTACACGCAGCGCGTGTCCAGCAGGCTCTGCAGCTGCGGGGCAAAGGCTGGAGGTCAATGCTGATGCGCCACCACCACGGAGGGGTCCTGGCTCCCTCGCCCTCCTCCCTCTGTGTGTCTTACCAGCCGCATCCTCGGCATCAGTTCCACCTTGGGACGTGTCTTATGTTCCACAGAGAGCTTGTAGTTGATCTGTGGCAGCTCCAGATAGCCCAGGCCCAAGCCCACCTGGCAGGATGAACAGGTGGGCGTGGCAGGGAAGGGTCTGGGGGAAGGAGCCCAACCCACCAGCAGCCCCCTGCTTTGGAGTCTGGCCTCTGCCCTGTTGTGGGTGCTCAGGACCATCGCCTGCTCCTCTTTGGACCTTAGTTTCCTCCCTCCACCAGTGTTTTAAGGGCATTCTATCAGTGGAAGGGCTTTTAAATGGTGCTTTCCCTGCCAACCCTCTCCAGGTCCTTACTGTCTTTTCTAATCTTCTAACTCGTCCTTTTCTTGCTTGCAAAACCCCCACGGGCTTCCTGTCACCTGCAGAATTAAGGCCAGGTTCTCAGCCCTGGAAGCCAGGCACTTTGCAGCCTCTCTCTAGCCCCACCTTCCTGGAAACACACACCCTAACACTGTTTCTCACGGCCTCACTCAGAGCCTCTAGACCTTTGCTCTGGCTATTTCCTGTCCAGAAGGTGGCACCCTCTCCCCACCCAAGTCCACAGTCACCACAGTGGTGCGAGGCTCAGGAAGTCAGGCCAGCCCTGCACCCAGCACCACAGCTCACCTTATACAGCTTGGGCTGAGGTGGCCAGAAGTCATCAGGCACATGCTTCTTGATCTCAGAGGGCTCCCCGCCCAGCGCCTCCCAGAACTCTGGGGACTCCTGACCTTGTACCAGCAGTGTGATCTCTGCCTTCCCTTTTCGCTCGTTCTTGTTAATTTTCTCTGCAAAGAGCCTGGAGGGGGAGTGGTGTGCAAAGCCCTTGGTGAGTCCTGTACCCCTTCTTAGAGGTGGCAGTCGGTCTTTGCAGAAGACTCCCCACCATGTCCCAGCAGGGCGTAGTCCTCGTACCTGGCCTTGGTGGTGCTACTCAGTGTGGCCTGGGCCCCCCGCCACACGTAAATGTCCAGCCCTCGATCCAGCAGGAAAACAAACCTGGATGGGAGGGGCAGAACGTGGGCAGCAACTGCCCTCATGCCCTAGACCCGGCCCCAATCCCTCCTTATGGGGTTTATCCCCCTTGTGGGTACCACGAAACTCGGTAAGACAGGGGTCAAAAGGATTGCTGGAAGGCCTCTTCTTCTAAAACCCAAATCTGCCCCCCACTAGTGGGGAGGAGGTCTGGGCTCAAGCACTCCCACCTCAGGTCATGGGTGCCTACCTTGGGTCCAGGGAGGCCCCCTTGAGAGGTACAGGTTCCAACTTGATGTTCTTTTTCCCATACACACGGTACATCCTGGCAGCAGAGCGAGAGTGACCAGGGGGTGGGAGGTAGGGACACGAAGGGGCCGATTTAGCCCTAACACCCTCTCCCCCAACCCTTCCCAGCTGAGTCCAGGTTAGTGCCACCTACCCACACACCCCCTCACCTGGTGACGTAGTGTGTGTCCTCCACAGTGTAGAAGCCACTGGCTGTTCCTCCCTCGATGTAGGAGATGTCGTTGTCAAACACCTGTGTGTGTGAGGGTGTGGTCCCTTGTCACTGAGCTATCCCCCCCGGCCCCCCGGCCCTCCTTCAAATACCTCCTGTCAGGGGGGCAGAGTTGCCCGTCCCTGCATCAAGTGCCACAGATCCGTGATGAAGTTCAACAAAACAACAACAAAGAAGAACAAGATCTGTGTCTATAAACGTAAACTCGTTATTTCAACGTTACCAGCTACAAAACTATGTGTTCATGGTGCGTTCACTCTTGTTAAGGTTTAGCCGCACACAGCATGTCTAGATACGCGCGTGTCAGGGCACAGGACCAAGCAGGTTCACGGAAGAGAGCGGAGTAAAGCGTCGTGTGTATGGGCATCTCCACGTAGCCAGCTGGCCGAAAGGACAGCACAGCTTGCTAACCCTGCTCTCTGACTCAGGGTCCTGCGCGTGGCCCCGCCTCCTTGGCGCTATCGGTCCCAGCTCCCCGGCTCTCTCTTGGCCTCAGGCCCAGGCTCCCCACCTCTGGCCTCACCCAATTCCCCTGACTGCCTTCGGTCTCCACCCCTAACACCTCTGGGTCGGCAGTGTGAGCCAGAGGTCTTGGCCCGCCCTCAGCCTTTGGCCGCGCCCACTTCCCGGCCCCACCCCCCCCAAGGCCCCGCCCCCTGGCTGGCACCTGCAGGAACTCCTCGCTCTCATCGCCCATCTCCTCCCGCACGGTGCGACACTCGGCACCAAGATAGTTACGCAGGTTCACGGCATGGATGGCAGAGCAGGCCTTCTTGTCCAGCGTGGACTCCCCGCCGATCCAGTAGTAGATCTCCCAGTTCAGTGAGCCACTGTCATCCAGAAAGGTCTGGTGGGGGGCGGCGGGCAGCATAGGCCGTGTCAGCCCTGGCCAAGGTGTCCTGGCTTCCCAGCTCACCCCCCAAAGGCCCCTCTAGCGGCCACAGACTCCCCACTCCCACGGTGGGCTGAGCTGTCACACCTCTGCCTAGGACATCCCCACCCCACCTGCTCTGCAAAGCCCTCCCCCTCCCAGCTTGCCTCAAGGAACAAAACTGTGGAGCTGGGGGCCCTGAGCCATCTAAGATAAGGTTATGGGGGGGGGGGCCTAACCCCCAACAACACGCCCAACTCTCACCTTGAGTACAATGTAGCAGTCAGCCTCATAGAACTTGCCATGGAAGGCTTCCTCCACCAGCACAGGCACGAAGTTCTCGATCTGCCAGATGGTGAGGCCCGGCAGCTGGCCCACGTCCTCCGTGAAGAACTCAGAGTAGTCAAGGCGCGGCTTCTCCAGGCTCTGGTCCCAGCGCCGTGCCTTGCCCCCAGGGGCTCGCGCGTCAGTACTTTCCTGGGGTCACGGTCACAAGGCATGGCTTGCCTCGTCACAGTCACTCAGGCAGATCTCTATTTGCTACCCACCTCAGGGCCTTTGCATGGGTTGTCCTCTCTACCCGGGACCCACTCTCCCTCTTGGCCTGGGTCACACAGTCTGTCTTGAGAAGAGCCCAGGGACACCTGTCCCCTCCCAGCCCCTGACCTGGCTTACCTCCTGTTTTTTGTTCTTCTCCTGGGCCACGTCCGACATGCCCTTCAGCACCTGCTTAGCCTGGTCATCCTGGGCTGAATCCTTGCGCCTCCGCAGCCGCATCTTGCGAGCCAGGGGGTCCTTGGGCCCACTTACTGCTTAGGGGAGGAGTAAATAGCTGGGCCCTCGGGCACCCAGCCAACCAGGGGCCAGCCCCATCTCGCAGGATCCAGAAGCTATGTGTGTCCCACCCAATTTGCAGATGGATAAGCTGAGGCCGGCAGAAGCATGCCCCCGGCTCCCAGACCAGCCCGACCTCCTCTGCTTACCAGCTGCTGCCGCAGCCACCGTGGCAGGGGAGGCACCTGCCAGCCGCAGCTGGTTCTGCAGCGAGAAGTCGATGTTGTACCACTCGGCAGCACGGTCAGCGGGCTTGGGAGGCATGACCAGGCTGGGGTTCTCCCGCACGTCCAGGACCTGCCTCGCGGGGTGAGCAGAGGTGGTGGGCCTGAGATCTACCGCCCCGTCACGCCCACCCCCGTCTGTCGCTCTCGGCAGCCGCTAGCGCTGAGAGGTCCAGGGCGGGGGCTGGGGTTCTTTCTCATCCCAGCTCTGCGGCCGCCCCTCGCGGGCTTTGGCTTTCCCATCTGTGAAACGGGACCTTGCAGGCTGGTCATGGGGCTAAAACGATGCCATCCAGCACGGGACGGACGGACACGGGGATGCGGTTCACCTTCTCCCAACTGTGGCCCTGCCGCCGCTCCAGGGGGCCTCTGCTGGGTGTCCCCACCCCAGTGACACTGCTTTGTGCGCTCTTTCCTGAGGGGGTGTCTGTCTGCACCTCCGCCCTCCCCATCAGGCCCCTCTTGGCACTGGCCCCGGCCCGCCCAGACCTCGATCTCCGTCAAGAAGTGGATGGCCTCTGGGAGGGTCACCAGGCGGTTCTTGTTCAGGACGAGTTTCCTCAGCTTTGTGCACCTGTGAGGACAGAGCCGGAGCCTCAGGGAGGTGACAGAGGAGGTTGCGGGGGAGGCAGGGAAACTTCCAGGACCCAGAGACGGGGAGCCGGGTGAGACCAGAGGCACTGAGTAGCCCAGCTAGTTACGAAACCACTGGGTTTAAACAGGCCGAGAGAGGCAGGAAAGGCTAAAGCAAGTGGGACTGGAGTCTCCTCAAGCTACGTGACGGGGAAGATCTTCTAGTGGCTTCTACGCAACAGCAGTTTTCAAAGAGGCCCTCTGCAGAGTTAAAGGCTCCTGCACGTGACCAACAGGACACTAAAAATCATTCTCGGAGACACGTGGGTGGCTCAGTCGGTGAAGCGTCTGGCTCTTGATTTCAGCTCAGGTCATGACCTCACGGTTTGTGAGACGGAGCCCCACATCAGGCTCCACACTGACAGCACGGGACCTGTTTGGGATTCTCTCTCCCTCTCTCTGCCCTCTCCCCTACTTGTGCTCTCTTCCTCTCTCTTGAAAAATAAACAAATATACTTAAAAAAAAAAAAAGCCAAACCATACTCTGTCCTCAAATTAGCTTGGAAGCTGCTGAGGGGTCCTCTGTTCTCTGCCTGAAGGACTTCTCAGAGTGTTGAGGAGGCCATGCCAGTGGACACAGTGACCTCCAGAAGGAGACAGACCAAACTCATGCTGGCACAGGACGTGGGTCTTGACCCACAAAGCCAAGTTAACCCATCCGTGTTGCATGATGGGCAGAGATTGCAGGGGGGGTTCTGACTACGGATCTGGGGTTTTCTATGCCATAAGTCTCCCCGCCCCCACTCGCCCCGGCACCTGCAGAGGCTTTCGGGGATCAGCTCCAGGTTGTTGTTGGCGGCCATGAACTCCTCTAGGTTGGCCAGCTTGCCGATGCCCGAGGGCAGCCCATCGAAATCCAGCTTGTTGGAGTTCAGGTACAGCTTCTTCAGCTTGGTCAGTTTGCAGATGGCTGACTAGAGGGGAGACACGGGCGGGGGGCGGGAGTCAGGGGCGGGAGCCGGGGCGGCCTTCCCTCTCCCCACCCTAGGCCCGGACGTACGGGCAGTGAGGTCAGCTGGTTGCGGGACAGGTTCAAGGTCTCCACGTGCACCCACTGGTCAATGCACAGGGACAGCTCCGAGATCTGGTTGCTGCTGAGGTTGAGGCGGCGCAGGCTGGGGAGGGTGTACAGGCACTCGGGCACCCGCGTCAGGTCGTTGCAGGAGAGGTCCACGTCTGGGGTGTGGAGTGGGGTGCATCAGCTGGGGCCCCCGCAGCCCGCTCCAGGGGCAGCCAGCCCTAATATGAGCCCCACCTCCACTGCCTCCAGGCTCTGCGGCCTGAAGCCAGTGACTTAATCTCTCTGGGCCTCAGTTTCTCCATGTGGAAAGACTTCCTCATACTGCTGAGTCTAGCCATAAAGCCAGTGCTTGTTACTGGCACAAAAACAGACACTCAGATCAATGGAACAGAACAGAGAACCCAAAAATGGACCCACAAATGTATGGCCGACTAATATCCAATGGATAGTTGACAAAGCAGGAAAGAATATCCGATGGAATAAAGACAGTCTCTTCAGCAAGTGGCATCGGGAAAACTGGACAGCGACATGCAGGAGAATGAACCTGGACCACTTTCTTAACACCACACACAAAAATAAACCCAAAATGGATGAGAGACTTAAATGTAAGACAGGAAGCCATCGAAATGCTCGAGGAGAAAACAGGCAACAACCTCTTTGACCTTGGCCGCAGCAACTTCTTACTCAACACATCTCCGGAGGCAAGGGAAACAAAAGCAAAACTGAACTATTGGGACCACATCAAGATACAAAGCTTCTGCACAGCAAAGGAAACAATCAGCAAAACTAAAAGGCAACTGACGGGATGGGAGAGATATTTGCAAATGACATATCAGATAAAGAGTTAGTATCCAAAATCTATAAAGAACTTATCAAACTCAACACCCAAAAAACAAATAACCCAGCAAAGAAATGGGCAAAAGACACGAATAGACACTTCTCCAAAGACATCCAGATGGCCAACCGACACATGAAAAAATACTCAACATCACTCATCATCAGGGAAATACAAATCAAAACCACACTGAGATACCACCTCACACCTGTCAGAATGGCAAACATTAACAACTCGGGCAACAACAGATGTTGGCGAGGATGCAGAGAGAGAGGATCTCCTTTGCATTGCTGGTGGGAATGAGAACTGGTGGGGCCACTCTGGAAAACAGTATGGAGGTTTGTCAAAAAACTAAAAATAGGGGCGCCTGGGTGGCGCAGTCGGTTAAGCGTCCGACTTCAGCCAGGTCACGATCTCGCGGTCCGTGAGTTCGAGCCCCGCGTCAGGCTCTGGGCTGATGGCTCGGAGCCTGGAGCCTGTTTCCGATTCTGTGTCTCCCTCTCTCTCTGCCCCTCCCCTGTTCATGCTCTGTCTCTCTCTGTCCCAAAAATAAATAAAAAATGTTGAAAAAAAAAAATTAAAAAAAAAAAAAAACAAAAAAAAAAACTAAAAATAGAACTACCTGTGACCCAGCAATTGCACTACTAGGTATTTATCCAAAGGATACAAAAATGCTGATTCAAGGGACACATGCACCCCGATGTTTACAGCAGCGCTATCGACAATAGCCAAAGTATGGAAAGAGCCCAGATGTCCATTGACGGATGAATGGATAAAGAAGATGCAGTATATATATAGAATGGAATATTACTCGGCAATCAAAAAGAATGCAATCTTGCCATTTGCAACAATGTGGATGGAAACAGAGGGTATTTTGCTAAGCGAAATTAGTCGGAGAAAGACAAATATCATAGGACTTCACTCATATGAGGACTTTTAAGAAACAAAACAGATGAACATAGGGAAAGGGAAGGAAAAATAATATAAAAACAGGGAGGGGAACAAAACATAAGAGACTCTTACATACAGAGAACAAACAGAGGGTTAGTGGAGAGGTTGTGGGAGGGGGGGATGGGCTAAATGGGTAAGGGGCACTAAGGAATCTACTCCTGAAATCACTGTTGCACTATAAGCTAGCTAACTTGGATGTAAATTAAAAGAAAAAAAAAAAAAAAAAGCCAGTGCTCATAATTTGGTGTTACCACTAGCTGTCACGGTAAGGAAAGAACTACTCATTAACATAACCGCGTCCTTTGCCCTCCAGCAGGTGGGCAGACAAGCAGGATCTATCCCTTCCTTCCTCCATAAGGGAGCAAGGAAGCAAGGGACCGGAGGGGACGAGAGCCCGAGATCACCCAGGGACTGCCAACCTGCGAGGTTGCTCAGGCCCTCCAGGCTGGTGGGGAGGTTGCTCTGGGTGCGCTGGGTGTTCCTCAGGTGCAGGGTCTGCAGGGCCGTCAGAGCTGGGAGCTGCCTGCAGGGAGACGTGGGTGGTCAGGCCGGGGGCAGGCCCAAGCGCACGGGGCTGAGAGGGTCTCAGAAGACGAGGTCAAGGGCGGCTGTAGGGTGGGGTAGACAGGACTCAGGACTGAGGTAGGACCTGATACTTAGGAAAGATGGGGCCTGAGGGGCCCAGCCCACACAGGAGGGGCAGGGATGTGGTGGGGGCCCGAAGCAGGAAGGGCCAGGGCTACGGGGGAGTTGAGGGACAAGGCCAGATTCCCCAGGGTGGGTTCGGGGGTGGGGCGTGGTCTGAGGAGGCGCCCACCGGAGCTGTGCGTGCAGCAGCGGGTTCCCGTTGAGCACCAGCGTCTGCAGGTGCACCAGGCGGCGCATCTGTGGGGGCAAGCTTTCTAGACGGTTCTCACTGAGGTCCAGGTACAGCAGGTCGGTGAGGTTGATGAAGAGCTGGTTGGGGATGGTGTCGATGCTGCGGGTGGGTGGGGGTGGGGGTGGGGCAGGCAGGGGCCGTCAGGGCCAGACGTACCCCTCCTGGATGGATGCAACCCCGTGTTGCAGTCCCCCCCAGACTCTGCCCCCCACCCCAGCCGACAGGCACCTGTTATGGCTGAGGTTCAGCACCAGCATGTTCTTGGCGTTCTCCAGCTCCCGTGGGCATTCCGTCAGCTGGTTGTAGCTCAAGTCCTGTGTAGAAACGGGCGAGGCCAGGTCAGGGGTGTTAGGGCCAGCCTTGGGGGTCAGATGGGGGACTGAGGAAGGAGTGGCTGAGGAGCTTTCAGGGCCAAAAGCAGACAGTCAGAACCCCGAGAGGAAGGGTGCCCAGGTTAGGGATCTGACTCCGTGAATGAGCTCAGGCAAGGCACTCTACAGCCTCAGTTTCTCCATCTATAAAATGGTATAACAGCGGCTGAGGAGACCACTCTAACAGAGGAGAACTGACTGGTGGGCCAACACAGGCGCCAGGTGGGTGGGTAGCTACTGACCAGAACCGAGAGATCATCCAGCTTGAAGATGTCATCGGGGACTCCGGAATTCTTCAGGCTGTTGGCTCGAGCCACGATGGCCTGGGGATACACCATGAGAGTCCATGATTCCTGGCTTCCACCCCCAGGAAGCAGCAGAGAGATCAGGGAAGGACACCTCCCCAGGAAACCCACCAGAGGCCAGGCTCAAGTGCCGTCCCACCCTGACTTTTGCTCATAGTCCCTCTCCCTGGAGAGTTCTTCCTAGCCCCCCTTGATGAGCTCCTATGCACGCCTCAAAACCCAGCTCAAATGTGCCCTAGAGCCCAGTACAGCATGCTCAGGGAACCCTTTTGACTGAACAATCCCTCTTCTTCCCAAGTCCAGAGGGCGAGATAAATGCGTAGCTCTGAGGCAGAGTGTCTAGGGCAGAGGAAGGGGGCTGGACCAAAGAGAAATCAGAGTGTGGACTGAGAGCAAGTCTGTTTTCCTCTTCTTGGGGCTGAAGCCTCATCTACAGACATGCAGAGAAAGTCTGAGGGGGAGAGAGAACAGGCCAGAGAACTGTGCCGCGACGCCACAACCCGGCCGCGACCAATTCTCCTTCAGCCTTCGTGTCTGTGCAGCACCACACTGCCCCTTCCCAGCGTCACCCACGGAACCCTCCCCAGAATACGGAAGGGGCCTCGTCCAAGGTCATGCAGCCAGGAAGTGGCAGGGCCCAGATTAGAACTCAGGCAGCCCAAGTCCAGAGGCTGTGCTCTTAACAGCTCAGGGGTCTGGCCTTGGACAGAAAAAACCCTCACCGAGGCCCGAAGGGTCTGGATGGGGACCTGATGTTCTGGGACGTCAGAGGCTCCACGGAGAGCAGAGGGGCGAGAGGACCGCTCTGACCAAACCGCACTCTACCCCAGCTCTCCCCCTGCCTGGCCGAGTGACCTCAGCCTCGGGCAAGTGACCTGGCTCTGTGGCCAAGTGTCTGCATCTGTGAACTTGGCGAAGGTCAGGACGATATGAAAAAAAACCCATTAGGGAAGAGTTGGAACAGTGCTTGGCTGGTATCAACTGTTCTCACTGTATTTGTCTAAAATGGGTGGGAGTTTGGGTTTTTTACATTTCTTCCCCCCATGCATTACTTAATGTAGCGGATTACGACGTCCTTTCCCCTTTAGGAACAGGTCCCCGAGTCTGACACAGGATGGGCAGAGGTGCCGGTCCAGCCTGGGGTCTGGCCCTGCCCTCACGCCACTGGCTGGACTCTGGCCCCAGCCCCCAAGCTCAATGGCCTCTGGCAGCACTCACCCTCAGTGACGGCAGGCTGGACAGCTCCCCGTGAAGCGTGGTCAGGTTGTTGTGACTCACAGACAAGTGCTCCTGGGCCAGGACGGGGGAGCAGAGGCTCAGCAGTGTGGGTAAGGTGTCTACAGAGTCCCCCTACTGCCACCAGAACCTTGTACCATCCAGGGGGTCCTCAGCCACACACGTTCAGCCCACCTCTTGCAGCCTCCCACCCTCCCTCCCTCCCATGGCGGCCTTTTCTTGCATACCTCCCAACACAGGGTGCTCACTCCATCTCATGGCTGTCAGCATCTTCCTCTATGTCGACTGCCTTCTGTGCAGGCTTGCCCACCTGGCCCAGCCCAATCCACAGGGACCCTCCCTGACTGCCCAGAGCCCCTTACCAGCTTCTGCAGGGCTGCCAACTCCTCTGGGAGGTAGCAGAGGCCCGTGCGGTTCAGCTTCAGCCATCGCAGACTGGTCATGGCCTTGACATTCTCAGGGAAGTAGCCGCCCTGGGGGTATGTGTCATGGTGAGACTGATTGGGATGACGGGCGCCCCTGCTCCACCACCCTCTGTGTCCCCCCGTTTGCATGGGAGCCTTGGGAGAGCAACAGAGCCACCTCTCACCAGCTGTGTGACCCTGGACAAGTCACTTTGCCACTCTGTGCCTCAACTTCCTCATCAATGTAACAGGGCTAATGAGAGCTCCTCATGATAAAAGTGTTAGGACCGACTAATTATCAGGATGGCTATTGGCCTAAGATCTCTTGTTGGATTCTGAGCCCTCAAAGGGCCAGGACGGAAATGGCTTGTTCCAGGGGACATCCCAGTGCTCAGTTGTGTGGTTAGCTTGGCTCAAATGCCTTTGCCTGCCATTCCAGGCCCTACCTAGGCCGCCAGAGATGGGGGGACTCCTAAGGCTCCAACAAGGCCCTGACTGTGCCCCAACCTGCCATCGGCATACAAGCCATTGCCAAGGTCCAACCCCCTGTGCAAGGCCTTGTTCATGTCTTCGTTCCCCACATTCGAATGCCTGCCTCAGTACCCCTAGCCTTTATGGCAGGCAGTCTGAGGCATCACGTGCCTTCAGCGCCCTCGGCTCGTGTCCCCATTCCCCTAGAGCCACATTCTCAGTTGGTGACTCGGACTCTCCCAGTCTGGAGAGGACAATGGAGACCTCAGGTGAGGACACTAGGGATGGGGACTGAGGAAAGTGGTGTGGCCGCCTGGGCCCTGGGTCAAAGGTATGTGCACATGTGGGTAAATGCAGGAAGGACCCGCCAGCCTCCTCAGCCCTGGTCTAACCCAACCTTAGTCAAAGCCTGGGCCCCCCCAGTGCCGAAGATCCAGGCTGACACGACACTGACCCCAGCGTCAGTCTGCTTGCTCACTGACCCCTCCTGTGCTGGGCCAGCTCTTCCTCCCACTCCTCTGGTCACCAGCACTGCCCACCTCATTCTGGACCCTCTAGAACCCCCTCACCCAGCAACTGGCTGGAAGGCTGGGCTCCAGTTCCTCGAGGCCCCAGTCTACCAGTCCAGCAGCTGCTCAGACAGGCAGCCACCCCAAGGCCTTGCACATCAGCCTGACAGTCTCCACACCAACTAATCCATGCGTCTACATTACAGTCCCTTCACCGGATGACAAAACCCAGACTCTGAGAGGGGAAGTGACTTGCCCAAGACCACACAGGATGGGGTGGCGGTGGCAGGGACAGGGCAGTGATGAGTGTGCTCCAGACCCGCCCCCGACAGCCAGCCGACAGCCGGTAGCCGGCCATGAGTCAGGGCCTGGCTTGGGCGTATGACCTCAGAGGGGCGGGGAAGGAGGGCCGGGGAGGCGGGAGCGGAGGCTCGCAGCCCCCCAGGCCACTCTCCGGGGCCCTGGCGGGGCCCAGACGCCCGGTCTGGGACGCGGGGTGGGGGCCCCCAGACCGCTCCCCGGCGTGACTCCGCCCCCAAGCGTCCGTCAGGCCCAGGCCGGCCTCGCTCTTCCCGTGCGGGCCCTGAGCTGAGGCGTCGGGGGTCCGTTCCCGGCAAGGTCCCGAGGCCCGGGGGGAGCCCCACCCCGGGCCGTCCTCAGTCCTGGGCGGCGCGGGGCCCGGAGGCGGGCGGGACAGGAAGCAGAGACCGGCGCGGGCCCGGGCGGAAGAGACGGCCTGGAGGGAGGCCCGGCCCCACGCCCGGCCGGCTCACCTTGAAGTCGTTGCCGCTGAGGTCCACGCCGCGCACGAACGGCAGCACCCCGGTGGCCTCCATGGCGCCGCTCTTGCTGCGGGGCCGTACCGGGCGCGGGGGGCAGCGGGGCGAGCCGCGGGCTGGGCCAACGCTGGCTCCGCCCTTTTAACCCGCCCCCGCCCGGGCCCGCGGGCAGGCGGAGCCCGGGCCGCGCCCCTCGCCTGCCCGCGCACGCGGCGCGCCGCGGGGAAGCGCCGGGCCCGCCCACTCTGCGTTAGACCTCTCTGGGCCTCAGTTTCCCCGTCTGTTCGCTAACCCGAGAGGCCTCGAAAAGTCCGGGCTCCCCCTGTGCTCCCGAAGGCTTCATAACCCCCAGGCTAAATTCCAGCGACCTATGGTGGGGGGAGGGGTGTCACAGGCCCTGCAGGTCCAGGCACTGTCCCTTGGGCTGCTGCATCAGCTGGTGTTGGCCATGACCTCTGGAGAGATTATAGACCGAGGCCCCAGGGACGCAGAGACCTGGGAGCTTCTATCCCCGCACTGGGCCCTGCATGGCGACCAATGGTAGCATGACGCCTGGGTCCTTGGGACCTAGGACTCAAGGAAAACCCCAGGCCTGCTCCTGGCCTCAGTTTTCTCACCTGTGAAATGCTTCCTAAGGGTGTCTTCAGGAACAAATAAACTGTAGCTTGGAGCATACAGCAGGCACTCAGTAAGTGGCACATTATTATTATTCCCACTTAGAGTCAACACCCACCCTTATCTATTTCCTTACTCCCCCACCAGCCGGCACATAGTGGGTCCCCAATAAATAAATGCCGAGGGAGCCACAGGTTATATGCATAATCATCCTTTGCAGGAGAGGAGGCGGCCTTGAATGCCCATTTTACAGGAGAGCAAACTGAGGCCAGAATGGAAAAGTGGACCGCACAAGGTCACACGGAACAGGTGGCATGGGTAGCCTCCTGAGTCACACTGTGTGCCCAGCAGACCAACAGATAAAATAACGAAGCCACCGAGGCGCCCTCAGAGGTGATTTAAAGGGTCAGGCAAGCGGGCCTTGGGACCAGGTAACACCTGTTTGCAGGCCCGGGAGAGAACGTAAGCTCAGATATCTTTCTCCACACCGCTGCCTCACATGCAAGCACACACGCCTTCGCAACGGGCCTTTGGGACTGCCTCTAATGAACTCTAATGAACATTCTGAACTCTAATGACCACCACCACACCGCCGGGTCTCGAGTGGGGGCGGGGGGGTGGGGGGGGGGAACTCGGCCCTGCGCCTTTAAATCCAGAGTGCGTCCAAGAGTCCCGCCCAAGAGGGAGGGCGATTGCCGGAGGGGGCGTGGCCTATGTATCATTGGCTAAACTGCGCAGTATTTTCGAATGTGGGCGGGGCCTCGAGCGCTCCGATTGGAGCCAGGGCTTGCTTGTCTGCAAGCGTTGGAGGTCAGCGGCAGTGCACTGGGCCTCGGTGTTCGGTTCCCGGGTCCTCCAAGTTCCATTCCCAGGCGGGTCCGGGCTCAGGGGCCCGAGCAGACTCGCTGTGTCCTCCGGTCGCTGTGCTGAAGCCGCGACGCACGTACAGCCGGAGTGTGACGGGTCGACCCCGGTCACCCAGTCCCGGGCGTGGAGCGTGCGTCGGACGCAGGTCGGGGGCGTGGTCTCCGCCGGGGCCCCTGGTCAAGGACCGGGAACGAGGGAAGGGCTCTGGGCCCCAGGCTGGGGTTCGAATGTCGACTCCGCCCCATGACGTCTAGCGTACCGCTCAGCATTTCTCAGGGCCTGGGTGCCATCCCGGTGAAAGGGGCCGTGGCAGGCCCACTAGGGTCTGCTGCGCGGCCCGCTCAGCCCCTGCCCTGGGTAGCAGGTGTGGCGGAGGAAGGGCAAGACGGGAGGCATCTCAGAGCGCTGTGGGGCCCGGAAGGCCAGAGTCCGGTTATTTTTAACCACCCGCGCCCCCTCCCCCTTCGGGGAGTTGGAAGGCTTCTGTCTGGGGCCTGTGCGATCCGAGTCCACTTTAGATAGGAGGTATTTAAAGCGCTTTACAGTTTGTGAGTTGATTCTTGGTTCCTCTGGAAACGGGTGACAATATTGATCACCGATAAGGAGACTAAAAATGGCTTCAGGGCCTTGGTGGGTCATCACCCTAGCCTTTGACCAACCCAGGCCCCAGAGCCCTCTTGTCCTATTTTTAGTCTGGCCAAATTGGGGGCGGTGTTGGGGCTGAGTCTCGAAGTGATTCAGGCTTTAGCTGCTCTAGGCATCTGGTCACCTGGCAACTGAGCCGTGGGCACCCACAGCTGAGCAGGGAGGGCAGAAGTCCTTGGTGCCCAAGACGGCTCTGGGCCCATGGTCATCTGCTCAGGCATCTGCACAGAAGACGGTTCTGCCTGGTCAGGTACTGCCTGGTATGTGAGCTTGTGCTTTGGTCACACACCCCCTCAGCTCTCAGGGCCTGAGGGCAGGATTTCCCCTGGAAGAACCTGAGGCTGGGGCTTGGTGGCCTGGGTCTGGGAAGGATCTCTGCCTCTGCTTCCCAAGTGCCCGGCCCTAACCAACGCTACAGTTCTGGGCTCCTCGCTTGTGAATCCTTCCTCACCACTGCCTGTGCCATTTTACAGGTGAACAAAGCTGGGGCTTCAGACCCTCCTCTCTCTCTGTTGCTTGGGCTCCCAGCCTCTGAGGACAGCGGCCACCGCCCCCACCCACCCCCCGTTATTATTCTAAACCTGAGGGGCCCAGAGATGCACTAAGCCAGTTCTATTTGGGGTCTTTAGAGAAACCTTGCTTGCTTGTCCCCACGACTGGGTCTTCAACCTTGACTGGCACCTACCTGTTGACGAGTGTCTCCTGCCCTCCCTGGGCAGCCTGGGCCATCTCATTCCTCCCATCCTTTGATTTGATACCTCTATTACCCTGTTGAGATCTGGGGGGGGGGGGGGGGTGGTAATTGAGGCCCCCTGAGCTTCACTGAGGTTCCCTCAAAGGCTTGAGGGACCCTCCAGAGCAGCCTGCCTGGGACCCCAGCTGTGTCTTTAGGCCTCGGTTTCCTCCTGCTCTGCCCAGCCCTTGTTAAGAACCAGGATGAAGCAGCCTCTAGGACCTGGCCATAGGCCCCCGGAGACCGATTGGACGCTGGGGGTGGGCAAGAGTCAGGAAGCTTTGCAGTCGTGGGTCCGAGTCCACACCGCTCCCTGTGTGGTCTGGCAGCCTGTTTCTCTCTAAGATGGCGGTCGTGATGATAAGACCCACCTCGCGGTCTGAGGTGATGCAGGGGGTCCTTGAGGGTGGGATGGAGAAGATGGGCCTCCTTCTCTGACCTGCTACAAGTTTCAGGCCTCTGTGACCTTCCCTGTCCAGAGGATGGGTGAGCTGTTTGCAGGTTTGGGGGAGGAGGGTTCGGGCAGCTCCCCATCTCCTCCCAAGAAACCCTTTCTCCTGAGAAGTTCCCAGGATCGCCTCTCATGGGCTCTACTCTCAGCGACCCCAGCAGGATGGGGTCTGTCCCACTGCCAGCCTGGCCGCCCCCATCTAGCTCTCCCTGCACCCCGCTCTTTTACAGGCAGACAGACCATGGCAGAGTTCTCCCAGAAACGGGGGAGGCAGCGTGACGAGGTCCTGGGCAGCACTGTGGACTTCCTCCTGGCCAATGCCCGCCTGGTGCTGGGCGTTGGTGGGGCCGCTGTGCTGGGAATTGCTACCTTGGCTGTGAAGCGGGTAAGGCCAGGCTGAGCCACTTATAGCTGGGGACCGCTGTCCTTCTCCCTGCAGCGGGGCCCCAGAGGGTGGTGGGGACAGCCCACAGCTGGGACCTGCTTCTCTACCCCGGCAACCTCGGCTTTGCCGCCGGCTTTGGCACGGCTGCCCAGGCTTCAGATGCTCTGATCCTTGTCGCTCGGCCTGCAGCTCATCGACAGGGCCACCAGCCCTCGAGACGAGGATGATGCCAAAGGGGACACCACGTGCCTGGAGGAGAGCTGGAAGGAACTGACCCTACTCAAGACCACGCCACGCCTGCAGCCCCGGACTCCACCTGCTGCCCTCAGCCAGCCAGCATCGCTCCCCGCCCCCTTGCCATCTGCCCCCGGTGAGCGGCACCCCTTCCCCCCAAACCTGGGTAGGTCCCCCTCTGGTGGTCACATTTGGGAGACGCAACCCAGACTCCGCCTCGACTGCCCTGTGTGACCCGTGCAAGTCCCTGCTCCTCCAGGGTGCCGTCTCCCTGCATGATTAATGGTGGCGTATTTCTCTGCCCTGCTAACCTCCTGGGTGGCGTCAAGGCTCCGGCCACCAAGACGCGACTGGGAGGGTGGTACCAGAGCATGGCAGCAGCGTTACGACGGCGGGGGGGCCCCAGGTGGGGAAACTGAGGCCAGTAACCTGTTTTCCCTTTCTACATGAAGCTGTTTTAGGGTGCGGGGGATCTGGGGCAGTGAGAATTTGTCACCACGTGCTCCCTGTGCGTGAGGACTTGAGCTTAAGTGCCCTCTCAGGTGATTGTTTCACAGGCGAAGAAGACGAGACCCAGGATATCACACGGCTGGTAATTGGGTAGAGTCCTCTTGGCTCTTCGCGGGGTCTTCTGACACAGTCCCTGACCCCTTCATTCTGCAGAGGGGCCCTCAGACACCGAGCCTCAGCCGTTGCCTCAGCCGAGCTCCCCAGCACCGCTGTGCCTGACGTTTCAGGAGAAGCTGCTGGTGTTCGAGCGGGACCACGTGACCATCCCAGAGGCCCACGTGGCTCTGGCCAAGCAGCTGGCCGGTGACATCGCCCTTGAGCTGCAGGCCTACTTGCGGAACAAATTCCCAGAACTGCCCTTCGGGGCCCTTGTGCCCGGCGGGCCGCTCTATGACGGGCTCCAGGGGGGGGCCGCCAGCCGCGTGCGCCTCCTGGTTCCCCTGGTGCTGGAGGTGGGCCTGTGGGGCCTGGTGCCCGGCGTGGACACCGTGGCCAGGGACCCTCGCTGCTGGGCCGTGCGCAGGACTCAGCTTGAGTTCCGTCCCCGCGGGAGCAGCCCCTGGGACCGCTTCCTGGTGGGCGGCTACCTCTCCTCCCGGGTCCTGCTGGAGCTGCTCCGCAAGGCCCTGGCCTCCTCCGTCAACTGGCCGGCCATCGGCGGCCTCCTCGGGTGCCTGATCCGGCCCAGCGTGGCCTCGGAGGAGCTGCTGCTCGACGTGCAGCACGAGCGCCTCGAGCTCACCGTCGCCGTGCTCCTGGCGGTCACCGGTGCCGACGCCGAAGACCGCCTCCTTCTGGCCTGGCCCCTGGAGGGGCTGGCCGGGAACCTCTGGCTGCAGGACCTGTACCCTGCAGAGGCCGCCAGGCTGCGGGCCCTGGACGAGCGTGATGCCGGGACCCGCCGACGGCTGCTGCGGCTGCTGTGCGGGGTCTGCCGCGGCCACCCGGCCCTGGGGCGGCTGGACCGCTGCCATCTGACCCAGGTGGTTCTGCGCCTGGGGGAGGAGGAGGTGGACTGGGCCGAGGCGGCCCTGGGAGAGCGCTTCCTGCAGGCCCTGGAGTCGCTCATCGACAGCCTGGAGCGGGCCAGCCTGCCCTGCCACTTCAACCCCGGCGTGAACCTCTTGAGCGGCCTGCGTGAGGAGGAGATTGACGACATCGGCTTCGCGCTCTACAGCGGCCTGCAGGCCCCCGAGTGTCTGCTCTAGATGGGTGGGGACAGGGCGGCCGGCACTCGTGCTGATGCTGGTGAGCTGTGTGCGCCTCCCCTCCAGGAATTTGGAGAGCACTTTTTCTCTTGCTTTAGCCAGAATAGAGGAGGGTGCTCTAAGTCCGCGGGGTTAGCATGTCCCGGGCAGCAGTCCGGGGAGCCCCAAGCCCGGGCCTCTGGGGCAGCCGGCCTCTCCCGCCCCGTCAGCCCTCGGGCCGACCCTAGGACCTTGGGCTCGGTCCGTCGTCACCAGCAGTGAACGCACTGACAGAACGCGGCTTCTGCTGTCCTAGGCAGGGGATAAAGGCAGCTCCGTTTTTCTGTCGAGAGGGTGAGTTAGCGCTTTCCTCGGGTGCCAGCTGCAGGCATCTCGAGGCTTCTGGTGCTGGACGGTAAATACGACGTGTTTGTTTTGTCCCCCAGGGGCCGGAGTCACCTGGTACCCCCGGATTGCAGCTTTGGGGCTGATTTAAAGGCCGCGTCTCCCGATGTCACCTGCGTGTCTAGTTGGCTTGTCGAGCTCTCCCCTCTAGCCTGGAACAGGAGCTCAGTCTGGCGTGCTGCCCACCTCCTACCTCAGGGGAAGGCCCCTCTCCCTCCAACCGGGCCATTTTTCTCTTTGGGCAGAGAGGCCCCTGGGAGAGCCCCCTTCCGCTGCTGGGGGAGCCAAGGTTCCCTGTGCTGCCCACCTTGCCTAGAGGCAGGGCTGTCCGACTAGCTGCTGCTGGGTCCGGCCGGAGAGCGGAGGCCGCGCCTTCCCAGGGAAGCCGGCTGAGCGGGCCTGACCTCCACAGTGCCAACCTGAACTGCTCCCCGCTGACGCCTGTGTCCTCACTGAAGCCTGGCAGAGGTGGGGAGGGAGGGCCGCCCCACCTCCCAGGCATCCCTCCCGTCTTTGGTATCCTTCTTGCTGAAGCAAAGCTATGCCTCAAAGAATGCGAATGAGAATAAAAGGAAAAATTCAAACGTCTGTGTGATTTGTGCTGGGCCCTTATACACCGGTCTTTGGAGTCCTGGAAGCTTGGCCACAGGTCTCGGGATCAGCCTGGAGGTGTTAGGACCGAACTGGAAAGGTAGGTTACGCGGAGGGATGATACTAAGGATTCCTGGTGTGACGTTTCACTTTAGTAATGGGAACCGACTAGTTAGGGACTCTTTTTTCCCCCCAAAGCCTCAACTCCTCAAGCCCCCATGTCTTCTGTGGCAAGCCAGGGCTGCCCGCCAGCCAGCTCGTCAGTGTTCAGAGAAATGTGAGGTTCCCACCTCCCACCCCCGTGTGCTTTGGGCCATGAGTGCTCAGGGTGTGGCCACCGCCGCCACTGTTCCCGTCCTGCTTTTCTTTCCCATCTTGGTGTGTTTCCTGAGGCGAACCCACCCCTTTGAACTGGGAGTACAGGACAAGGAGCAGGATCAACGTCCCCTCTCGTCTGAGAGCCTGCACATGGAATAGACGAGATGCCTGGACCTCTGGATGTGGGACCGTGGGCTGCCTCTGAAGGTCATGAGGGCCCTGCCACGGGCCTTCGGACAGCTGGATGGCTCCACGGAGAGGCTGTGGTGAGGGTCAGAGGGCGGGAGACTGGCTTAGCCAAGGTCCACTCGGGTCACTTGGCTTGGGAGCCGGTGCACAGGGAGCTTTGCGCCGCCGTAATGGCAGCCGGGTGTTGGCAAGGGAGCAGCCTGGAGGCAGACGGAGGCTGGGCCTTGGTATTCTTGTTGGTAAAGTAAATTACGTAATACCAACTTCTCAGGCAGGTGCCCGGAGTAACTGCTGGAGTGGTATTAGCGCGGGGCTTGGCTAACATAGGAACCAGACTGTTGGCCCCTGCCGCCTCCCCACCGACACAGCAAGGGGCTCCCGGTGCCAGGCCTGTGTCTGACCAAGCCGTGCTCCTCAGGACCCCCATGGAGGGCTGGCTGGGCACAGCCGGGGGCAGCAGTCTGGAAGCCAGCTGAGTCCAGAGCCCCTCTTCGTAGATGATCAAACCCCACCACGTGGTGCCCTCCGTGGAAGCCCCGTGCTTCAGGTAGCTCTGAGAAATTCTCCCGCTATGATTTCAGCAAGAAAAACCCAGGATGAATTAAAAAAAAGAGAGAAAGGAGGTGCTCGTGGCTACATCACTTACCCAAGGTTAGTGTCTGGGACTTTCAGCTGCTGGCCAGAGAACTGGAAACAAATCATCATTTTGCTAAGAGCCTTTTCACGACCTTGTGTGCTGGGCCAGCCCAGAGCGGTTGCTGATCAGTTTCACGCACCCCTTTAACGCAAGGGCCACGCCAAGTCTGTCTGAGCCACTTGTGGGCTCAGCCCAGGGTCTAAATGTCTTAATATTTAGACTCTGGCCACGGTGGCAAGAGCAGGCAATCTGTGTCCTTGACTTAGCTTTTTACCATGTGACCCAAAGCCAGGAGCTCTGATGACTGTGGCACAGCAGAGATGCTACCTGCTCAGAGAGAATCGCCGATGTAGATAAAAAACAAAAAACAGCCCCCCCCCCCAAAACAGCAAATAGAAACTTGCTGATTTAAAACATGTCACCGACACCCCTTCCACCCTGAGTCCAGAATAAATCTTACTGTACATAAAACGTATCCTTGTTGTAAATCCACTTGTCTGCACTCCTCTTCAGGAAATGCTTAGCTGCAGAACAGTCTACCAAGTGGGGCTGCCTTTCATTCCCTAGAGCCGACCTGTCCAGCTGTTCCAATCTTCGCGATGACGGTAGTTTCCCCCTTACCCATGGTTTCGCTTTCCGCGGTTTCAGTTCTGCCTGGTCGACTGCGGACCAGAAGCAGATGACCCTCCTGATGTATCGTCGTGTCAATAGCAGCCTGGCGCTAGGTCACAAGGTCCACGCCATTCACCTCCCTTCATCACGCATTTTGGCATCTCATATCCTCACAGGAAGGGTGGGTACAAGTGCCATACGGTATTTTGAGAGGGAGAGAGAGGCCACATTCACATCTCTTTTATTACGATATATTGTTATAGTTGTTCTATTATAAGTTATTGTGAATTCCCTACTGTGCCTAATTTATAAATTGGACTTTCTCCAACTTTCTCGTGTATTCTGGGAAAAGGCATAGTAAAACTCAGAGTATATAGGGTTTGGTACTATCTGCAGTTTTAGGCATCCACTGCGGGGGGGGTCTTGGGACGTATCCCCCACCCATAAGCGGGGGGATAATTGTACTTAAAAAACAATAAACCCTGGGGTGCCTGAGTGGCTCAGTCAGTTAAGCGTCCTTCAGCTCGGGTCATGATCTCACGGTTCGTGGGTTCGAGCCCCGTGTCAGGCTCTGTGCTGACAGCTCAGAGCCTGGAGCCTGCTTCGGACTCTGTGTTTCCCTCTGTCCCTCCCCTGCTTGCTCTCTCCCTCTCTCTGTCTCTCAAAAATAAATAAAAAACATTAAACAACAACAACAACAAACCCTGAAGAAAGTCTCTGTGCACACAAACTGTGGCACAGGACATTCCTGGGAGTGCAAAGCATTCAGTGTTCAGACCCTGAAGGATCCGGCCAAACTGCATTCTGGAAGGACGTGGGTCAGCGGGCCGGAAAACTGGCCCAGAGCACCGAGCTGACACCGGCCGGCCGGGCAGGAAGGGCGAGTGTCTGCGTCGGGGAGGCGGAAGCCCGGGGCCCACGCCCACGCCCGCGCCTCTGCCCCATCGCGGCGGCTCCCAACCTCCTTCCAGCAGACTTCACGACTTGGGAGATGCACACTCCCAACAGCCGTGCCGGCTGTCTGTGGCTCTCCACACCTACCTGGACCGCGCCGAGAAGCTGTCACTTCAGTGTCAGCTGAGGGGCCACCTGGTTCCTTCACGAGCCAGAATCTACCTCGAGAATTGCCTCTGAGCTAGCTTACGAGGCACGCGAGGAAGGCACTTCTCGAGCTTTGGTGGCAAAGGGCCCTTCCCCTTCAGATTTATGTGGCTGGCGGGGCCCAAAAGGGCGCTGGGGCCCAGGGGTGGGGCTGGAGCTGCCCACCCAGCAGCCTGTAGGCCAAGGCCACTGCTCCACCTCCGGCCTGTTCACCCTAAAACGGAGGCCTTCAACCTGGCACATCGCATATGTCTTACGCATTTACATTTTTCAGAAGTCAATTTTTCTTTTGTAATCAGAAAAATAAAGTTATTTTTAAAAAAAAAAACAAGCAAACCCCAGCAACACGACCATTTGATTGCACTCGCTTTGTTGAGGACGCTAAGGCTGTAGCGGACGAAGCCCAGAGTGTACCCCAAAGACGGGCTCCCGGGACGCTGTTTTGCGTCCTTTCTGCACTCCTGCCAATTTCCTGGGACAGCACAGTCCATCGGGCCGCGCCTTCGGGCCAGTGGGAAGGCCAGACTCCCCAACTCGTTCAGTCGTGACCTCGCAACCCGGAGCCCCGCTCCCCCACCATGAACACGGCAGTCTGAGGCGGGGATGGGGCGCACACATCTGACCCCGGAAGGGACGGCCAGGGGGGGAAGAGTGGTACCACCTGGCGCACTCGCTGAACCTGCACCACTTTGTATTCTAGTCCCGGGAACTCGAACACCACGCGCGATCCCGGGGTCTGAGCAGCTGACGTGTTCCCGGGGGGAGCGTGGGCTGATTCACCCCAAAGGGCTGCAGCGTCTCCTGCCGCTGTCCCAGGAGCTGGTGCCCAGTGTGCCCGGCACGTGTGGAGCGGCGGGGGGCGGGGAAGGGGACTTATCTGTAGTTTCCAGCTGCTCTAAGACCAGGAAGCATCAGAGATGGATTCTGTGAGGCCGGGGCAGGCAGACCAGCTGACGGGGAGGTGTGCGCGGTATCAGCCAGGCTTCCTCTCCTCCGAGGGGCGGCAGGCGGCTCGCCCCGCAGCGTGGAGAACAGTGTGGACTCTCCCAGAGCTCCGAGGTGCAGGCATGGCAGCCGACTTCAACTCCTGCTTGACAGCTTCTAGGGGTAAGCAGGTCCCCATCTGGGCCGCGATCTCCACCATCAGGCGGGCAGCAGGCGCTGCCTCGCAGGGAGGCTGGGAAGCCGATTAACACGGCGCGTGATCCGCCTGGCCCAGTGCTCAGCTGCAACCAGGACTCAGCGAGCTGGGGTGGTCTTCGCCTCGGCCCTGCACCGCACAAGCTGTACGTGGGGGTCCATACGGGGGTCCAAACCTTTCCAGGCACCATTAGAGGGGGACAGATCAATTTCTTGTTGCCTGAACGCTGCCAGCCTGAGCAGGCCATCAAGGGACCTGGAAAACTCCCCCGAGGGTTCTGCTGGTGACGTTCTCACTGCAGCCAGTCAGGCCTGGCTCTGCCCTCCCGCCAAAGAGCCCCCAGGTGCGTACCATCACCCTGTTACGGACGAGGCTTCTCCGGCTCAGCAGTTAGGGCACAAGTCCGGGGAGGCACCACAGGCTGGTGGAGAGTCAGCACCCCAGCCAGGTCTGACCCGGGGACAGTCCAACCCGGTAGTGTTTCAACGGCCGTTCGGAAAATGCGCGTCAAAACCACAGGAACACTTCACACCCATTAGGATGGGTAATAAAATAATAATCCAAAGGAGGAGAATACGTGCTGGCGAGGATGCGGAGAACTCCCTTGTGCGCTGTTGGCGGGAACGTAAAATGGGGCAGCTGCTGTGGAAAACCGCTTGGCGGTTGCACAGAATTACCCGGAGAGCCGGCAGGTCCAGTCCCAGGTGTGCACACAAAGAATTGAGAACAGGGTGTCGCGTCTTTTTTTTTTTAGGTAGGCTTCATGCGCGGAGCGGAGCCTAAAGTGGGGCTCAAACTCGCGACCCCGAGATCAGGACCTGACCTGACATCCAGAGTTGGATGCTTAACCAACGGAGCCACCCGGGCACCCCACGATGTTCAAATCTTGTACCTGAGCGTATAGTAACGCTATTGACGAGAGCCAAAATGTGGAAACGGACCGAATGTCCGTCAACTTCTGCCCGGAGGGACACAGTGTGGTTCATCCACATGACGGAATATCACCCGGTCACGAGTACTGACACGCGCTTGTGGATGAACCTGGAAGACGACGCGCTAAGTCGAAGAAGCCACAGAAAGTCGCATGCTCTGTGATTCCATTTATAAGAAATGTTCAGGACAGGGAAAACCATCAAGACGGAAAGTAGACTGGTGTTGCCGAGAGCTGGGGGGAGGGGAATAAAACACAACAGCAGGGCCGTGACCCACCCCGCCGCCCGGAGGCTCCACGAGCAACTCTGGGCCACCCTCTGCTCTTACAAAAACGCTGCCCGCTGCCATCCAGGCAGGGAACGGAGTTGTCAGTCAAACCGAACGGTACAGGGCCAGGAGTCCAAAACCCAAGGGGAGTTCACTTCGTCACCTACTAGCATTGCAACTCTGGGCAACTCACACCCCGTTTCTGCTTATCTTCTAACCAGTGAAAGAAACCACACGGTTATGTATCAGAGGGTTTTGTAAAGACAGACCGGGGACACGGCCACCTCTGCGAAGCGTGGAAGCATCCGGAATCTCGTATCGTGTCTCTGCTCTGCGGGGCAGGCCGTTTGTGGGGCTGGGAGCGCTTGGGTTCGCTGCCTGCCGTGTGGACAGGGAGGACGGGCAGGGGCCGGGAAGAGAGGCGCAGGGGGCCAGAGACAGGCGAGAGGTCGCCCCGAGCACTGGCTGGCGTCTGTGTCTGTCGTTTCTGCCACCGTTCACTGGACACTGCACCACACCCACCAGAAGAGAGGGACGGAATTCTTTATTAAGGCACACGAGCTGTGGGAGCCGCTTTTACGGACACAATTCTAGAACAAGAGCCACTCCCATCCCCTTCTCAGAATGTCTGTGGGCGAAGCCCCTTCCAGGCTGCCTGGAGCCACAGCGCGGGACGCACCAACCCCGCTGGTAAATGCTTTGCGGCGCCAGCAGCAAGAAGCCCAGGCGGGGAGCCACTGTCCACCAGAGACGGGACTTCTCGAGAGAGCGGTCCGGATCCGGACTCCCGAGCACGACAGGCGGCGAGACTCCAAAAGCCGCCACTTTCCGCAAAGCCTCCAGGGCAGCGAAGGGCAGCCTGGTCCCGGTGAAAACAGCTTATTCCTGAGACGGAAGGGGCAGGTGTGAGGACGTGGCCCTCTCTCCCCTCCCCTGCCTCATGTGTTCTGAGGACAGAAGGGACGGGTGTGTCCAGGCTGGTGGCAAACGCTGCATTTCCGGGGCTTCTTGGCCGTGGAGCCCGTGTCTGAGGAAGTGGCCCGGGCTCTTTTGCTTCTGGCCTCTGGCCCCTGGATTCTGCCCCTGTCTCTTGGCCAGGTCTGGACTCCGAGACTCCCTGTGGGAAGAGTCAGGGGAAGGCTGACTTTGGAACAGACACACAGAAGTGGCCAGAAATACAGGTCCCAGCATTGGGCGGGGGGCGTCCCTCCGGCCTTTGTATGGTCGCGTCCGCCCACAGGCCAGGCTCCCTTCCCTCCTCGCCACACACGGTGTGTCCCCCCCCTTCCGTTGCCCCGACACCACTCCCTAAAGGACCCTGTGTCCTTGAAGGCCTTGGCCCACCATCACTATCCTGATAAGGAGGGCACTATTGTCACTTCACACAGGCCTTCTTTACAGAAGCAACATCCTGCCAACTGGCCTGAGGTCACTTGGAGAAGCAGCGAAACCCAGCAGGCCTGTGACCAACAACCTGCTCCCCACCGTCCGTGCCAGGAAACGGGAGTTCTGGATTCCTCCAGCCCTCATATGGGCCTCTTAGTTTGGAGCGCCCTGTGTCACCCGGGACAACTGGTCAGCTGGCCTGGACGTCAGACACCACTTCCTGGACCACCTCTCACACACTGCAAACCGAGTCTGTCGTGGCAGTGGCTGCCTCCAGCCCCCTCGGGCACTGGTAGCCACCCCTGCGCCTTCCCCAGCCTTCTAGGTTCTTCCTGTACAAGCAGAGCTGGCAACGTGTGTTAGAATCACCGTCTGAGACTTAACTAAACTCTTCTGAGACAGGAACCCTAAGGAAGGTAGGCAAGTGCCCAGCTCACCGAGGAAACTGAGGCGGTGAGGCCGGGCCCTTCGTTCAAGGTTCTATAGCTAGGCTTTGGGACCAGCTCTGCCCGACAACAGGCCTTTCGGCTATTCTCAGGTACCAACTAAGCTTCTGCCGCGCACTGGGGTGGGCGGGACCGCTTCCAAGTGGCTCCGGGCGCGTGATCTGCCTTGCTCCAACGTCTGGGTGGTGGTTCTCACCAGACCCAGTTACCGGGCCCAAACCATGTAACTCTGGGCAGGTTCCTAGACATCCCCAGGGCCAGGCTCCGCAGCTGAAGACAAGGACCTTGCGAGCCTACCGAGGCTAGAGGAGCGCAGAGCCGAGCGGTCCGGCCGACCTCGGGCTGTGCTGCGGTGCGACCCCCAGCGGAGGCGGTTCGCTGGGACTCAGCTGCCCCGTTTGTACAAGTGTGAGCACGTGCTGAGCTGACGGGGGCGGAAGACGCACAGATAGCGTGACTAGCGTAGTGCCGGGTGCGCAGTGGGCAGCTCTGTGGGCTGCAGCCGGCCTTGAATTTGGCATGAAGACCCCGCGCACCTGCCGGGCCCACCGCTGCCCCGCCCTCCCTTCAGGGGCCGCCCTTGCTCTAGGAGGTGGACGCCGTGCGAACTGCAGCAGAGCCCTGGCCCGGCTACACGTCCCGTCTCACCTGGGGCCACGTTCTCGTCCGCCCACTGGAAGAAGCCGCACTGCTGCTCTCTTGGCTTGGCGCATGTGTGGAACTGGCGCCCCTTGTTGGGCCCGTCCTTCTGCACCGTCCGGGTGACGCTGGGCTGGCTGCACAGGCACGACGTGCCCTCTCCGCTGTCATCGCCGGGTCTGCCAAACCCACCCCGGCGATGCCCCGGGCCAGGCGGGCGTCCTGCCGCGCCACCTGAGGGTCTTGGTGCCGAGGGGGGGGGCCCCCCTGCATCCGGGGGGCTGCTGTCGGCCCACAGGAAGAAGTTGCAGCCGCCACCGTTGCACTTATAAAACTGCCGGCCCTGGTTGGGACCCTCTTTCCGGACGGTGAGCAGCACGGCCTCCTGGCCACAGTTGCAGGTCACAGAGTCACTTTCACCAGTGGCAGCGGGTGGTGGCAGGGCCCGGGGGGCGCTGTCGATTCTGTTCAGGGACTGGCTAGCCTGCAGGTGGTTAGAGGGCTGGCTGGCTGGCTGGCTGGCTCTGGGGGCGCCCCGTGAGAGTCTTAGGTCCAGGAGCTCCATCAGGGTCTCATCACATCCTCCGACGCAGCCCACAAACTCCAGAGGCATGGTCGGGGGAAGGCTGCCACGTTTAAACTTGAACTTCAACCTAGTGAGGCCAGAAGGTGAGTGAAAGCAGGAACCACCAGCTGTAAGTCTTCTGGTCCGAAAAGGGCCGCGCCCACCCTGGGCCTCTCCTCGGTGCCCCAGGAGCTCACGCCAGCCACCTGCCAACCGCTAGCCCATCCAGCTGTCACGAGGGCAGAGGGGGAGGCAGGGGAAATCTAAGATCCCAATTAACCGCCAAAATACAGAAGTCTCTGAAAGGTTCACTTCCCGTAACACCAGCGGCTCTCAGGCTCCTGGAGGCTCCTGGGCCCTTTCAAGGCATTTTGTTACAAGGCTGGGAAGTTACAGCGGTCATTCTTCCCTGCTGTAGGCATGCGACTCTGCCAAAGGCCACAGCCCATGCCACGGGCCCAGCACACTGCCTGGAGCAGAGGCCGGAGTCCTATCTAAAGCCAGACATTAGACTTAGAGAAATGGAAAACAATGCATTGTTTTGTTTGGTCTGCTTTGGAAATAAGTAAAAACATGCCATTTATGTCAGTATGCAGTGTATGCATTGTAAAATTAATACATGTGTCTTTAAATGCCTCCACTTTAACTTAGATGGTTAATCTAAATTGATAAGCTTACCGATAAGCTTAACCTAAGTTAATTAGATAAGTTAATTAATTAGATAAGTTAATCTAAATTGATAAGCTTATTGATGAGCTTAACCCACAACAAAAGCTCTTTGGGCTCCTCAATGATTTTTACCAGTGTAAGGGGTCCTATGGCCAAAAGGTCTGAGGACGGGTTCTACCCGAGGGCTCTGGGCCTTTGGGAGGAGCCTGGAAGCCACAGCTGACACACGAATTCTCTTCCCCATGCCCTACTTGGCAGCAATCTAGCTGGAAAGGGAAGGGACACAGAACGATTTAGGACTGCCAACCCAGCTGCTGCTGAGAGCACCGATTCGCCCCCGGCCACGCAGCGGTCTAGGAATGAAAGTCGCGGGAGATTCCCTCCCACCTGTGCTCTTCCTGCAGCCGACTCAGGGGCCAGCTCACCTGTAAACAGGGTGCGGCTGACAAACCGGACACACAGTCCCATCCCTGCTGGCCTCCAGCACAGAGTCAGGGAACCACATGGCCGATCGGCATTCTGGGAAACCGGTGCAGCTGAGGTAGAACCTGGAGGGCAGAGGGAGCAGGGTCAGGCAGGAGCCACCAGACTGCATGCAGGAAATAAACATTCCTAGACTGTCGCCCATCTGGCAGGGAGACTTTTCCTCAGTCGATTAAGGGAGATCTTGATTTTCCTGAAGGACACGTAAATGGATACACAGTCGCTGGTACTAAATGAGAAAAACTAGCCTGCATTTATCTCCCATCTTCCTGAAAAAAAGAAATACGTATTGCTGACTCTGCTTTCTTTAGAAGCACCAAACCAGGGTGCCTGGGGAGCTCCGTCAGTTAGGCTTCTGACTTGGTTTCAGCTCAGGTCTCGATCTCACAGTTCGGGGGGTCGACCCCCGAGTTGAGCTCTGCACTGTCAGTACACAGCCTGCTTGGGATTCTCTCTCCCCCTCCCCCATGCTCTTGCACGCATGCCCGCGCTCTCTCTCTCAAAACAAATAAATAAAACAAAACCAAAAAACAACCCACTGACCAACCCGGGCCATAGCAAGGCCACGACCTGAGGGTTCTGCTCAGGTGCTGCTCAGGTTCCGGGCTGTGTGCTCTCAGACCTTCCCCAACTTGTCCACACGACAATTCTGATGGAAACCGTTGACACGCTCAGTTTACAGTGGGGCAAACTGAGGTGGGGAACAGTCTGGAAACCTGCCCAAGGATGCACATGCGGTGAGTAAGAGAGCTGGGAATAGAACCCTATCTGTCTGACGGAAGAGCTTTTACTCTGGACACCTGCACCACATCATTCTGAGGTTTTTATCTATTTAAGTAATCTTGACACCCAGCGTCAGGTTCAAACTCGCGACCCGGATATCAAGAGTTGTGTGCTCGTCCGACTGAGCCAGCCAGGTGCCCCTTGGCCAACAATTCCTTACAGCTTCCAGCCACGAAACTTTAGGACTGGACTAGCCAACGTGCACACAGTTTACGATGTCCTTTGAGCATGCCTGGGTACGACCAGACCAGGGGAAAACTAACCAAACCCCAAACCCCAATTATTCAAACAGCTAATCCACCGAGAAACGGCGACTGTCAGATAAGCCCTGGAGCGGTAAATTCCACAAGACAATCCCCAGACCCCCCCGCCTCCCCCCCGCCCCCCCCCCCCCCCCCCCCCCCCCCCCCCCCCGGTGACTCAAGCACTCGGAGAACTTCAGAGTTCACAGCACAGCACTTACTAAGCCCTCGCATGTGGCAGTCCGCACTGGGCGAAGCCTGTACCAGCACCGGCTCGTATGCGTGCACCTGCTGCCCACTGCCAAGTTGGGCCCATTAGCCTCTGGTTTCTGAGAGCCGGCCTGGCCTTCTCTTCGCCCAGGCCAGTGACGGGTCAGTAGTCGGGGATGCCACCCGCTCCCGAGGCAGCACAGAGGCGGCACACGGCTGCAGCCCAAAGGGGGCGAAGGAATGAAGGGCCGCAAAGACCTGGGATCAAATTCTGCCTTTCCCGCTCCCCAGGGCTGCCTGCTGTAGACAAGTCGCTTCAGCCCACAAAGCCTCAGCCTCCACTCCGTACGAAACTGAGGTAAAAACACCACCCTGCTGTGTGGTTACGGAGTCCAGAATGTACGTCGAGGACCGTGCATCGTGCCCCCCATAGGGATGGCACGTGATAAATGACGGCCACCGTCTCCATTCCCCACTCCTGCTGTGAACACCTGCCAGCGGCCCGGGGCCGGCTTGGGGAGCCTCGCGACAAACTGCCTACCCACTGCTGCACTAAGAGTGAGAAGGGATGTGGCACGTCCAGGTCCAAATCAGCGCCAAAACCGGAAGAAGAAAAGCAGTGCCGCTGAGTATCTCTAACACGTCAGGCCCTGCGCTACTAGACTTCTGACCCATGATGCCAAACCCTCACCCTTCCCAGAGTAGACCCCACCGCCCCAGGTTTATGGAAAATTGGCGCTTAGTAGTTAAGTAACCTGCTCTGGGGCACAACACTTGTGTGTGGCAGAAGTGAGATTTGAACTCAGACCCAACGGGGTCCTCAGCTCATGCTTCTCCACCGTCCTCCACACGGTGAGTGGGCGGCGTCTGATCCACAAGGGACGCAAATCTGCCGTCATCCCCCACCTCCTCTGGACCCCAGGTCATGTCACGACTCCAAGGCCGGGTCCCTGTCAGCTAGCCTTCTACCTCCAATACCTAGTGCAGGGGCCGGCAGCAGCACGCCTGCCTTTAAATAATGACACAGAGGGGTGCCTGGGTGCCTCAGTCGGTTAAGCGGCCGACTTCCGGCTTGGGTCATGATCTCACGGCCTGTGGGTTCGACCCCGTGTCGGGCTCTGTGCTGACAGCTCAGAGCCTGGAGCCTGCTTTGGGTTCTGTGTCTCCATCTCTCTCTGCCCCTCCCTCACTAGCACTCGGTCTCTCTCTCTCTCTCAAAAATAAACATTAATAAATAAATACACAAACAAAGACAGACACAGAAGTGAAACGACAGGGCCCTGCAGGGGGCTGTATGGCCAACCCAGCAAGTGCTGGGTGAGCACCGGCGGGGACAAGTCTGGCACTGACCCGCCACTCTTCTTGGTCTTGAGGACCATGTCCTTGTTGCACTGCGGGCACTTCTTGATGGGCTCTGGCATGGCTGGGTAGATGGCTTCTTGCTGGGCCACCTCTGCCCCTTCCCCAAAGTACTGGGATAAGGCCTCGTCCAATCTGAAGAAAGAGCAAAACATTTACGATATTCTTATGTGCGCACAGCATGAGTGTGACCAGGGGAACCGGCGGGCTGCTCGCCGCAGGCCTGATGCGGAGAACGGAGGCAGACGGAGCTGTGTTGGCCAAGCGGCCCTGGCTCCTCTCTGGCTCCTGGCAGCTCCCGGGAGTGATCCAGCTACAGGCAGGTACTTTTGCCTTGTCACCAGCCCCGCACCAAACAAAACTGCACAGGGTCCTAGCATGCACTCCAGAAGTGTCTGTCTGTCTGGATTTACATTTAAATTAGCTCATCCTGGGGCCCCTGGGTGGCTGAGTTGGTTGAGCGTCTGACTTCAGCTCAGGTCATCATCTCGCGGTCCTTGAGTTCGAGCCCCGCGTCGGGCTCTGTGCTGACAGCTCGGAGCCCGGAGCCTGCTTCCGATTCTGTGTCTCCCTCTCTCTCTGCCCCTCCCCCACGCATGCCCTGTGTCTCTCTCTCTCTCTGTCAAGAATAAACATTAAAAATAAATAAACTAGCTCATCCATTTCTCTGTTAAGATTTTATTTTTAAGTAATCTCTACACCTAACACGGGGCTCGAACTCAACCCTGAGATCAAGAGTCACATGGTCTACCGACAGAGCCCGCCGGGTGCCCTGGCTCATCCGCTTCTTTGCCAAACTGGCACGGGGTAGAAAACAGGTTTGCGTCTAACAACATGCACACGTGCCGCTTGCTGCGTGGCCACCTCCAAGAAATACTCCACAGAGCAAACGTGTCCTACACCAGCACTAGGTTTCCTGCCCCACGGCTGTGCTGCCTGTTAACTCAGGACAATTAAAATCAAGAGAATGGCGTCTCTATCTGGCGCCAACAGCCTGGCACGACGGGACCAGGTCTTTCCGATTACCGTTTGTATGCTGGCGAAGCTCTAGGGGAAGGGGAACCCTCGGGAGGAAAGCCCAAAGGGGAAGGAGCTGCATGGGGACGGCCCTGCCAGGCACACCGCCGGCTGTGACGAACTGGCCCGAGGACATCTAACCACCCGCCGCGCACACTTCACGAGGCGCGAGGAGGCGCGCCGCCCGGTTTCTGCCGAATCACCCCCACCCGCTCCCGCTGCCCAGGGAGAGGTTACGGCCCAGGAGGCAGAGCCAAATGACCGCGTGCGCACACAAGTCGGACCCGGACTCACTTCTTTGCTTTGGCCACTGCTTCAACGAAAACCTGTTTGTATTTCTGGACTTGCTGCCTCAGAACCACCAACTTGTCCTTCTTCCCCTCACAGATCAGCTTCAGATCAGCTTCCAGCTCAGCCCGGAGGTTGGGCTTGGACATCTCATAGCCCATGGAGTCATAGCCTGCAGGGGCAAGAGCGGTGTTCTACGTGGCCCCGGGCGACACCTTCGGGGACTTTAGTTACGCGGCTCCGCCAATACCCCCGCGAGCTCCTCCTCCTTACCTTCCACAAGCCCCATGCCTAGATGCCCGGGCAGAAACCGCTTGTCCGGGGTGAGCCCGACGTACATCCGGGCTTTGATGGTCTCGATGTGCTCCGCATGAGTGGCATCAGTACCTGAAAGCCAGTCCTGGTTACTCGGGGTGATGCAGACCGTTTCCCCCCCCGCCCCCGGGTCCTGCGGGCACCTTCCTCTGCCTGGACTTCTTATTCTCGGTAAGACATCTCCCTTCGCCTCCGGCCCACGCAGAAACCACACTTCTCCCTCGCATCCACTTCCTCACTTAAGCTGTCAGTGTCAGCTTCACAACTCCTGCGTCTTTGTCCTCTGCTCCATGTGGCAGAGCCACGGCTGGAGCCCACGTCATGTCATCCGCATCAGGGCAATGTGCTCGGTCTCCTCCTTTCTGGCTGCTTCCTCCACCCACCCCTTCTTTATGCTGTGGCCAAAGGGTTCTCTGCAAATGTAGCTCTGGCATCAGAGAAATGCAAATCAAAACCACAGAGGTACCACTTCACGCCCACTTGAATGGGTATAACCAAAAAGCACCGATAACCACAAATGTTGGCGAGGGCACGGAGAAACCTCAAGCCTCAAGCGTTGCTCCCAGAGCGTAAAATGGTGCAGCCGCCACGGCAAACAGTCCAGAACTTCCTCAAGAGGTAAACACAGAGTTACCATAGGACCCAGAAATTCTACTAGGTTATCCACCCTAGAGAACCGAAAACTGTCCACACACAAACCTGGACACAAATGTGCACCGGGACAAACGGGAAGGACCCAAAAGTCCATCGACTGAGGAATGGATAAACAAACCGGGGTGTACCTGCACAACGGGACAGCACCAGCCAAGAGGGAAAGAAGTGCTGATTCCCGCCACAGTGTAGGTGACCCCTGAGAACACGCTAAGTGGGAGAAGCCGGTCACAGAAGGCCACACTCCGTATCGTTCTAGTCAGAAAGAGGAGTGGTTGCCCAGGACTGGAGGGACTGGAGAGAAGGGGGGATGGGGTGTGACTGCTAATGGGCACGGGGTTTCTTTCTGAGACAATGAAAACGTTCTAAGTTTAATCGTGGGGAGGGTTGCACGCTTTTGTGAATATACCGGACGCTGATTTGTACGTCTTACATCAGTCAAGCGTGGGGTATGTGAATTATATCTCAACAAAGCTGGTAACATTTTTAGGTTTTTGTTTTTTTTTTTTTTTTTTTTTTAAGCTGGTAACATATTAAAAAACGTAGCTCTCTTGAGCGCCTGGGTGGCCGACTTTTGGTTTCGGCTCAGGTTGTGATCTCAGTTTGTGAGATCGAGCCCCGCATCAAGCTCCCTACTGACAGTGTGGAGCCTGCTTGAGATTCTCTCCCTCCCTCTCTCTCTCTGCCCCTCCTTCACTCTCTCTCAAAAGAAATAAAAATAAAAAAATAAGTCTTTGCTCTTTTCCTCAGAAATCTTAAACTGCGCTCTGCTAGCCACAGGCCAACACCCGAGCTCGTTAGGCAGGCAACGCCGGCCCCGCAGTCAGGCTCAAGTCATCTTCCCAGCCTCACCTTCCACGCACACCCCCGGCCACAGTGCCATGTGCTTCCCTGTGCCTCCGTCCTCCTGCAGACTCGGCCGGTGCCTGGCTTGCCTTCACTCGCCAGGAATTCTTCCTATGAGGTTTGAGGCCCCTGCCCGCTCCCTGCCAGAGCCCATCGGGCTGGACTTAAGTGTTGCTTTGATTTCTTTCTCCGGCTAGATGAGCCCTTGGGGGAATGGAATGACCAGGCTTGATTCCTGTCTGTGTCTCCGGGGCCTAGACCAACGTCTAGCTGTGGAAGCCTCAGATTTTTAATGAGTGAATCCTGATGGGTGAACTAACTTTAATTTTAGCGAACCCTGCAACTTTGCGGACAGTATAGCAATGGCCAGAGGACTCCAGGAGGGCACTCCTTCCTAAGTCCCAGGACTACAAAACCCACTGTGTAGTGAGGCGGCTGTGCCCCAGGGCGGGCAGCTGTGCCCCAGGAATACGCCCAGGGAACTCCCACTTCCCCTCCATCCACTTCCCTCTCCATCGTGCCGCTGCCCCTCTGAACTAGGTTTGCCGGAGACCATCCACAGAGCCGTGACGAAAACTGACGAGGGGTGGCAGATCTGTCCCGAGGGACCCACCTGTAAACCTTGGGCCACGGGGCTTACCGGGAAAGCCAGTTCTGGCCCAGTTTCCTTTTAACCTAATTTCCAGTTCCCATACTGTTACGAGGAATGCTTTAAGGAACACCAAGGGCACGGCCGCGTGTGGCTAGCCGCAGGGCAGCAAACTCAGACTCCGCAGGGGCCTGGCAGGTAACGAGCGGAGAGCGGAGCCAAGTGTGAGCGATGGGGAAGGGACAGCCACCACTCCAATTCAACTCCAATTCCATTTCTGGGCGCGAAGGGGCGGGCTGCCAGACCCGACGCCTCGCAAGATGAAGACACGGATTTTTTATGTGGAATCTCTCAGGCCTTAAATGTTGGTAACTTATTCAAAATAGAAGCGAATCCCTGTGTGGGCCAAATATCCTGAGTCCACGGACAGGACCTGGCCAGGGTGCTCCCAGCGCACCGCCCCCGAGTCCTGGGACACATCGATGTCCTCATTCGGCTGCTGTAAAGCAGTGGTTGAGAGCACCAGGTGCGGACTTACTCAGACCAAGGTTCTTAACCTCTCTAAGCCTCACTTCACTACAAAGGGGGTGAAGAATACAATGGCCACGTTAGAGCCGTGGCAAAGACCAGAAGAGACACGGTGCCTGGCCCGTACGGAGGGCGCTGGAGCCGCTACTGACCAATGCCGTGCTTTTCCATGAGGGCGATGAGGTCGGCTTCGGTGAGCAGCTGGGGGGGACTGGTCTCTCCGTCCACCATCTCCACAGTGCTGGGCTGAAAGCGGGAGCCTCTCTCGTAGACGGGGAGGGTCTACGGAGAGCAGCAGAAGCGTCAGATCGTTCCGCGTGGCACTTAGGCAAAAGACAACTTCCATTTCAAAGAACGTGGCCCCGCTCCATCAGACGGCACTGGGGTCGGGAACACGGCTGTCTTCCCCTTTCCCCGAGGCCCACGGGGTGAGACGTGGCCTCTGGCCTCCGGCCGGGCCTGTGCTTTAGTACCTTGTCACTCCAGCGGTCATATGGGTACACATCCAGGTAGTTTCGGGCCAGAATCATGAGGCCGTGGGCCACGAAGCGTTCCTGAGCGATGTCGATCTCCACAGTGGTCTCCTGCCCCTGAGCATCCTGGGAGCAGCAAGCCAGGAAATGACGAACGATGAACTCATACAGTCGCTGCTCATCTCCCTAGGAAGAAAGAGAAAGGGTCTGAAACTCCCTCCAGAAGATAGCCTCTCAAGGATCGCAGCACCACCAGTAGTCTGACGTGGCCGAGGCCACCTTCCGGCCCAAAGTTCCACATGAAACAGGGCACGTGGCTCCCGTAGCCCCCGCAGCAGCACGGAGCGCTGGGCATACCCGCTGTGTGCTGTGGACTTAGACACAACCCTAATCAGGTGAGGATAAGCAAGGAAGGCATCCTCCCTTCCAGACTGAAAGGTGCTTCTTTTGACATAAACCCCACCAAGGGAGGAGACAAGGTAAAAACATAATAAACTAATAAGGGATCCCTTGTATAGAAGACACAGTAAAGTTACAGCCAGCAGCCCTACACCATCACGTTCACAAGGTTCATGGGACTTTCTACCAGTGAAGTAATCAAGGACTGAGCGAGGCTCAATCTGTCAAAGCCCGTAAGATGCTCATACTCATAGCCAATAATTCTAAGAATGGATCCAAAGGAAACGAAAGGTCCACACAGATATTTACACAAAGGTCAATGGTTATTATGTCTCAGAAAGTTGAAAGCAATCTTAAAAAACAGATTTTGCAGCGGTGCTTTCTGCAGGGGTGATTTTGCACCCTGCAGATGAGCAGGGTGGCTCAGTTGGCTGGCAATCCGACTTTGGCTCAGGTCATGACCTTGCGGTTCGTGGGTTCAAGCCCCATGTCGGGCTCTGCGCTAACAGCTTGAAACCTGAAACCTCCTTCAGATTCTCTTTCTCTGTGCCCCTCTCCCGCTTGTGCACGTGTGCTCTCTCTCTCTCTCTTAAAAAAAAAAATAAATAAATAAACAACAAAAAAATAGATTTGGCAAAAGAAATTATGGTACATCTATGCAATCATTAAATATCATACTTTAAAATATTTCAGGGGCACCTGGGTGGCTTAGTTGATTGAGCGTCTGACTTCAGCTCAGGTCATGATCTCACAGTTTGAGTTCGAGCCCCCCACTGGGCTCTCTGCTGTCAGCACAGAGCCTGCTTCAGATCCTCTGTTCCCCCTCTCTCTGCCCCTCCCTCGCTCCGACACTCTCTCTTAAAAATGAACAAACATCTATTAAAAAAAAAAGTTGGCATATGAGAAAATGGTTAAATTTTTTTCTTCCTCATATTCTTTTGAATTTTCTAAACTAAAATGGACCTGTATTGCATTTAGGGCCAGAGAACAATGCGTGTTAATAAAAAAAGGAAACAAGGACCAAATGTGGTTCAGCTCTGCAACGAGCCTGCATCTGTCAAACAAGCCTAACCAGCTTGGCCCTCAGGGCCCTCCTGGAGCTCATTCTCCAGCTGAGGAAGGACAATAGGCAAGACACACGGCAGAGCCCTGCAGCCACCACCGGACCAAAGACAAGAGGCCGGTGTCACAGCGTCCAAGTGTCAGGATGGCAATGGAAACCCATCGAGTCTGAGGAGGATGGGGGCCGGATTCCTCCAGTTAACGAGGGGCCAAGAAGGCCAAGCGATTCTGTGGGAGGCTCCGTGGGGGTTGTGCAAGGGCACAGGGCAGGCGAACCTCCTGGTCCACGTGTGGGGGGCTCGGCAAAGCTGCAGGGGGTCTGACAGAGCGGGAAGTGGGCTGGACAGCGGAGCCTGCTCTGGGGGCGGGGATTCACGGACACCAAGCAGAACACTGAAGCAGCAGAATTCGGACACTGACATTTCTTTGCTAAAATGGAGAGATATTTCAAAATCACTCAGTTCCTCAAGTAAGAGCCCACAGAGTAAATTCAAGTGCCGCTAACCCTTCACCTCCCCCTGGGTTCTAGGAGGCAGTAGTTAGGGAAACCAACCTGCAAGCTGCTAGTGTATTTGGTGGGGTGGATGGGAGGGTGAGCTTGGTCAGACTTGTTCCCATTGCGTGGAGTAGGGCCGCCCCGTTCTAGAATGCTCTGGGCAAAGGCCCCCCAACGTGGATCCGGGGTCTGCTGCTCTACGAGCACCGTCAGGTTTAAGTCTTTGGGGAAGATGTTTGTCTCAGTTCGAGGATAGCTGATGTACCTAAAACAAAGGCAAACGAATAGAAAAAGAAATTGCTAGAATTGCTCTAGAAACAACTGAATTCGATTGAAAGCACCTGGTGGCACCTGCAATGTCCCATCTGAGCTAGCCAACGCAACTGAAGGCAACCTAGCTTACCTACGTTGACAAAAGTTCTCGGATGGGACCCCCTGATGGGGTGAGAGACAGCAGGCTCTCTTGCTGAGATGCCCCAAGAAGCCACAAGATAAATGATAGGGGAAGCACAGGCGGGGACAGTAGGCTCAGGCTGCCAGCCGTCGTGTGGCCGGGACACAGCCCTGGCCCGATCTATAAATGGTCTGCCAGTGACCCGCCATGGCCTTGAGAGCAGCAACAGAGTGTGCTCCTACGAATTTTTTTCAGGTATAGAAAGCGTAATGCTGCCTAACAAACCCTCATGTGGACCCTACATGTAATTTACCATTTTTTACTAGCCACTTAAACGGTATTAACGAGATCACTTACATCCTTTTGTTTCATACAAGTCTTCGAAACCCAGAGCATATTTTACACTTCCAGCACGTCCTAATTCGCACGAGCCAAATCTCAAGTGCCTGATAGTCACCTGTGGCGAGTGGCTGCCACAGCGGTCCACAGCATGGACCACACTGTCACTGGATGGTGCTGGGATGTTCACAACCCCTGAAGCGCGATGATTTATGATGGCAAACGACTACTAAAGGTGTGGTCTGCCACCTGCCAAGGCCCTGGCGGGGGGGACTGTTGAGAGGTCAACACTGAGATGTGAATTCACTCAACGGGCTCTTTTCCTTATCAGAAAAGTCAATGTCAAAATTCTTCTACTTCAGAGCTCAGGTGATATCTAGACAGTCTGTATTTACCCATAAGCTCTAAAATATTTTCACCCTGGCTCAGTGGGTGGAGCATGTAACTCTTGATCTCAGATTGTGAGTTTGAGCCCCATGTTGGGTATACAGATTACTTAAAAATAAAATCTTTAAAAGAAAATGAAGCAAAATAAAATACTTCACCCTGACAAAGATGCACCAAATTCTATTCCCAAATATTTACCCTTGAGTGTAGAGCTTTTCGGCAATCCTCATGGTTTCTTTAGCATTTATTCTCAACTTTCGAGAAGCCAGCTTCTCAAGCTCCTGTTAAATGTGTCAATAGGCAAGTTAGAGTGCAGTGTGGGAGTCAGAGGGCACAACACAGCCACACAACTCATGTTCACAAATGTCTGGCCACTGTCACTCCAGCTGCTGTCACGCAGAGGGAGAAAGACTGTAGCAAAGAAAGCTTTCTGGGCCTGCCAGGCAGAAGAAGATTCCAACCCAGTGGTTCTCAGGCTCTGATGGGCACAAGCAAGAATCACTTAGGAAGAGAAAAGATTCCTGGGCCCTGAGCACTAGGGATTCTGACAGAAGAGGGCTGGGACAGAGGCCAGAAATCTGCTTTTTTTTTTTTTTTTAACCAGCAAGCCAATACACAGATTCTAATACAGGCAGTCTGGGAACCACACTTTGGGAAAACCACTGGAGCCCTACTAACTTCTGGATGATGAATACCATTCTTCAAAAACTCCTGGGAGATAATCGGTTGTCCTTCCCCTTGGTCACATTCCACCAATGTCAGCGGCTCTATGTCAAAGCCTATTTAACCAGTGAGGACCAATACACTTATGCCTGTCCTGTGCAATCGGTCTGTAACTCTCCCGTTGTCATTCCTACAAATCACTCACACGCGCGTGTGTGCGCACACACACACACACACACACACACACACACACACACTGGGCCACGCCCAAGGTAAAGACCACACTGCCCACCAATCCCCACGCGTTTCTTAGCCTGTTTGTTCTGTATGTTCAACCTCCAGGGTGAATCCTGACGGCAACTGTACCCTGAATTGTCCTGACTGGTGGTGACTGGGAAGGGGCACTCCTAAGGTAGTTAACTCCAACTCGTGTCCAGCAGGGTGGCTCTTCGTGGGTCTAAAAAGTTGAGAAACCCTGTCCTAAGGTAGGCTCTTAATACAGATTTTAAAAAATGTTTACATAGATGAGGCACACGTTAAAGAAAAATGCTCGGGCGGAAAAAGACAAGCTATCCTAATCACGACAATGTAAAAATCACGTGTATGAGAAAAAACAGGAAGAGGAGATGCTCACATTGGATCAGAGATTACGTAAGGATGACGGGGGACGTGTCTTCCTCTTTCTGTTTGCCAAACCCCACACAAAGCAGCTACGTTGCATTTATTAACTTAAAAAAGCACGAAAAGACTAAGCAGCCTCTGTTTTGGGGTTTCTGTTCTCCCCAAGGGCTTTCCCGCTTGGCCTCGTGAAGGGTGATGCTTGTGCCACCGGCCACCGTCGAAACCTGGTCCCAGCACCAGGCAATCAGAGCGCCTGGTGCAGTCATCTGGAACATACCACAGTGTCCAATGCTTGAGGCCTCCACTTGCTCTTTGCCTTAGACTTGACCTCTACCACGGTTGCCCTGGGATCCTAGGGAGCCAGAAAAAAGCAGAGGCCACGTTAACCTCTTCGCGCACCTTCTCTAGCTGTCCTGCGGTAGCCTTTGCTCACCATTCTGGAGGACACTCACCACGAGCAGAGGCCCCTGCTCCAGCCACGACAGCACCTCGAGCGAGGTGGGCTCGAAGCCTGCGGTGTGGTGGAGACCTCACCACCTTCCCACTCAAACCGAGACTTTGAGGGGCAACTTCACAAGCCCCAAGGTGCCTTCCAGGGCCCGCGGAACACGACAGCCTGTGCATCTCCTAAGCACTGTTTCCTACCTACACGTGCACGGTGTTACATTTTAAAACGGCAGGATGATACCAAGTTAGAAATAGGAGAAATCGTACACTACAAGCTGGAAAGCCCAATGTGGAGACCATCTTCACGGCACCCCAGCGAACAGGGGTGTTTCCCTCTCTCGAACGGGTAAATGGGCAGTGTCAGAGATGTGCCAGGTAGTTCCGTGACCTCTAGGGTCAAAGGGCAGAGGCGTGGACAGAGTGACTCCTGGACGCAGGGTGGTCTCCGGAAGGAGCTGGAGAGTCAGGTACGCTAGAAGCTAGCTGTGCTGTGCCCCTTACCGGCTCTAGAGTGCGCACAAATTACTTCACTCTCTCCCACCTCACCTGTGAGGCGGGGACAGGATCGCCACCCTCACGGGCGCTATCAGGACTAAACAGGATAGTGTAACATAAAGCGTGTCTGGCACCACAGCCGGTGCTCACCGGTCATCGGTCCCCCTTCGCCAAATCAATTAATAAACCTGCTGGGGCGCTACAGCCGGGAGCACATGTGACTCATCAAAGTAGAGATCTCAGAGTTTCTCTCAGGCACCACTGTGTGCAGCCTCTAGGTTAAAGCCAGCAGTCAGGTGCTGGCTGAAAAGCAGCAGCACCACAAGGTGGACGATCAGTATGAGGGTCGCAACTCGGCCACCGACTGGCCTGTGGTCCTCTGATGGGCCGCTCTCTCTACTTGTCTACTGACACGTGTTCTCTACCCCCCCACCCCCCGGCCCCCTTGTGGCTGGCTGTCTCCTGCTAATCACTCTGGCCTTCACTCAGATGTGGCCCTGAGAGGTCTTCCGTGACCACCGTGCCTAGAATGGTCCCCTCCCTGCCCCCCCAGGCTGGTCTCTGTTCCTTCCCGCTACTTTTCCTTCCTGGCATTTGCCCCTGGATGAAGTTAACTTGCTCGTTTGTGACTTCCATCTTTCTAGATCTCATCTAACCGGGGGAAGAGGGAGCTGGACCAGATGCTGTCCAAACCCCTTCCAGCTCTAGGAGTCTACTGTTCCAGACAGGTCTAGAGGATCCTGAGTGACCTCTGCTAACAGCATTCTACTTTAGGGAGAGATTTCAGCTATGTATTTCTTAAAATTTCTGCCTTTATCTAAAAGGTCTGCAGCTCCTGTGGTTTCACATCGTTTAGTACCATTTTCACGGAGTTCGTCCTACAGGTTCCCTAAAAGTGAGGTCCTGAGATGCAAGCTGAAAGCTACAGTTCAGTGGGAAAAGGGAGCAGGATCACTTCTGCTAACACAGAAGGAGTGGCCTGGGAACTTCCAGAACAGTCTTCCTCGATCATTAAAATTCCAACTATCTCTTACCTCCATGCACAGCTGATAGAGGACAAGACAAGCTGTGTGGTTAAAGAGGCGATGCCTTTTCCAGTTGAATTCTACGACACCATCTTTGTGGTCATGAGTTACTGTATCGGGGACAAACAGGAAGGCCATGACTCAGAGAAGCCATATGATGGGACAGAGAGAAGAAAGCACATTGCACTGAAATTCCAAAGGAATAGGAAACATGGCTTTGGGATTATGGGCCATTCAGGAAACCAAGTGGATTCTGAGCATCGTAATGGGGTGGGACGAAGGGCAGCAAGACTAAACAACTCACACATTTAATTAGTGCCATTTTTGCTCCTGGTGCTTCCCAGGCCCTTAGGTTCTACACCGTAAACAACTCCCCCGGCCATACCTTTAATTTTGTGGAAGACTTCTGGCACAAAAGCCTGAATGGCTTTGAACCTCTCTACCACGAACCCCAGGGTTGGGAACTGGCAGCTGCCGTAACTGATCAGCTGCTCCGCTAACACCTCGGGAAAAATCCTCTGCAGCCTCAGGGTCTGGAACCTAGTGAAGGCAGCTCCTAGGCAGTGAGGACAGAAGGAAGGAAGGAGAAAGCAGTGGACCGTAAGATCAAAGCGAGCTGCGCGTATCTACACACAAGCCTCATTCTTGGTTCATAACCCAACCCCCAATGTGCCACGCAGACCCCCAGGGGAGTTTGCCAGTGGCTCACCGATCCTCAGGTCCAGCTCCTGCCTCACGTCCACAGCATCGCTCACTCTCGGATCGGGCTCGGTCAGGTTCTCACAGGCCGTCTGGACGGCTCGGGGGGTGATCTCAGAGAAACGGGCTCTCAGCACCGGCAGACTGGGCTTCACTGTGGAACAGAGTCACCAAGATCAAAGTCAAACCACACTGCCTTCCCATCATAAAGGGCTCGCTTTTCTTAAACCACCTTGAATGAAAGATAAGCCATTTCGAGATGTTGTGAGGCACCCAATTTTCTGATTAGGTGAAATTAACAGTATGCTAGCCACCTAAGAAGGAAACTTTGCTATAACCGCTAAGCTTAGTTTTGTCAGAAGTAACCATGGTGTGAATTTTAGCTATTTAAGTGAATTTCAGCTATTCTCCTTATGAGCCTCTCAAGATTCTAATCTCACTCATTCTCTTAGACGTTTAGGGAAAATAAAATGTTGTCAATTAGAAGGTCCTACAAGGGAATTTCATGTCCTGGCACGGAAATAACATAGGACATACATACTGTCCCTGAAAGTTAACGTACTTAAATTCCCAGCAGTCGTTACAGCTTTCAACACAGAAACACTCAGGGAAAATAGAAACCGTCCACTCTCTGAAGCCTGAGAATGACCTGTGCATCACTTCTGCTAAGTTACCTGCAATCATTAGCCCCGTTGAAGGCATTTAAATTCACCTCAGTGAGTATTTATTAATATTCAGGCAGCATACAAAGAATACAGCAGATGAACAACATTCTAGAATTACTCTTTGTACTGTCCATACGGCATATGCGTTCTCTTGCAAATATTCAATCTATACTTAAAAAAGGTATGATAAGAAGTCCCTGCTCTCAAGCAGCTGGCAATCTACTTGGACCTGACGCGAAACAAGCCCTGGGCTGTGGGGTCTGTGCCACTCGGGAACTCTTTTAGTCCTCGTGCCACCCTAGAAACTGTGTCAGACTGGCCTGACTTTCCAGAAGGCTGAGGCTCCCGTGGGTTCAGTAACTTGCTCTGGACACACTGCTGGTGAGGCCTGACGGATCCAGCGGGGAGAGTCTATAAGGAGGAACTCAGCCTTGACCCACTCACACAGGGGAACCATCTACTTCTGTGGTCCCAGCGTGTGGAAACCCGGAAGCCACGTCACTTACCAGCCCTGCACACGTGGATAATCTCGAACCCGATATTTTCCCCTTCTCTATCGCAGTCGGTCCAGATCACCAGGGCCTGGCACTGCCGGGTCTCTCGTTCCAGAGTTTTCTGAAATTCCCAGCCAGGGAAGAGCGGTGAGAGCGCAGTCGCCATGAGGTGACACCTCTACGCTAAGGACGTGTGACCAAACCGAACATCAGTGATGTTATCGGAATGCGCCGCCTTGGTGAGAGGGAGCGATCTGAGGAAACTGCTCTTACTACCTGTAAGGATGAGGAGGCTGCTACCACAACCCTCCAGCTTAGAATCACGGACCCGAAAGTGAGCTTCTAGAAGATGGAGGGTTTAATGCACCTGCCCTAGTGTGACAAGACCTAAACCTCAGCTCTGACACACACTTGTAACTCTCGTGGTTCTGATCACGTCCTGGTCAAAAACGAAACTGATCCCTAATTGAGTTTCACCCCAAGAAGGCTTCCCAGCTAGCAGACCACTGCTACAGGTGCCCTGAGCACTCATAACTTGCCTGTCACGTGACCATTTACACTTTGTTGTCTCTCCATGCTAATTCGGGATGGAAGCTAGGATTAATGTTTTTTAACTTGTTCAACGTGTCAAGTTTTTTTTTTACTTAGGTTCTAATTAGTTAACACATAGCGTCGTATTGGGTTTCGGGAACAGAATTCAGTGATTCATCACTTAGAATTAATCATTTAACAGTGTTATTCCTAGGATTTATTTAAACAACCACTACTAATAAAAAGGCTTATTTTTAGGACAGCTTGTGACTCTTGATCTTGGGGTTGTGACTTCTCCATCGGTGGAGACGTTATTTAAAACTAAAACTCTTTGAAAATAAACAAATAAAAAGTAAGTGGCCTCATTTATACGATGAGTGGGAAGAATTTTTAAATGTTTATTTATTTATTTATTTTGAGGGGGCAGGGAGGGGGAGAAACAGAGAGAGAGAGGGAGAAAGAGAATCCTAGGCAGGCTGTCCGTGCAGAACCTGACTTGGGGCTTGATCTCACCAACCATGAGATCACGACCTGAGCTGAAATCAAGAGTCAGACGCTTAACCGACTAAGCCACCCAGGTGCCCTGACTAGGAATCATTTTTAAAATCATGGCACTAAGTTTGGTGGGAAACGCGATCTCTAAATTCTGATGCATTCAAAATACAGAAGTCACTGTTCAATTATTTTGCACTCTGGAGCTGTTCAACTCCAGTGCTGTATGTCTTCCAAAAGATCCTACCTTGATGTCTACAAAATTCTCTGGGCAGTACTTTTCAATTTCTGCTTCAAAGAGGACAAGGGGATTGCAGCTGTGCCTAGAAAAGAGGATGAAAACACAAAACATCCAACCTCAGCACAGGATGGAAAGTCCTCCATTTTTACAAGAAAAAAATTGCTCAGTGAGCTCACGGATGGATCCCCAACAGAAGTCCCACGTGAAAATGCCAGAGAATTAAAAGCAAGGCTATGACCCTCTGCACAGAGCACTTTCTGCTTTCTGTGACAGCAGCAGCTGCTAAGAAGAAATTCTGGAGCCCTTTCACGCACGTCTGCAATAGGATAAATGTAACACAGTGACTACATGAAATAGGTCTGGCTATTCTAAGGAAAATAACACTTCAAAGTGGTGGTTTGTTCTCAACACACGGTAAAAATTCACAATGGTTCAGTTAACCTTAGGTCACTGCCGTGGTCTCCATGGTGTTCGTCCCCTCAAAATTCACATGCTGGAATCTTAATACCAATGTGATGGTGTTAGAAGGTGGGGACTCTGCGAGGCGATTAGGTCACGGGAGTGGTACCTCATGAATGGGATTAATGCTCTGATAAAAGAAGACGCACAGAGCTCCCTCGCTCCTTCCATCAGCTGAGGACGTGGTGAGAGGTCAGCAGTCTACGTGTACCCTGGTCTCCTGCTTCCAGCCTCCAGAACCAGGCAAAATCAATTTCTATTGTTTATGAGCCCCCCCCACGGTTGACGACATTTTGTTATACCAGCCCGAATGGACAAAGACAGTCATCTGGGTATTAGAAGTTATATAGTAAGATCAACATGCCTCAAAATCCCGGCAGCATGTCACAACTTACTGTAATAATCAGAAAGTTCTTCCCCCAGGCATTGTACTGACCATTTGCGGAACTGCATCTGGAAATCATGAGCCAGCAAATGTCCAGAAACCGAAGTCATTATCATGGTAACATTCTGAAGGATAACAAAATTCGAGTTAGTCTTTCGGCAATTATATTTTGCCACATCATTCAAATAAAAGGGAGGAACTTCTGTTAAAGAGAAAAAAGGGGTTGCCGAGGGTTGGGGGAGGTGAAGAGGAAGGAAGAGATGGAGTGCAGAGGACTTTAAGGGCAGTGGGAATAGTCTGCATGATACTGTAATGACGGATGCATGTCCTACTTTTGTCCAAACCCATGGTACGCACAACACCAAGAGAGAACCCTAATGTAAACTAGGGACTTTGGGTGATTATGATGTGTCAGTGTAGGTACAATTGTGATGGTAAAGAATGCATTGCTCTGGTGATCTGATGTTGATCATGGTGGGGGGGGGGGTGTATGTGTGGGGGCAGGGGTCTATTGGAAATCTCTGTACCGCCCTCTCAATTTTGCTCCGAAAACCTAAAATGGCTCTAAAAAAATTAAGTCTATAAACAAAACAAAACAAAACCTAGTTGGGAAGAAATGAACATAAATGCATCTCTTTGAAGCCGAATACCAAACTAACGACCGTTCTAATTCTAGCACCATGATGCCTTTTATAGGATTTAAAGTTTCCTCAAACTACTGTGTTTTAGTTTCTTTCTTGTTATAAAGAGAAGGGGCCATATTTCATTAAAAAGAGACTTCCTTATAAATTACAAAATACTCATTTGTAACCAGAGATCTTTAGGTCTCAACAATTATTCTTGAAAGATAGTGACTTCTTCTATGATGGCCAGGCTTGTTCTTCTTGATCAAATAACTTTTTTTTTTAATGTTTATTTTCGAGACACACACACACACACACACACACACACACACACACAGTGTGGGTTGGGGAGGGGCAGAGAGGGAGACACAGAATCAAAGCAGGCTCCAGGCTCTGAGGTGTCAGCACAGAGGCCGACATGGGGCACGAACCCACCAACCACAAGATCATGACCTGAGCTGAAGTTGGACGTTTAATCGACTGAGCTACCCGGGCGCCCCTTGAAATAACTCTTAAGGTACAAGCAGTTCAGCGGCAACCTGTAGTTAACAGCTTCTATTTTTACAGCCAAAACTAAAAACTCGAGGAACATATACCAAAATGGCCCATGGATCTAACAGCAGCACACTTCAGCTGCAGGACAGAAATATGATAGCACCTACCTGGCCGTACAGATGATAATCAAATTCATAGATCTTGTTGAATTTAGACAATCCTTCCCTCTGTAACACAAAACAAGAATAAATAAATTGCGTTGAAAACAAATGACTCCTCGGCCTAAAGATCAAGCAGAACCTCGATAAGTGGTCATACTGAAAAATAACAGTATTTCCTAAAGATAAAAACTAGGCTAAATTACTAAGGCCAGTTATCAAGAGGATCCTCAAAACAGTTACGAGCACATGCTTGGGACAGTCCATGGAGTTTTTATGCCAGAAGGTAACCCTGAGGTCAGCTAATATAACGACGAATAGATGAGCCTGGACGAGTCCAAGGTCAAGTCACAAATTAGAGGCAGAGAAAGGATTAGGATGGAATTCTCTTGCCCGCTTTCTCCCTCCTCCCCATATCCTTCTACTACTTTTTGGCTGTACAATTGCGCCTGTAAAACTGCTGGGCACAGGCAAATCACTCGCCTTTCTGAACGTCAATTTATTTTTGAATAAAGTTACCTCTAAGTGCTCCTCTGGCTCTAAAATCCAGTAACCCTACAAGCCCCAGTCAGCACTGGAAGCCAGTCTATAAAGCAATTCTTTAGCTGCGAGCGTGGATGAATCAGACCCTCTCTGAATAGATCCCACCGTCCTCCACAGCAGCATTAAAAGTACTTTTACAGGGGGGCGCCTGGGTGGCTCCGTCGGTCGGGCGGCCGACTTCGGCTCAGGTCATGATCTCACTGTCCGTGGGTTCGAGCCCCGCGTCGGGCTCTGTGCTGACGGCTCAGAGCCTGGAGCCTGTTTCAGATTCCGTGTCTCCCTCTCTCTGACCCTCCCCCGTTCATGCTCTCTTTCTGTCTCAAAAATAAATAAACGTAAAAAAAAAAAAAAAAAAAAAGTACTTTTACAGGTACGTTTCCCCAGTCCAGTCCCAAGTGACTCCTGAGGGGCACATCCATTGTCCCTTGTGTCTCTTGGGAACAGTCTAAAACCACCGTTCTGATCCTCTCCAGGTAAATAACTTGTCCGATAACATGTGTGTGATCCCACAACCAGAGCTCTATGAGGCAGTCTCCTCTACCAGTGGTAGCCTCGAGGATGTGAAATGTCTTTCCTGACATTTCAAACTTGCCCCCCCCGTAATTCCCATTTTGGGGTGGCACACAATTATGTGTGATCCCATGTGTGGGTGAGGTGCTCAGGGAAACTGGATACGCCAAACTTAGAGCAGTTTCGGAGTCTGGGGAAAGAAAAAACACCCGGTTGATAGATCAAGAATGTAGCTTTTGTGATCTCTCCTTCTCTTTTTATTTTAGAGAGAGAGCATGTGAGCGGGGGAGAGGGGCAGAGAGAGAGAGGGAGAGAGAAAGAATCCCAAGCGAGCTCCAGGCTCAGCGCAGGAGCCTGACGCGGGGCTCAATCCCACGACCCTGGGATCATGACCTGAGCCAAAGAAATGAAGAGTCGGATGCTCGATCAACTGAGTCACCCAGGAGCCCCTGCTTTTGTGATCTTTTTTGCAGTGCTGTCCACTCTAAAAAAAAAAAAAAAAAAAATACAAGTCCCTTCTCTAAGTAATCTGTAGGAACTCCCATACTGCTGCCACTAAATCTACAGAATTCTTTAAGATGCATCTTTCTAAATATAAAAATAAAACCATGAAAAAAACTACCCAGATAAAGAAGGTCGCAGTTTTCAGTGTGCTTTTGAATGCTATTGTAAATGGAATTGTGTTTTTTTTTAATTTTCTTTCCAGATTGTTCATTGCTACTGATTTGTGTACGTTGATCTTGTATCCCATAACTTGGCTGAACATATTTATTAGCACCGATGGTTCTTTGTGGCTCCTTTAGGATTTCTATTCTGTAAGATCACGAAGGGGATTACATTTTTATCAAATGTTTGTTCTGCATCAATTGAGATAAGCAATGTGGGTTTTAAGTGGGAGATTACTGGAGTCACACTTGTGTTTTATAAAGTCATTTTGGCTGCCCAGAATTTGAATAGTGAAAGGTTAGGGAGAAAGCTATCAGAGTTCTCCCTGTGAGGGGCCAGAGGTCGGAACTCTACAGACACAACCTCAGCTCTTGCTCCCACTCTCCACGAGCTAGAAATGGAGGTCTAAGGACCTTGAGATCTTGAAAGAAGAAAAGAGCAGGGAACTTCTGCTTTCTGCCTCCAGAAAACCATTTCGCAATCCACTTTTATTTGACAGATTTTCCTGATCAGTTCTTATCATCTCCATGCCACCTTTTACAAATTCTTTGACCTTTCCCTTCCTTTGCACCTCCAGTGTGTCCAGAACAAATTTTCATCCCTTACTTGCCTGTCTCTCGGGAGTGACTTTGTACTAGTAGGAATAGGGCAGCGGTTCCCTCTAATTCCATAGCCTAGGTAGTACTGCCCTCTTAATAGGCGTTTACAGACTGTAAAGCCAGTGGGGCCGCAGAACCCAGGGGATGCGCCGTTGATGGGGAGAGCCAGGTTAGCTGGGAATGCTGGGACAGGGCTTGACCGCCAAATTAAAGTGCTGTGAACAGGGGTTCCCAATAACTTAAAATTTCAAATCACAGGGAATACTGTTAAGACACAGCCTTCCCTGGTCGCACCCCAAACCCACAGAATAGCCAGTGTCCCAGCTAGTACCGATTATCAGACTAGTTTGGGAACCGCTGCTGTGCGCAAGGAGGAGCCAAGGTTTTCAAGCACATGGGTGAAGCATCTTCACTTCTAAATGCCTACCAGTCCGAAAAGAAGACAGGAAGCCACTGCAATGACCCAGAAGTGGGAGAAGCGGCCTCCGTCTGTATTCCCAGCGCTCGCCGCGCTGTCCCGCTGGGTGATCGGGACAGCTCCCTCACCCGCACAGCTGATCGGAAATACGCCTCCTTACCCGCCTCACGCGACCGTTGGACAGCAGGTCGGCGATCCCCTTGGCCGCGTCGTTTTTCTCGGCCACACAGAGAATTTTCCGCACGCCTCGCAAGGCCACCTCCATGGCAGCGCGGGACAAGGTCCTGGCTCCCGGCCGTTGCAGCCAGCGGAGAGCGCAGCGGGCGACAGGGAAGATCATCCCTAGGCCCCGCGCCCGCTGCCGCCCGCCGGGTGCCCAAGCATGCTGGAAAAGCCAGAGGTGACGCCCACCTGACTGACGTCCACCCTAAGGGAACTGGGGCCCCCGAAAGCAGCCAGCGCCACCTGCCGCGTCCCGGCCACCACCCCTAAGCCCGCGGGGCTTCGGACCCACGGCCTCGACAGGGAATCCCGCCCCTAGGCTCCGGCTTCCGCCCGCCTTCTCGGGCTACATCCGCCCGGTGCGAGCGCCACGGGACCGCGAACTACAACTCCCAGACGACCCCGCGCTGGGGCCCCTTGTACGTTTCCGCTCCTCCGCCCCACTTCCTTTCTTTCCCGACAGTGGTTGGTAAATCGATTCTCCTTGGGAGAGGCCGCTGGAAAGTTCCGCCCAAACCTGTCGTTCGCTCACAATCCTTTTCTCTCCCGCTCGGAAGTCTACGCGGACGCTTCCGGGTCACGCGGCGCAAGGCACCGCGAGTCATGTGATGCCAAGATGGCGGCGCCGCGGTAGCCTGCTCCAGGTTGTGGCGTCCAAGGAGCCGCGACGGTTTCTGCCCTCGGGCCGTGGGGGCGGCAGCGCTTGACTGGCCCCTGCGGCGGCCCGTAGTCCCGCGTTAGGCACCGGTTCAGGGCTGGGCTGTTGCTGTCGCGGCGGGTTCGGGTGTGCGAGTGACCTCGCTGCAGGTGTCCTGCGCCGGACGCCCTCGCCAGAGGAGGAGGAGAAGGAGGGTAACCCGCCTACTCGGTCTTCCGGACCTGCGGAGTTCATGAGGCCCCTCGGGGCTCTGGAAGAGTTAGCTGTATCTCTGACGGGATTGTGGGAGTTCGAGCCTTCGAGTGTGCGAGAGACAGCCTAGTACCCCTGAGGGCGCAAAGAAGACCGCAAGGACTTTGCTTCCTCTTCCAGAGGCGTGGCTTCCCTGCATTGATTACCCCGCATTCTTTCTCACTTCTTCTCAATGTTCTCTCCATACATCTGGAAATATGATCAGCGCCCCTGACGTGGTGGCCTTCACCAAAGAGGAGGAGTACGAGGAGGAGCCTTACAATGAGCCCGCCTTGCCCGAGGAGTACTCGGTGCCACTCTTCCCCTTCGCCAGCCAAGGAGCCAACCCATGGTCCAAACTGTCCGGGGCCAAGTTCTCTCGGGACTTCATCCTTATTTCCGAGTTCTCCGAGCAGGTGGGCCCCCAACCCTTGCTGACCATCCCCAATGACACCAAAGTTTTTGGTACTTTTGATCTCAATTACTTCTCCTTGCGGATCATGTCTGTGGATTACCAGGCCTCCTTTGTGGGCCATCCCCCGGGTTCTGCCTACCCCAAGCTGAACTTTGTGGAGGACTCCAAGGTGGTGCTGGGAGACTCCAAGGAGGGAGCCTTTGCGTACGTGCACCACCTTACCCTGTACGACCTGGAGGCCCGGGGCTTTGTGAGGCCCTTTTGCATGGCTTATATCTCAGCGGACCAGCACAAAATCATGCAGCAGTTTCAGGAGCTCTCAGCCGAGTTTTCCAAAGCTTCTGAGTGCTTGAAGACGGGCAACAGGAAGGCATTTGCGGGAGAACTTGAAAAAAAGCTGAAAGACTTGGATTACACCAGGACAGTGCTGCACACCGAAACAGAGATCCAGAAGAAGGCCAACGACAAGGGCTTTTACTCATCTCAGGCAATTGAGAAAGCCAACGAGCTGGCCAGTGTAGAGAAGTCCATAATTGAACACCAAGATCTGCTGAAGCAGATCCGCTCATACCCTCATCGGAAGTCGAAGGGGTCTGCCTTGTGTTCCGCGGAGACAGAGCCCACGCGGGATCAGGCCGACCAGGTAGCCACTACCTCTAACCCGGATGAGTCGGCTGACGCGGACCTTTACGCCTGCAGACCTGCCTACACCCCCAAACTCATCAAAGCAAAGTCCACCAAGTGTTTTGACAAGAAGCTGAAGACCTTGGAAGAGCTCTGTGACACAGAGTACTTCACCCAGACCCTGGCTCAGCTCAGCCACATAGAGCACATGTTCAGAGGAGACCTGTGCTACCTCCTGACCAGCCAGATTGACAGAGCGCTTCTAAAGCAACAGCACATAACAAACTTCCTCTTTGAAGATTTTGTGGAGGGGGACGACAGAATGGTAGAGAAACAAGAGAGCGCGCCCCCTAAGCCCAGTCCAGGCAGGCCGCCTTCCAGGTCTCCGGAAGAGTGTCCGATTCCTCAAGTGTTCATCAGCGTCGGTTCTTACAAGTCCAGTGTGGAGTCTGTGCCGATCAAGATGGAGCAGGAACTTGGGGATGAGGAGTACAAGGAAGTGGAGGTGACAGAATTGAGCAGTTTTGACCCCCAGGAAAACTTGGACTGCCTGGATATGGATATGAAAGGGAGCGTCAGCAGTGGCGAAAGCATCGAGGTTCTGGGCACGGAGAAGTCCACCTCTGTGCTGTCTAAGTCTGACAGCCAGGCCAGCCTCACGGTGCCATTGAGCCCCCAGGTGGTCCGGAGCAAAGCAGTCAGCCACAGGACCATCAGCGAGGACAGCATCGAAGTCCTCAGCACCTGCCCCTCTGAGGCCCTCATCCCCGATGACTTTAAGGCCAGCTACCCAAGTGCCATTAACGAAGAAGAATCGTACGCAGATGACAGCGAGGGAGCCATCCACTTCCAGGCGAGCATCAGCCCGCCAGAGCTGGCCGAGGCAGAGGAGGGCAGCCTAGAAAACACCCTGTCCCAGACGGACTCCTCCTGCTGCATTGGGAAGGAGAGTGACAGCCTGCGGGTGCCCCTCTCCACCCCAGCCCACACACTCTCTGACCCGGACGGAGTAGTGAGCAGCCCCCCGCAGCGCTACAGGCAGAAAGACCAGGGGTTCCATGTGGACTTTGCGGGGGAAAACGCCAGCCCTTCCCGAGACAACAGTTCTGAAGGCTTCCCTGCCTTTGAGCTGGACCCGAGCCGCCTGCTGGCTAGCCGGGATGTCAGTAAGACCAGCCTGGACAACTACTCGGACGCTACCAGTAATATGAGCAGTATAGCCTCCACCAGCTCAGACAGGACTCCCTCCTCTGCTCATCCCACCGGGCCCTCTTCTGAGAGGCATAAAAAGAGGGCTGGCCAGAACGCCTTAAAATTCATCCGTCAGTACCCCTTTGCCCATCCAGCCATCTACTCCCTGCTCAGCGGGAGGACCCTTGTGGTCCTGGGGGAGGATGAGGCCATAGTGAGGAAGCTCGTGACGGCGCTGTCCATCTTTGTCCCCAACCACAGCCGTCACGCCAAACCGGTGAAGCACTGGGTCTCCTCTCCTTTGCACATCACAGATTTTCAGAAGTGGAAGCTGATCGGCCTGCAGAGGTAACTGTTTACCGGGGGTGGGGAAGGGCCCTGTCCAGTTAGAGACGAGGTTTTGAACATCCATCCCTCTGGGTGAGGGTAACGCGTCCGCGTGGTGGGGCCAGAATCGGGAGACCTGGCTTCCAGACCGGACCCCCAGCACTCACTCTGTAACTTTGGGCACGTCCTTCCGTTTCTCTGGTCTTCTCTTTCCTTGTCCCTCCCGTGAGGGGTTGCGGTTCCTAAGTGGTTGCCAACTGAGGTCTGCAACCTGTCGGGTCAGAATTATTTAGGGGAATTTGTTTAGATCGTGAATTTCTGGGCCCTATCCCCCAAGAGATTCTGACTCAGTAGGACATGGAGTTTATCTGGTATACCAGCAAGCGTTGGGGGACGGCTGACTTCCAGATCTCAGGTTCTTGGTGATCCTCAAATTCACACTATGGTATAAATGATTGGCAGACCTGCTTCTGAGAAAGGTCTGTGGTATTCCTAGAAGATGGCAGCCATCACTGGTGACGGGGACATCAGAGGGGTCCAGTGGCTTTTACTCCACTGTCCTGTTCACCCTAGAAGGCTGTTCCCCCCGCCCCCCAACTTAGAAGTCTGTCTTAATAAGGAAATGCAAGGGGCGCTTGGGTGGCTCAGTTGGTTAAGTGTCTGACTTTGCCTCAGGTCATGATCTCGTGGTGGCTCGAAAGTTCCTGCCCTGCTTCGGGCTCTGTGCTGACAGCTCAGAGCCTGGAGCCTTCTTCGGACGGAGTCTGTGTTTCCCTCTCTCTCTGCCCCTCCCCTGCTTGTGCATGCTCTCTCTCTCTCTCTTTCTCTCTCTGTCTCTCAAAAATGAATAAACATTAAAAAAAATTTTTTTTTAAATAATAAGGAAATGCAAGGCCCAATTTCTACTTTCTCTGTTTGAATGCTCTTTCATTTCTCCAAGTTACTGGAGGTTTAGTAGACTCTCTTTTGTTTTTTTCCAAATACTGCTTGACAAGTTGTCTGGTGTAAGGGTCTCTTTCCCTCAGGGTGTGCCCTCATCCTCTTGCCAGCGGCCCACTTTGCACATCTGTAAAACAGAGGCGCTGACGCAGGCAGCCTGCACCTCCCACGTCACATGGAAAGAGCAAAAGGAATTTCTGCCCCGCTGCAGTCAGCAACCGTTTGTTCCGATTTTCCGTCTTGCCTTCTGCTGAGGTCCTCGGTATCAGTGAGGTCGCCGTGTCCCGAGTTGCCCTGTTTGCTCCTCTTGCAGAAGTCACCCGGCCCTCACTCTAACCCTTGCTGCGTTAGGCTTTCCCCGGGGTCGTGGTGCCGAGATTCAAGCAAGTGTTGTCTCCCCGTCTTGACTTGGCTCGTTGGCCACGCTGGCGGGTGCTGGGGTACCATCTGGGGGTACCTGAGCAAGGACGCTGCCCTGGAAGACTTCATAGGTCAGGAGCAGAGACGGGTGGCCAGAGCCTTGCTGAACAGGGAGGAGAGTTCCAACAGCAAGTGCATCGTGTGTTCTAAGAAAACCAACGGGGCAGGTTAGTGAAGTGTGGGAAATGAGGGACAGAGGTGCTTGGGGAAGGCTTGAGGTGTTCGGCTTGAGTGACCAGGAGGGTGGGCTTGCCAGCGTGTCATGGGGACTTGGTATGACATGGCCAAGACACCTGGAACAGTCCCCTCCTTGGGCCACACAGGAAACCACCGAGTTGAGTCCTTGCTTGTGGATGCAGAATCAGGAGTTAGAGGGCTGCACTGGGTGCCCTTGTGGGCTTTGTCCTTCCTCTCGGGATCCCGTCCCTCGGCTGATGCCAGCCCTATGCTCGGGTTTAACCCATCTGTTGCAGGAAGGGAAGGACTTTTCATGGATTGTCTTTGCTACTTGTCTTGGTGGAATAACGCGTCGGTGTCCCTTAAACACACCTCTTCTCCAACTGACCCCTTCACCCCAACCTTTGACCTTTCCACTTATTCACCTCTAAAGATGGGAATCTAAAACGCACATCAGTCTATTGACGGCCCGCTTATCCAGGACCAGGCTCGGGACAGTGTCGCCCTTTCTGCTTTCCCTGAAATTCCCTCCTTAGAATGTGCCAGAACGGCAAAAGAAGTTCATCTCTTACACCAGCTCTGCTCTCTTGGGTACCTGGCTGGAGTGCTGTGTTGAGGATTCTGAGGCCTAGGCTGGTCTGCCTTGGAACACCTGCTGTGATCCAGTAATGAAGTCTGTGGGTGCGAGAGAGCAGCTGGCGGACGGGCTCCCCGAGGTGCAAAGGGTTCGAGTTGGTCTGAGTCCCGGGCCGGCCCTACCAGTATTTAGCCACAGGTCACTCCTCCACGCGAGGCTCTTCCCTCCTGAGCAGATGAGAGGGTTGGATCACTGAATGACCATTTGCCAAAAGTTTATAGGCGGCTATTAAATGCCGGCCACCCGGCCTGCTGCCAGAATTGTAAGGTGAGTCAGCCATGGTGCATCCCCGTGATAGGACAGGCGCTGTCTTCATGGGGCCCCCCACGCCAGCCCCAGCTCTGTCACTGCTCTGTCAGCCTGACCTCTGAGCCTGTTTGTATCTGCACACGGAGCTGACAAGACCTGCGTCGTGACAGCAGGTGTGGAAGGGCCCATCGCGTCAGGTCTGTACCTGATCACTGTGAGCCTTTCTCGGATAACCTCGCAGGGACGCGTACTGACTCACGGCAGGCGGGCCAAGGCAGCGGCCGCTGAGCGTGGCCCTCCCCGGCCAGGCTCTAGAGCCTTTCAGCATCCCTCTGTGAAGGCGAGGGACCCATCAGAAGTGACAGGCGAGAGCTTTGCAGACATTCCCTAGGGGGGGACGTGCCTCCCGTTGCTCTGCTTCTCAGACCTTCTGGACGTGCGCACACGCTGGGAATTGGCAGCGTCTGCCTCCAGAGGGTCCCGCTCTGGTACGAGATACGGTGGGCAGGGGTCGGAGGCCTTGTTCCCTAGGGGGCACGTCACCTGAGTGGGGACTGGTTTGGCCACCGCTCACCCAAAGAAATCCTGGGAGGTGAGCAGTCGACCCAGTATGAATTCCGAGAATGAAATTCTCATTCTGAGATGAAAACCCGAGGAGTCGTGGTTCCTTGTGGTTAGGGAGGGACACAGTGGGCGCTGTGAGCTCAGGTCCTGACGCTGCCACTGTCCGCCGTGTGAATTTGGGCCAGTCTTCTCTTCTCGTCCGTTCGCAAAGCTTGTTGGACACGTCTGTGAGTGGGGCTTAAGATGCTTACCGTGTGCAGCTGTGGGGAAGGTGCGCATCCAGAATGTCGCAGAGCCCCCGTGTGGAGCCTGTCCTTGGACACGCTCAGAGTTGCGGAGAGGTGGTGAGTCAGCCCGGCAGGCAGAAGCAGTCTTCAAACCGCGAGGCAGATTGAGGCCCGTCTGAGGGCCAGCATTCAAGAGGAGTAGAAGAGTGGCCGTGAAGTTCCTGCCCAGGGATGGGTTGCTCAGCAATGGCAGGGGTCGATCCCCCCGTGCTGGGTTAATCTGGAATCCGAGAACTCTGACCCAGGAGGGTCTGTCCCCTCTCAGGTGCTTTGACTCCAGCCAAAATCAGCTCAGATGATAATCTGTTTTTAAAGACTCTCACCCCAAAACTGCCGGTTTCACCGCCCTTGGATTTTTTTTCCACTGAAGTAGGCTTTCTGCCTGGAAATGCTCGTCTGTCAGATCTATCACACGTGGGTATACGAGATGGGTAAATACTCACGTTGGTTTCCCATTTGAAATCAAAATGAGGGGTAATTGTATTGCTTCCAGGTAGCAGGAACAAGCGCTGGACTGTTTGAAAAACAGAGCTCAGTACTCACGGGAGAGAGTGCTAGCTGTGGGGGGGTGGAGGGGCGGGTAGAGGCCCTGGTTGCGTCCTGGCTCAGCCACTTTCTAGCTGGGGGACCTTGCGTGAGCCACGGCCCCTCTCTGGGCTTCAGTGTCCACATGTGTCCAGAGGCTGCCTCCAGTGTTGGGATGGGCGGTAATGAACCTAAGACAGGTGTGGGAGGAGCAGAGGCCCAAAGCCCTGGGGCTTTTCCTCTTTCCGTGCTGGCTCGCCTCCTGACGAGCTTCATGGGAAACAGGTGGAGGGAGAGTTAGAAGGAGCAGCATCTTCTTAAAAAGTGGTGCCTCTGTAGGTAGGGGTAGGTGTGGGGGTGTCAGAGCTCCTGGGAGTGGCAGGGCCGAGGCAGGGTGTTCCAGCAGGACAGGTGGCTGGAATGAGGGACAGGAAGACGGGGGCGAGGCCTGGCTTTTTCTGCTGTGGCAGAACCTCGGGGGGCTGGATGTGCCAAGGTTGAAGAGGCATTTGGCCTGCGGCCTGGGCCCCATTCCGAGGGAGGTAAGGGTGCCTCAGGAGTGGACTGAGAAGGCGGTGTCCCCAAGAAGCCAGTGAGCCACCTGCAAGCCCTGCTTCTTCATCGCCTATGTGATGGGGTCCCCACCCCACTGCTCTCCTCGTGGTTTTCACGACACATGGCCCATGTGGCTGTTTTCCCGTCTCTGTGGTCCTGTTCTTGTATGATCTGGATGCCCCCTGAGGTTCTCGGAGCCCACCTTTCTTGTAAGGCCCAGCTCCGAGGCCGTTCTTCCAGGATTTTCCTGGCCCCGGGCCTCCCCGTGGAGACCCAGACCACATCTCTACTCAGTGTACCTACCGTGTGCCTGTCCTTTCTTCCCAGCTGACCAGGCTCATTCTTCGTTGCCTGTTCAGCCCCTAGGTCACTGCCTGGTATGTAGTAGATGCTGTTAACTACACGAGATGACAGCACCCAGGAAGGAAAAAATAGGAGGTTACCTTGGTCCCGAGTGATTGTCAGCCCTTTGTCCACAGTATCTCAGGTCTGGCACAAGCCCTGAATTCCAGAACTGTGTCCGCCTATGAAATTTCTGGTCAGGCAGACATTTGCCAGACTGCAGGGTGACTCTCTGGGAAAATTCAACTAGAGGATTTTTTTTTTTTTTTTTTTTACATTTATTTATATTTTGAGAGACACAGAGAGACAGAACACAAGTTGGGGAGGGGCAGAGAGAGAAGGAGACACAGAATCCAAAGCAGGCTCCAGGCTCCGAGCTGTCAGCACAGAGCCCGACGCAGGGCTCGAACTCACAAACCGTGAGATCATGAGCCAAAACCAAGAGTCGGATGCTTAATTGAGTGAGCCCCCCAGGCGCCCCTGATCTAGAGGATTGTACAGAGCTACTAGGGCTGATCACTCTGACCCCTTCCCTCACTGAACAAGCCTTGCCTGCCTCTGATGTATGGGCACAGTAGTGGGCAGTGGGGCAGGAGGCCAAATCAGATGGTCCTGGGTCTGCAGAAGCCTTGTCCAGTGGGAGAGACAAGAGCTAAATGGCAGTCCCCACGCTGATCATTGCTGGGCTGGTAATACTGAGGGCCAGGCACTCTCCTAAGCACAGCCCATTTTGTCTCTGCGGTGACCGCTTGAGGCAGGACCAGTGATCTCTGTTTTACAGAGGGGGCTCTGAAGGGCTAAGGAACTTGGCCAGGGTCACGAAGCAAAGAAAGCAGGGAAGCAGAGGAGGGGATCAGGGATGGCTGGGTAAGGCTCGAATTGCCATAAACCAAGTACCAATGGAAGGGAAGGGCATTCTGGGCAGAGCACGAAGGCCGGTGATTTTGAGGCCCTTCTGAAAGCTTGGCGTGGCCACAAGGAAGTCGTGGATGTAACAGATGGGGCCTCAGAGGCCAACAGGAAGCAGGGCCCGTGGGCCATGCCAGGGCACTTGAACTCGGTCACGGGGGTGGCGAGGAGCCCTTTGAAGAGCATCATGATCAGATCTGCCTTCCAGAAAGAGCTAGTGAGTATTGGCCGGCGGAGGCCGGCCTGGAAGCGGGAAGACTCCCCCGCCCCGCCCCGAGTCTTTCCTCCTGACGTTGGCCTGTGTGTTTCAGAGTGACGTCCCCAGCCGGCGCCGGCACCCTCCACACCCTGAGCCGCTACAGCCGCTACACGAGCATCCTGGACCTGGACAGCAAAACCCTGCGCTGCCCCCTCTACAGAGGCGCCCTGGTGCCCCGGCTGGCCGACCACCGCACCCACATCAAGCGGGGCAGCACCTACTACCTGCACGTCCAGAGCGTGCTCACCCAGCTCTGCTCCAAGGCCTTCCTCTACACCTTTTGCCACCACCTGCACCTGCCTGCCCACGACAGGGAGACCGAGGAACTGCTGGCCAGCCGCCGGGCGAGCTTCCTGAAGCTGAACCTGGGTCTGGTGAACGAAGACACGAAGGTGGTCCAGTACCTGGCTGAGCTGCTGAAGCTGCACTACGTGCAGGAGCCTCCCGGGACCGGCCACCCCACGCTCAGGTTCGACTACGTCCCCAGCTTTTTGTACAAAATCTGAGGTCAGTCCCAGCCACTGTGACCAAGACCTGTGACTCAGGGTACGGGGAGGGGAGGGGTTGGCACGAGCAGGCGGCCCTCTGAGCCGTCTAGGCTGCTGGTGACCTGAGTGGGAAGGAAACCAAGGTGGCGGCGCTGGTTCCCACGTGGCCTCGGGCGGTGTGGGAGTCGGGACCCTGGCAGAGGCGGGCGCCTGGCTCTCCGAAGGCGTCGGTAAGGACGGCACTAGGCCTCTCGGCCCCCCTGGCGAGGAGGGGGCGGCGCTCGGCTCCCCGAGGACTGGCAGCCAGGCCAGAAGAGAGCCAGCGCCCTTTTGACGGTGCGGGGGGTGGGGGTGGGGGGCGTGAGGGGTGGAAAGGTGAAGCCCACGCGGGAGGAGCAGGCTACGCATTCAGCTCCCAGACACATGGGCCGCAAAATGAAGGGAAGCGCCCCGTTAACTGAAATGGTTTGGTGGGAAACCGGACAACGGAACATCCATTGCCCCATTCAGATCCCGGCTAGGGTCTTTTACTCGGCCCCCTAGAGCCCATCATCCCAGAGAAAGCCCCTGAATGAGTGACATGGAGGGGAGGCAGCCGTGCCTCAGGTGGGTGGCGGCAGACGCGTGACCTGCGCCCCGAGGCTGCAGGCAGAGCGGGCAGCACCCTGTCTGGTCCTCGCTTCCCCACTAGGCACAGAAGTGCCTGGGGGAGGGGGGGGGCTCTCACCTTGCTCCCCCGGGTCAGCAGGAGGGACTAGCGTTAGTCGCTAGTCCCTGCTTGTGAGTGAGAACTGCTCTCGCAGCTGGAGAGCCCGGGGCCACGGTGCCGTCGCCCCCGTGCAAGTGACGAAGAGCCGGCGGGCCTCTGGGGCCCAGCCCACCAGCCTTTCTGGGAGCGAGTCCACGCTGTCCTCTTGGGGAAGGTCTGCAGACATGCTGGCACTCGGCCGAGGTCACACCCCAGTCCCCCACCCACAGCAAACCTTTGCAACCACTTCACTACCTCTTGCGGGTCTTGTGGGCACGGTGACGGCGCAGTTCCAGCCGGCTGCTTGGTCTGGGCGGGCAGGGTCTCCCCCGGGAAGGAGGAGAGCCTCCTTGTGTGGCTGGCTGTGTTCGTGGATCTGTCCCCCGTGGGCCTGGAATACCCACACCTCACCGCTGCTCACTCCTGCCCCCACGCGGGCCCTCCAGATACACGCACCTCACCACTGTTCACTCCGACCCGCGCGGGTCCCCCAGGTGTGCTTACCTCACCACAGCTCGCTCCCGTCCCCATGTGGGTCCCCCAAGTACATGCTCCTCACTGCGGCTCACTCCCGCCCCCATGCGGGCCCCCGTAAGTACATTCACCTCTCGGCAGCTCACTCCTGTCCCGTGTGAGTCCTCCCTTCAGGGAAGGAGACAATCCCCGACTCACCCTCCATGACCCCCCTGAGGCTCCTTACTCAGTTGCTGTTGGTTTCTTGATAGAGTTTCTTGCAACCTTGAAGTTTTTACACTTTTTTTTTTTTTTTGTATGGCTGCTTTTTTTTTTTTTTTTTTTTCCTTCAACTAGGAAGAACTCTTAGTATTTCTGCTTTTTAATTCGTTCCAAGAAAATTGTGATAAAACAGACCCGAACCAGCCACGGGCGGTTGCTCCTGAGCACGCTTGTGTGCACCTGCCGGTGCCGTGTTCTGGGTAGTTGGGGTCTTGCTGTTGAGACTGGTCTGTCAGCTTTGTGGCCTACCGTCGAAGTCGGGTAGCGGAGGCGGGAACCCAAGGGGGGTTTGCGTCACATCCCTCCCGTGGCCGCTTCCTCGCCCGGGTCCTCCACACAAGGATGTGGCCCGTTGGCTCCTGGCCGCCGGCTTCCAGTCAGGGTCCACATTCCTGGCAGAGGGTGTGTGATTTCGTTCCCGAGGCTGGGACTGAGGACCTTTTAAGGTAGACGGTCTGTCTACATCTCACGGGTGTTCTTTGTACCCGTGCCCGTTACTTTGTTCACGCACAGAAGAGTCGCCAGGAATGTTTTGGCAGCTTTTAAATGTCAAGCGTGTGTTTGCATGTGGGGAAGGCTGCGTAGGATGCCTGTTTCTCTCCATGGGCTCCCCTCTTCGTTGCCGCCTCCCGTGTCCCTCGTGTTCAAGATGCTGCTCTGTTTTCTAACCGGGTGGCTCACTGCTGTCTACTCAGGCCTCCAGGGACATGACCTTATGACACTTTATCTCCAAGGGAAAGAAGGGTCTGTGGGGTCCGTTTGACAAAGTTGAAAGCGATCGTTGGCACCACCATTGCTTTTCATCCTGTTCCACAGCATCACGGACTCTACAGTTAACACTGCTGTCACCTGGGAAACTGATCAAGGCAGAAGGTCAGTCACATCTGGCCTTCTAGAAGCTAAGGCCATGCAACACGGTAGTCTGAAGTAGAAGTCACTTTGGAGGGTGCTTGCTTGGAAGCTCTGCCTCGAGGATGGTTCCAGAGGCCCCAGGATTCTGAGGCAAGAGACCAGTCGGGTGTGAACAGAACGGCTGTGCCCTGTCCTGGGGCCAGCCTCAGAAAGAGTGGGTGAGGAGCGTCTCCCTTGAGTCGTTCCTCCGTGAAAGAAAGCTCTCTTCCCTGACAAGTAGTTAGACTCCAGTTTCAAATTTTGGTGAAAACCTAGCTTTTCAGTGTGGCAGTTTCTGAGGATTGCTTGATGCCAAGAATGTTTCTTTCCAGAGGGATTTCAAGGTGGCAGAGGGACTGAGCCAGTGTGGGCAGGCACTTGAGACTGTGGGACTGCCCTTCTCAGACCCCCTCCACTTTGGAGAAGCGGAACCCACTAGAAGTCCCGCGTCTGCAAATCTTAAGGCTGGGAGCTCTATGCGACAGGGCTGTCTCTTTAAAAATATTCGTTTCAGGTTTGCCTCAGATAAAACATCCTGAAAACACTTTGCAGAAAACAGAGGACATCCATGCCCCTTGACTTTGTCAGTCCTGACTCATTTTGAAGGCCCAGGCACCAAAGCTGAGTTTATTTCAACTTCACTTCCAATCCGTTACCGCTCTCCTGCCCCCAGCCACCCTTTCTCAAGCAATCCAGGTTGAGAGCAGCCTGATAAGGTTAGCAGTTACGCAGTCGTGGTTTCTAGAAGCCCACGTGTGGCCCTTGGGACGCTCCGGCCTGAGCTGTTGCCTCACACCTCACCATTTCCCTAGGGACCTTGCTCCCTTCGGTGGAATCTTGGGGTGTTAGAAATTGTGACTTTTCCATGATTGACTTGCAAGGGCTGAAGTTACACAGATTGCGCTGGAATTTGGAAAGGAACCGCGACAGCCCACCTGTCATTTCCCATCTAGCTTTTTGCTTCTCCGTTGCTATAGTCAAGGTATTGTAGGTTTCAACCTCAAATGACATATCCCAGCTCAAATCCTGGGAAGTCCAACAGTTTCTACCCCAAGTGCCAGGGCTGCTACAGTTCAACGACATGTTTCTGGAGGCTGGGAGCGGCGCGCACGGTGACCGCCCACTTCCGCCAGTGCGAGACGCATGTCCCGACCTCCCCGGACCTGCTGTTGCAAGGCAGGTCAGCTTCTCCTCTGCGGTAACACTCAGCCGGCAGGGAACCCGTCGGGGAGTGTGGATGATCTTCCGAGGAGCTGATCTCCCAAGCCAGCAATCCGGTTTTACTTCCCATCTCCCTAGAAAGCTCGGAAGAAAGTGCCTTGGTTTGTGCTTTGGAAGCAAACCAATTAGCTTTCTGGCTTTTCCCCAGTACTGTGACAGAAAGTGACAAAACTGGAATCTTTAAAAGAGGTACAGTATTAGCAGACCGCAAAAAGGAGAAAGCATCAAATTGCTACTTCTGGCCGGAAATAAAACCAGTCTCAGCTGATAAGGTCCGAGCACACCCAAGTTTTCCTGAGCCCCCAAAGGAGAACGCTGTGAGCACTGACCTAATCTAGCCTCCTCTGTTCAGGTTTGGTATGACCATAGTGGGGAGAAGGAGGCGTGGGGGGGGGGGGGGGGGGGGGGGCGGGTGGGGGGGGGTGGAACGAGCACTTTGCAGTGAATTAAGCCACTGGTGTGGAGCCCACGCCTCCTGGGAGTCCTTATCTAGCTCCAGAGTGGAGGCTACACAGGAGGGTCTTGGAGATGCCCTGGCCGGGGGAGGAGCCAGGCCCCCGAACGGAAGACTGTCCCGGCATGATGGCTCCCAAACTGAGGCAGAGATACGGGGACTGCTGTGTCACCCATACCCTGTGGAGTCTGCAGCCGTTGTCCCCGCCCGTGCTGGGATAGATGCCAGTAACGTGCTGGACCCTCGACCCCAGGGGCGCCTTCCAGGCGGGACCCACCGACTGCCCCACGCTGGCTGGCTACACGGGTCGGGTTAATATAAGCACCACCTTTGAAGACTGCGGTGAAAAGCATAGTCTGTGATGAATTCGTGTTTGTTATTTTGGGAAAGCTATTTTATTACCGCATGTCCCTCTGTCCACGCGTGTGAACGTGAGTCCTCTACCGCCACGTGAGCTGTGGTCGTCACCACGCGAGTACTGCGAACACGCGTGTGACGCCGGCTCCTGGGTCTGGCCGCACCAGAGTTTAACCGGAGTAAATGCCAAACAAATAGTATGAGAAGTGTACTTTTTAAGAAATTAATTTATTTGAGTTCAGATATTTTTGAAATATAAAAATTGGTTGTATTTTTTAAAGCTCTTATGATTCTTGTAGACACTCTGTGGTTACACATTCGATTGTGCTTATTAAAAATGGTCATCTATGTTTTGCACTTTGGCTCTGTGAAAAATAAAGTTTCTCTGGGAAGGTGACGCTTGGTCTCCTGATTACAGGGGGGAGTTGCTTATCCGGCACAGGGAAGGAAAGCCATCTCTCCTCAGCCGGTGCTTACACCTGATGGGCCCTGGTACCCTCCGGGGGTGGGGGGCGAACGAGACCGTTTCCACGACACCCTGAGTGCCACGGGGAAACTCCCACCATACTGGTTGTCCGGACCTGGCTTCAGGATTCGCCTTCTCATTTGTAACGGTCATCAATCGGTGCTGCAGAAGCCCGCCACGTAACAAGACATTAAGAAGAGGAAGCTTTTAGGAGCTCCGAACTGGGGTGTTTCTGTACTGCAGAGTCTGGAGGAAGCCCGGGAACTCAGAGAAGGGCGAGTGCAACTACTGGGGTCTTTCCGCTCGTCTGCCCCGGACCCAGGCTAAATAATTGCCATTTTCCAGAAGAACTGAGAGAAAGGATCAAATTTAAACTCCTTAATAACCTGTCCCAGAATTACTAACAGTGGGTCTTAAACGAATTTTGATTTCTGGAGATAATGTGAGGAAAGTCCAAAAGAAACCCCCTCAGAGGGCATGAAGTTGACCCAGCCTGGTCCCGTGTGGCGCAGCTCTCCTGTCTCCCCACGAGGGCACCAGGTCCTCGAGCAAGCGGTCCCTGTGCAGTCCCGACACTCGGGTGCCGGGCAGGTGCCCACGGGCAGGTGGGGGCTGGCAGCTCCTCTAAAAGGCAGGCAGGCCAGGCAGAGGGAAGAGAGACGCGAAGCTCTCCACTTCCTCCCTGAGAGCCCTGATGGCCCTTTGGTGCTTCTCGTCCCCGGCCAGTTTCTCCTTGAACTCCTTCAGGGTGGCTCTGGCACCAACGTCGTCCTGAATCTGCAGAGTCAGTTCTATCCCTGCGCCCGCAAGAGACAGAACGGGTCCCCAGTGGGCTCCCAGTGCCAGTGTGGCAGCCCCACTGGGCCCGGGAGACACTCCCGAGGCCCGGGGGCGTGACAGCCTTAGGTGTTCACGTCACCCTCGGAAAGGATTCTCGTGTGCCCCCTTCCTTGGGCAGGACAAGTTACAAGCCTCTCAGACTAGATGGGCTGCTAAAGTGATCTTTGCTGTCTCGTCCCCAGCGCTCAGCCCTGCTCAGCCACAATCAGAAACTAAACACACACACACACACACACAGAGTCTAAAGTGGCAAACCTCTGACCCTTTCTCCTTACCTCTGTGAATAAACTGGGCCACTTTTTGGAACTCTTTTTCCAAAAATCCGCGGGATGTCAGTGCCGGAGTCCCCAGACGCAGTCCGCTGGGGCGCAGTGCGCTTTTGTCACCTTCAAGACAAACGGGCTCTGTCCTTTGGCTGCACCCAACTCCCCACTGACCCCTGTGCATTTAAGAAGACAGCTGGCCAAAAAACTGGCCTGTGGGTGCCCACTGTATCTCGGAAGCAGGGCACTGCTCATTTAAATGCCAGAGGCGGGCACAAAGGCACAGGAGACGGCCGCACGTTGTGGCCACTGTGATGAAACAGCAAGGAGGTTGCCTTCAGTGGCATGACCTCCCAAAAGGGAGGCTAGCATCCTTGTGAGTGAGGGATGCATCACCCACATTCTTTTTACAACCCCCTGAGAAACCCAGCCTGTTCCAGAGGCCCCTGCTTCCCTTCTCCAAATGCCTGTAGCCCCTCCGAGCAGTCCACCTCAGTCCCTCCCTCTCTGTGCCTGGCAGGGTTAGAGCTGCATCAGAAGGAGCAGGCCAGAAGAGAGCCAGGATTTTGCCCCATGCCATACGGTGTATGTGCCCCTTGAAAATCCCTTGATGTCTGTCCCCAGAGTCAAACTATCATCGGCTACAACTCTGGCCAAAAGAAATCTAAGACGGGAGCGGTACAGAAGAGAAGACCAGCAAAGATTCTTACCTGGACAGGTGTTCTTGTTGCAGGCTATAGAGCAGGCTTCTAGTACCTTCTCGGCCCTGCCACCATCCGTGCCTTTGGAACGGAGATCCACGAGGATCAAATGGTTGTCAGAACCACCTGGAAACCAAGTTGGACATGTAGGAATGTGGAAAGCTGACTCCCAGGTGAAGGAATCTCTCTTCCTAAGAAATGAGGGTAGGGATCAAGGAGGCTAAAGCAGATGTGATGAGGAAGGTGAGCACCCCCACCACGTGTCCTGAGAGACTTTAGTCCCATGCTAAACAAAAGATGCCCCAGGACTTAAGAGGTGATAGTTTACAAAGGGTACCTGGTGACTGGGAGCAGGTCCTTGAGCCCGAGGGGAACCAACGGTAGCTTTCCCAGCTTAGGCTGCCCAGCGCCCTGACCCAACACATGAGGATATCGAGGCCACTAGAACTTTCTGGAACTGGACCAAGGCCACCAGGGGTCTTCCGAGCACCTGGATCTTTCCACTTTGAAATCTCATTAATCCCGGGCCCTTCACTTGGACAACAGCAATGACTTCAAGGTGCGGGACCCCACAGTCCAGAGATTAAGCCACGCCCCCACGCTTGCTGTGGCTTTAGGCAGCTCGACATCTGGGAACCTCAGACGCCCATTTGCAAAATAAGAGCGATAATTCACGAGGCTGTCGCGAAGTTTAGATAAGGTGCCACGTATAGCACTTTGCCCATACCAGGCACAAAGCAGGTTATCACGAACGCTGGCTCCTGGGCTTACGGTGGCCACTATCTGCTTCGGCCATCTACACTGTGTCCTCAGAGGAGAGTGAACTGGGGGTGGGGGCAGGCCTGGGAGCTCAGGAAAGTGGAGACCTCTCCCGAGATTGACGTGAGACTTTGGGCCTCGCTGGGCTGAGGGGCTGCCGTCTGCTGTCTGCAGCCACAGGGACATTGGTCTAACTCCTTGTAGTGCCAAGTGTGGGTCCCACGCCAGCTGGATGGAAATGCAGGATACAAACACCCCCAACCAACCTAGACCTGCCGAGTTACAACCTGTATCTTTTAAAAATTTTTTAACGTTTATTCATTTTTGAGAGAGAGGGAGCAGGGGAGGAGCAGAGAGAGAGACACACACACACACACACACACACAGCATCCGAAGCAGGCTCCAGGCTCTGAGAGGTCAGCACAGAGCCCGACACGGGGCTCGAACCCACGAACCGGGAGATCATGACCTGAGCCGAAGTCGGACGCTTAACCGACTGAGCCGCCCAGGCGCCCCTTCACAACCTGCATGTTAACAGGGTGCCTGCGGTATTGGTGTGCACATCCATGTCTGACAGAGTGACCTAAGGGACCCTGAAGGTCGCAGCCCACACTGAGATTTCTAGGGCTTTCTAACTGAAAGAGGCAGAGGATGAAGGACAAAGAAAGGGAAGAGGAAGTGAAGCGAAACGGAAAACGGGTGCTCCCGAGACCTGCTGAGGAGAGCTCTGCTTTGTCCCAGCTCTGCTGCTCACGAATAGTCTGGTGGGGAGCCCACTCCTCAGGCCGGGGCCTAAAATCCCCGTAAAGGGCCGCGGGCAGGGAGTAGGCACCCGAGTCAGTGGCCTACCAGGACTCGCTTCCCTAGACCACCCCACTGGCAGCATCCACAGCGGCCTTGTGAGCAGAAGTCTGCCAGAAAAATGCCGTCCTAGCCGTGAAACCCGCAGGGACAGAAGCGACCGCACCCCCCCGAGCGGGCCCTCACCCGGAAGGTCCATCTCACGGGGGTTTACTCAGCACCACCAGCTTTTGTATTCAAGCAGACATGGATAGAATGCTGCCATGAACTCCTACTGGGAAGGCCTGTTGTACCCGGGCCCTCGGGGGTGAGTGGAGACACCCCCGTGGGACGGCGTGGGGCATCGCCAGGGAGACTGCTCTGGGAGCCTGCTGTGTTCCAAGCTGTGACTGTGCCTTCCACCAGCCGTGTGACCACTGGTACTGAACCTTTCTCGGTCGAGCCTCAGGTAGGCCTTTCACAAAGCTCTCCTGAGGACCTGTCGCGTCACATGCCAGCGACAGATGATGCACAGCCGTGGCTGCAGCGCCCAGGCCTAGGTGCGAGGTTTAAAGTGCCACCCCTAGGAGCAGGGGCACCCCCGTCCCGGGGTCGGTGGGGGGGCCGTCCAGCACTTTCTGTTGGTACCTGTTACCACTTTGTAGCCCAGCTCCATCAAGGTCTCAGCCAGAGCCCTGCAGTTGGCCACCACCTGGCGCTGGTACACCCGGAATTCCGGAGTCATGGCTTGTTTCAGGGCCACGGCGACCCCTGGCGGGAAGAGAGAAGGGGTCAGGAAGGCAGGAGGGGACCAAGAGACCGACCAGGAGTCCAAGAACACCGCTTGCTTCCACTCAGGCCTCCTCGCTTTTCAATATCACCAAAGAGGGGGTTCATAGTCCCCCTCCACCAGATACGTAGTTTTTTAATGCTACAATTAACCGGCTGAACCCACAGGCCTCTCCTCTTTGAGGAGGTGCTTTTGAGGTAGCCTTTCTCCAGGCCTGGGAGTCTTGTGCTAGTAAGATCACCACAGGAAAGCAGTTCTTAAGCAAGATGGGTTTTACGGTCCTTTGCGAACATGAAAACTCAGCTGCCCCGAAAAGCTTTTGCTCTGATGCCAGATCACGCAGATCCAAAAAGATCAGAGGCCCGGTGAGAGGTGCAGGCCTGTTTGCCTGCACGTCCAGACTCCTCCGGCACCTTGGTCAATCCCAAGGGCTGTTCAAGGGGGCACAGAAGGTGAAGGAGAAGGCAAAAGACATGTGCCTGAGCGCTGGCACAGAAGCCTCTAATCGGTGTTGGTGGAAACGACAGGAAGGGGCCCGGAGCGCCTGCAGGGTGGGTCACCCCATCACCCAAGAGTTGAAGAGACCACGGACGTGGAGTTTGTAGGTGTAAAGGGAGAAGGGAAGACACCAGTGGAGACCCACCCCTCCCTGCTCCCAGGGGCCTAAAATTCACCACTCCTTGCTTCCCCCACTCCCCTCCTTCGAAACACCAGTGATGTTCGGGATGGAGACCGTACGCCTTCGTCCTGGGCTCCTCTGCCAAACTGCTTGGTTCCAAAGACGACACTGGAATAACTCTGATCATCACACATTTCCTAAGCTGTCTGTACAGGAACGGAATGGCTCGATGACAGCCTGCTGGGTGACCGTGCCATCGGACCCAGGCGTTTCCCACGCGGCCTCAAGGCCAGCAGTGCAAGGGTCAGGATGTCAGCGGACAGGCAACGTGCCCTTGCCGGGTTTGGGTGCTAATCGCCCACTCCTTTTGCTGTGCCTTCTTCTCGTTGCTAAATCCCCTCCCTGTTGTTGTTGTTGTTGTTTTTTTTTTTAATTTTTTTTAACGTTTATTTATTTTTGAGACAGAGACAGAACATGAACAGGGGAGGGTCAGAGAGAGAGAGGGAGAGGGAGACACAGAATCTGAAACAGGCTCCAGGCTCTGAGCTGTCTGCACAGAGCCTGACGCAGGGCTCGAACTCACGGACTGCGAGATCATAACCTGAGCTGCAGTCGGACGCCCAACCGACTGAGCCACCCAGGGGCCCCTCCCCGTTATTTCTTAAAGCGGGCTGCACCCACTGTACAAAATCTCACCCAACACGGTTCTGCCTACGGGTGGCCGTACGTGTGGAGTGGTCATCGCTCGCTCCCCTTGTCCCTGACTGACACCTGTCGCCAGTTTCCCTTTTCTCGCTCGTTAGCATCTCCTGGACAGAGATGTTCTAGTTTCTCCCCGATGTGCAAGTCCTGGTACACACTTTTGGTGGACAGGTGAGGTGGGAACCAGGGGCCACGGATGAGCAAAGTTAGGAGGACCCCTAGCTTGCGCAGGGCTGCCATGGATGAGGGCACAGCCCCAGGTGCCATCCAAGGGCTCCGGGTGGGGTTTGGTGGCATTTTACCAGCAATGGCGTGGTTGTGGGGACCTCCCTGCAGGCCCGGGAACACGGCAGAGTTGATGAGCGACTCCAGGTTGTACAGCGTCTCTTTGCCGGTCTTGGGATCCACGCTGCGCACTCCTGGATGAAGAAAAACAACAGAATGGGAACGTGAGACGGGCTGTCCCCTCTGTCTTCTCCCTACCCGGACTCAAACCCAGAGTGCGCTAAGCACAAGCCTGGCCTCTAGTGCTGGATGGTACAGAGCAGAGGGGCCCCTTGCTTCCGGAGCGGGGGCAGACCACCCTCTGTACATGAAATCAAAGGACAGAAATTTCCCTCCACAAAGGGGCGCCAGGCTGGCTCAGCCAGTACAGCATACGGCTCTTGATCTAAGGGTCCTGAGTGCAAGCCCCATGTTGGGCGTGGAGCTTACTTAATTAAAAAAAAAAAAAAAAAAAAAAAAGAACTGTTAAGGATCGAACTCCCATCATTCCTCTGGCATCTGGGTGACTCAGTCAGTTAAGTGTCTGACTTAGCTCAGGTCATGATCTCACAGCTCATGAGTTCTAGCCCCACGACTGTCTCTGTGCTGACAGCTCAGAGCCTGGAGCCTGCTTCTGAGTCTGTGTCTCCCTCTGTCTCTGCCCCTCCCCGGCTCGTGCTCTGTGTCTCAGTCTCTCAAAAATAAACATTAAAAAAAATACAATTAAAAAAAAAAGGAAATTTCCCCACACTGAGATCGTAATGAAGAATGTGCCTTGGGCGTATTTCCTCAAGTGTCCAAGAGAGCAGTCTTCCGAGACGACTATGTTGAAGGACAGAAGACTCGTTTATATAATGATATATAATGGCTCTAATAAGGAATAGGATTCCTTTCTGAAACAAAATTAATCATCAGTTGTAGGAACTACTGTCTCTACAGAGCTGCTTGTGTGCCACGAACCGTGCGAGGCACTTTACATTAAGGTTAATTCATGTGCTCCTCCCAAAGGTAGTCTGAAGGGACGGGTGCTATTATTAGGATCCCCTCTCTGGAGGTGAGGAAACGAGGCACAGAGAGGCTGCACAAGCAGCCCGGGATCACAGAGGGCGTCCGTGGCAGATTCAGGAGTTGCTCAAGGTGCAGCAAATCACTTCAGTGCTCAGTGGAAAGAAAGGAACAGTTTCTAGGCAGGTGGGATTGGCCACCTGCCTTGAAACGTGGGTACAAACGAAGAAGGTCCTGAGACAGCAGGACCTGAGAACGCTAGCGGGCATATGGGTGTGTCCAGTCCTGGCCAGGGGGCTAGGCAAGGAGGCCGCAGGGGAGAGAGACCCAGTCACCCAGGGGCTGGTTTCTCTGCAGGTGTGTGGGGATCCGGTCTCATCATGGGCCAGATGATCTGATCACAGGTCTGGTTTTCCCAAGCACGGGGAATCCCCAAATAAAAGGCGTGCTTACATGTGGGTTGGAGGCAGTCAACAGAAATTCCTCACTAAAAGGACTAAAGTGGTAACTATGGTTTATACATCAGCGTCTTGCGCTTTGATTACTGTGAGTCCTTCTCTGGGATAGGCGTCCTGGACCACAGCGAGGTCACCAGAATGACGCTGCACCACGAGGCCTTCTGGTAGCCCCTGGCCAGCCTCACACGTCTTGTTTTTGCTACAGCGCCTGCCCCTTGTGGGCAAGACTAGTCGACCCACGGCACAATACCTTTCCTCCTTTTCCAGGACCCAGATGCCCAAGGAACGAAGTAAGAGCCGTGCTCAGGGCTTCTTTCCAGATCTCTTCTGCAGACTGATCGCTCCCTCCTTTGGTAGTTTTTTTTTGTTTGTTTGTTTAAGTTGATTTATTTTGAGAGAGAGAGAGAGAGAGGTGGGGAGGGACAGGAAGAGAAAGGGGGAGAGAGAGAATCCCAAGCAGGCTCTATGCAGTTAGCGCAGAGCCCAACGTGGGGCTCGATCTCACGAACTGTGGGATGGTGACCCAAGATGGAACCAAGAGTCAGATGCTTGACCGACTGAGCCACCCAGGCGCCCCCTAACTAGCTCTTTAAGGGACCCTTCAAGGGACCCTGGGTTTTCCTAACTTCCCGAACCGAGCGTGCACCCCAGAGGAGAAAGGCCAACGCCAGCAGCCCGCCAGTACCCCACGCCCCGGAGCACACCTCTCCTGTAGAAGATCATGCCGGCGCGGCAGCCTCGCAGGGTTTTGTGGGTGGTGGTGGACACTACGTGGCAGTGCTCAAAGGGGGAAGGCACCACGCCGGCAGCCACCAGCCCGCTGATGTGCGCCATGTCGGCCATGAGATAGGCCCCGTTGTCATCTGCGATCCTCCTCAGTCGAGCGTAATCCAGGTTTCGGGAGTAGCAGCTGGTCCCTGAGACGGCAAAGGTGACAAAGTCGAGTCAGAGATACCCACAGCCAGATATCCTGGAGCGCAAGCCTGCACGCGGGCCTCGCGATGGGCATATTCGAAAGCTTAGAGATTTCTCCCTCCAAAACCCCCGAGAATGGAAATGAAAAACACCCTCAACAAACATCCTTGTGGGGGTGCCTGGGTGGCCAAGTCGGTTAAGAATCCGACTCCGGCCCAGGTCATGATCTCACGGTCCGTGGGTTCAAGCCCCGCGTCCGTCTCGGTGCTGACAGCTCCAGAGCCTGGAGCCTGTTTCAGATTCTGTGTCTCCCTCTCTGTCTGCCCCTCCCCTGCTCACGCTCTGTCTCTGTCTCAAAAATAAATAAACATTAACAAAAAAATTAAAAACAAAAAAACATCCTTATGTGCCAAAGGCAACCACTCTGACCTGCCTCTTCAGGCCACGTGCCTCTTCACGGTGGTTGGGATGGCCCCTAACTATTGTTATTTCCTCCATCAGTTAGTCAAGCATTCACATTTCTAAAGTTTTTATTTATTTAAGTAATCTCTACAACCCAACACGGGGCTCGAACTCACGACCCTGAGATCTTGAGCCACGTACTCTGAGCTAGCCAAGTGCTCCAGGAGTTAACATTTCTGGATGCTTCTCTGATAACAGCCTCAGATCTTTTGCCACCTAGTACCAAAGGTGGCAAAACAGATATTTGTCCCGAAAGAAGAGAATATACTTAGACCCAAGAAGCCCGGCTATTCGAGGCAGAGGCAGCGAGCTGGGGAACATCACATCTTCATTTTGTAATAGGCAAGGGGGCTGCTACAAATACGGTGCCTTTACCCCCCAGCTCATCACCTGCAATAATCAGCTTCGGGTGGAAGAGGCGGGCATTTTCCTCCAGTTGGTCATAGTTGATGTAGCCAGTGTCTGGGTTCACCTGTGGAATGTCACGGAGACAGAAGGCTCGGGCTGCGTCCACCACACCGTGCCTGCCCTCCCACCGGGACTCGTGCCAACTCTCAAGGGTAAGAGGACTTCCTCCACCTGCCCAAAGCTGTTCGCTCCACTCCACCATGGACACAGGAAAGACGTCCCAGAGCGTGACTTGAGGGCAAGGTGGGGTACCGGTGTATGTGGCCTGTGCACGTGGCGTGGACAACCAGGTATCGCCTATGGAGGCAGGATGCCCTGAGGGGTCCCGAGAGGAAAAGTGAGCCCCCGCCTCGGGGTTCTTCCGAGAAGGAGAAGGAACCAAAACGCCACTGCAGAGTGAAACAGGAGCCACAAACATGCACCGCACAGGGCAGGTGCTAAGACACTGTTACCTTCGGGAATGAGACGAGATGCTAACACCTCTTCTAGTCCCAGGTACACAGAGGCAAGAGGAAGAAATAAGGACACAAGGATTAGGAGACGCACAAAGCTGACATTACTCACAGACGCAATGACCGCCTACCTGGGAGATCCAAGCCTCTAGGGGCAAGCTATTAGAATTAGTAATTGAATTTAGCAAGGTCACTGGATGTGGGGTCAAAAGCCAAAAACCAGTTCTATTCGTCCATATAAGCAGCAAAACATCGGAAAGGAAATTTTAATAAGAATAATATTATATTAAGGGCGCCTGGGTGGCTCAGTCGGTTAAGCCTCTGGACTCTTGATTTCAGCTCAGGTCATGACCTCAGAGTTCCTGAGATGGAGTCCCGAATCAGGCTCTGCACTGACAGCGTGGATTCTACTTGGGATCCTCTCACTCCCTCTCTCTTTGCCCATCCTGCCCCCTCCAAAAGCAAACATTTAAAAAATAATATTATTGGGGCGCCTGGGTGGCTCAGTCAGTTAAGCGTCCGACTTCAGCTCAGGTCATGACCTCGCAGTCTGTGAGTTCGAATCCCGCATCGGGCTCTGTGCTGACCGCTCAGAGCCTGGAGCCTGCTTTGGATTCTATGTCTCCTTCTCTCTGCCCCTCCCCCGTTCGTGCTCTGTCTCTCAAAATTAAATAAATGTAAAAAAAAAATTTTTTTTTAAATAATATCACATTAGTTTCAAAACCCATAAAATATCTAGCAAAAGGTATACCAGACCTCCATGGAAAACGTTACTGAAAGAAATTTTAAAACACAAAAAATTACAGTGATTAAGGCAGCACGAGCTTGTGGAAGGACAGTTTTGACAGAACAGAAGAAGGCCAGAAACAGAAGCCCTGTGACAGGGGGTCAATCCGATCCATGACAACAACAACATTGCAGGGAAAGAATGGTCTTCCGGTAAGTGGCACTAGGTCAGCCGGAAAAAAGAGTGTTATCTGACCCCAACCCTACGGTCCCCCACAGAAATCGATTTGAGATAAACCATGGACCCATCTGGATGTGAAACATAAAACTTTTTTTTTATATTTATTTTTGAGAGCAAGTCGGGGAGGGGCGGAGAGAGGGGGACAGAGGATCCAAAACAGGCTCTGTGCCGACAGCAGGGAGCCCGATGTGGAGCTCGAACTCACGGACGGGATGGCGAGATCGAGACCCGAATCGAAGTCGGTTGCTCGACCGACTGAGCCACCCAGGCGCCCTGCTTGGCGACACAGTTCTTAGTAAATTCAGTGTCTTAAAGTTGTGTTACATCATTTGTGCCAAGGGGAAAGTACAAGTCAAAGGGAAAGATTTTAGGGGAGGGGGCATGGGAGCTCTCTGGGGAGGAGGTGGTAAGAGAAGCCTTGGGTTCTGCACCCCTACCCCGTGGGGGGAGAGACTCGGGGATGGCCGCCGCCCTTTCCAAAGGAAAAAAGCCCTTCCAATTAAACAGGATTACAGCAAGTTGTGTGCAGCTGAGACATCCTCTGGACAGGCGGGCTGAAGGTTTTGTTTCAAATGGAATAAACTGGTTCTGTCACCTGAACTTGGCAAAGAAACTGTTACCTTGATGAAAATCAACAGCCAACCCACAGTAAAAAAAAAAAAAAAAAATGGACATAATTCTAAAAAAAATTTTAAAAGAGAATTACCCCCCCCCCCAAAGTGTGTTGCTATTCTCCCACATTTTCCTCTTTGAACTTGCAGGATTTTTTAACAAGGTTTTTCTCTTTTTTTAAGTGTTTATTTTTGAGACAGAGAGAGAGAGAGAGAGAGAGAGAGAGAGCGAGCTCACTTGAATACACATGCTAGCAGGAGGGAGGGGCAGAGAGAGAGAATCCCAAACTATCAAAACACAGCTTGATGTGGGACCAGATGCTTAACTGACTGAGCCACCCAGGCACCCTAGAACATTTTTCTCTTTTTAATTTTTTTAATGTTTATTCTTTTTTGAGAGAGACACAGAGCGTAAGTGGGGGGAGGGGGAGAGAGAGAGAGGAGACACAGAGAGGGGCTCAAACTCACGAACCGCGAGACCATGACCTGAGCCAAAGTTGGACATTTAACGACTGAGCCACCCAGGTGCTCCAGGTTTTCCTCTTTTTTAAAAACCCTAATCATTCCAACTCTTCAGCTCGGGTCATGATCTCACAGTTCGTGGCTTCGCGCCGTGCATCGGACTCTGTGCTGACAATGAGGAGCCTGCTTGGGATTCTCTCCCTTTCTCTCTCTCTCTCTCTCTCTCTCTCTCTCTCTCTCTCTCTCCCTTTCTCTCTGCCCCTCCCACATCTGCACCCTCTTCCTTTCAAAATAAATAAATAAACTTAAAAAAAAAACCAAAACCCTAAACATTCGACAATAAAACAGCTCCAGGGAGAATTCACAGGCATTTGTAAGAAACTTCTGAGGGGCCAGAGAGGTGCAAAGGGACAGGAAGGAAGCTTAGGACGTTTGGAGAGGGGAATGGTCACAGAGGAGAGAGGGGGTGACAGAAGGTTCAAGGTGCTGTTTCCCCCTGGAGAGATGAAATGCCTGGCCCCGTGTGAGGCGGCTGCCAAAGGGTGGGAGAGAGCCCCATGGCGAGGGCAGAGCTGGGAAAGGCTGGGCAGGGAGGCAGCCTGGTGGGCAGAGGAGGGGCGTGGCAGCTGCTGCTGGAGCCCAGTCAGCTCTGTGTCCTCCTCCCTGCACAGGGCCGGTGCCCACAGCTGGCCAGGCTCCTAGGCCCCTCCTCTCTACACCCCTGCAGGCCCACCACCAGGGGAGCCTCTACCCTCCACCCACAGAGGGGGCTACAGCCTGCACGGTGTGTGTCAAAGACGCGGAGACGGGGGTGCTGAGCCCGCTGACACCCAGAAGAGCCTCTTGGGTAATGGAGGACATTACGCTAAAGAGTCAGGCTGCCTAAGGCCGCGTATGAGACCAGAACACCAGCCCGGGGTTCCGCTCCGCCACCGCTCTTTCTGTAGGGAGAGAAACTGTAGAAACTGGCTTTTGAGTTCCATGCGCAAAGGCGGAGCACTGTCTTCCTCCTGTCACGTTTCAAAATCCATCTTCGAGGGGTTGTCCACTGTTGGCCAATGAGGACACCCCTGGTGCGAAACACCTCAGCTTTCCATGAAAACAAGCAGACCGTCACCTGCACCCCAAAAGCACCCGTGCGACGACTAGGACTGAGCCAAAGGCTAACACACGGCGAACAGTCAAGGGCAAGCAACAGAGACCGCGAAACGCCAAGATGAAACACTGGCTTGACTTCCATGCGTCTGACACTCAGCCGAGCATAACGAGGCACCGAGACCTTCGCTCGCCGTGGGACACGTGAACCCGCCTGGAGCGGCCCGCTGGGCAGCGGACGCCACGAGGAATTGGCTCCGGGACAGGAGGAAGAGTCACCACGTGCACAGACCACCCCACAGGCACGCGTGCTGGTTAGTGCTTTCCTCCCCATCACCGACCGTGAGCCCACGAGCGTGCCATGCACCGTTCGACCAAACCATTTATAATGACAAGGGCCCCCCTCGAATACGCGCCAGTCCCACGCGGGGCACGTGGCTCGTGCAGGCTGTGGCTAGCTGACAGGTGTGTGAGGGGCGGCAGGGTGCACAGGCCCCCTGTTCCAGGATAGCCACTGTCCTGGGCTGGGGCGCGGGGGGGTGCTGCCCCGGGGGTTCCGAGCAGGGCTGTCCCCGGGGGCCCTGGCTGCAGCTGGGCCTTCTCTTCAGCCGCCTCCCTGACCCGTGTCCCTGTGCTTCAGCTGCCCCCTGGATGCCTGAGGAGTCGCTGGGGCTGTGGGGGCGGGGAGGGGGGTGACAGCAAAAGGTGGGGACTTCCTTTAGCGCCTGACGAACAGACTGCCTGTTCCTACAGGTGCAGCCAAACACTGGAGGCTTTCTGAGCCAAAGGACAGCAGAGCTAATGGAGAGAGACCCCCCCTCTTACCTTATAGGGCATAGACTCAAAAAAGATGGACGTAGCAGAGATTTTCTTCTTGTCTGTCATGAACCCGTGGGTCAGGTGGCCCCCGTCGGGCAGGTCCAGGCCCATGATGCGCCCGTGGGGTTCCACCAGCGCGGTATACACGGCGAAGTTTGCCGGGGAGCCTGGAACACGAGACCAGACGCAGTATGGTGACTTCTGCCCACGAGGCCCCAAGCAGGACCCCAGAGCTTGGCCACTAGGCAGGCCATCAACCAGGAGTGGACAGAACAGGCCTGACCACCACTGTGCACCCCCCACAGCGCCACGGAGGGTCCCCTGCAGCAAACCCCCCCCGAGAATAAGGGACAGGTGTTCAGGAAGGGTGAGTCAGGTGGACGCCAAGGTTGAGGGAGAGAGAGAGACGCGCCGACCCGGGAGGGGCTTATCCTGTTTTTTACTTCGTCTGTGGGCAGAGTCCTTGTTAAGACTCCTTTGGGTGAAAGGCGGCCCTGGGAGACTGGCAGGCAGGGGTCTGCCCAGGCAATTACCTGAGTAGGGCTGGACATTGACCCCCCAGCATTGGGGGTCCAGATCATAGACCTGTAGCGCCCGCTTCTGACAGAGGATCTCCAGCTCATCGATGAACTCGGTCCCGCCATAATACCTGCGGGAGAAAGCAGACTTAGGCCCCCCTCCGGCCCCCAACCTCTGTGCACAGTACAGAGGCCAAAGAAGCTTCAGGCTGGGACAGAAGAATAAAAGCAGAGAGAAGCAGTAAGAGCACGTACCCCGAGCCCCCACACCACTCATCTCCTCTCCGTGCCAAGCTGGCTGTGTGACTGAGCAAGCATCACCTCATCTAGAAGGAAATTCCTTGGGTTTTTTTGATGTTTCTTTATTTTTGAGAGTGGGGGAGGGGCAGAGAGAGGGAGACAGAGGACCCAGAGTGGAGTCTGCACTGACAGCAGAGAGCCCAACGCGGGGCTCGAACTCACAAACTGCGAGACCATGACCTGAACCGAAGTCGGATGCTCAGTCCAGGTGCCCCTAGAAGGAAATTCTGACGCAGGCTACATGGATGAATCTTGAGGACGTTACCCTTATGCTAAGTGAAATAAGCCAGTTACAACTGTATGCTTTCCCTTATAGAAGGTTCCAAGAGGAGTCCGAGTCCTAGCGACAGAAATGTGGAAAGGGGGTTTCTAAGGGCTGGGGGTGGGGGTGGGGGGGTGGAATATTTTTTGTTTTTGCAGTTCTAATAAAATTATACTTGTTTCATAATTACATATGAAAATTTACCACATATTTTTTTTATCTGTATATTCATCGTAATAACTCAGTAGACCATTTGTAACACCTCTACCTGACAGTCACAGCAACCTTAAAAATTTTTAATATGTATACTAATTTCATCACAGGAAAGGACATGTAACAGAATTTAAATCTGAACCATTTTTAAGCACACAGTTTACTGGTGTTAGGCACTTCACACGGCTAGGTATATTGCCGTTCTGTGTAACAGATCTCTAGAACTTTCTCATCTTGCAAAACTGAAACTCTATACCCGGACGAGCAGCAACCCCCCTCCCCGCAGCTGCTAGTAACCATCATTCCCTTTTCTCTGTGATCTTGACAACTCTGGATACCTCACAGTGGCAGCATGTAGTATCTATAGTTTTATTTTTTAGACAGAGAGGGAGAGCACGCAAGCAAGTGGGGGCGGGGGGAGGGCAGAGGGGCAGAGAGAGAGAGAATCTCAAGCAGGCTTCACACTCAGTGCAGAGCCCGACGCAGGGCTGGATCCCACGACCCTGAGATCACGACCTGAGCTCAAATCAAGAGTTGGATACTCCAATGACTGAGCCACCCAGGTGGCCCATGTATCTGTATTTTTTTTTTTTAACGTTTATTTATTTTTGAGACAGAGAGAGAGAGAGAGAGAGACCACGATCACGGGAGGGTCAGAGAAAGAGGGAGACACAGAATCTGAAACAGGCTCCAGGCTCTGAGCTGTCAGCACAGAGCCCGACGCGGGGCTCGAACCCACAGACCGCGAGATCATGACCTGAGCCGAAGTCGGACGCTTAACCGACTAAGCCACCCAGGTGCCCCGCATGTATCTGTATTTTTAAGACTTTCATTTAGCACAATGTCCTCCTGGTTCATCTTCTTCTTTACAGGATTTTCTGTATGTGACAGGATTTTCTTCTTCTTTAAGGCTGAAGAGGACATTTTATTATGGATATGCCACATTTTGCTTATCCATTCCTCCATTCGCCGACACTTGGGATGCTCCCCCCTCTTGGCTATTGTGAATGATGCTGTGATGAACAAGTCTTGAAACAGAAAGGGGCTTTGCTGAATAATCTGGAAGGTCCCTTCCAGCCCCACATTCTCTGCTTTGTCACCAAAGAAGGGTGCGGTCTCCCCAAGCTTGAGGGACAGCAGGCCATGCTTGGGGAAGCATTGAGGACCTTCAGGAATGTCAGGGCTGCAAAGGGACTTGGCAATTAACCATCTTCCAGGGGAGCAGCCATGAGGATGGCGTTCAAGGTCATGGTGAGGCTCTGGCGCCCCTCCTGCCTTGCCTCAGACAGACGAGCCACACGCAGACCCAGATCTGGAGCGTGCAAACCTCATCGTGCCCTTTACCACGGGCCTTGGTGCAGCCTCCTTCACCTACCCAAGTCCATCTCCTGACCTGGAGGGGGGGTGAGAGTGCGACTTTGCAGTCAGGCTGCAGGACACACAAACACGAACGTGGCCATGCTCAGCCCAATGCCTAGAACACGGCACTGCATTTCACCCTCAGTTACGAGGCAACTGCTATCTTACTAACCGCCGAGAATTTTCAATTAAACGATGGCTTGCCATCAGTCAGTTTCATCCTAGTTTCAGAGATGTGAAAATGTGAAAAAGTGAGTGCTCAGGGTCGATGAAACCCAGCAAGTACTCTGGTTAACGTCAGGGGTGTTCCCAGATGCTGTCCCCAGCTCCGCATGGAAATTCAGCTCTCGGGGCAGGGGATTCAGAAGCCTGATCTGGGCCTGGGATCTAAGCTGTGTTCTTCATGTTGTTTTGTCTAATCTCCCGTTTGGTCTTTCCGCATCTAGCGGCCCCACCCTGAGTCACCTCGATGGCATAAACTCAAGTGTGGTCAAAAAGCGGTTATTGAGGGGCACCTGGGTGGCTCAGTCAGTTCAGCACCTGACTCTTGGTTTCGGCTCAGGTCATGATCTCACGGTTTGTGGTTTCGAGCCCCATGTCGGGCTCTGTGCTAACAACACAGAGCCTGCTTGGAACTCTCTGTCTCCCTCTCTCTCTCCGTCTCTCCCTTGCTCATGTGGTGAGCTCTCTCTCTCTCTCACACAAAGTAAATAAACTTTCAAAAAACCAAACATGAATATAACTTCCTGTGGTTCTCAGATCACGGCACAGGTAAACCCAACATTCCATGCAGCGACGACAGGTTGAGCTGTCACTTCCAGGTCACTCCCGGTACAGATTTAATCACTCACAGAGCAGCAACCTTCCACAGTGCCACTCAGGGCACTGACCTTTTTTTCTAGAGGCTCGACAGTGGCCCAGCAGCTCCAGACTCCTTATGGACTGGCCTGTTATTCTAGAGAGCCCCCACAGGGACTGGTAAAGGACCCTGAGTATAGCTAGCTGTTCTAAGAATATCAGCACTAGAACATGCTGGGAATCACAAACGAGTTACGACGGGACCAGCGCGGAATAGAAATCCCCACAGTTGAGTGCTTTGCTGTTTTCTGACATGTCCACATTGTTTGGACTCTGTTCGGACCCAGGAGCCCACGTCACTGTGTCAGAAGCAGGCCTTCGGCGACAGTCACATACCTCTGCCCTGGGTACCCTTCAGAGTACTTGTTATTTAAGCAAGAGCCCAGAGCCTCCAGAACTGCTCGGCTGGCGAAATTCTCTGAGGCGATCAGCTCCAGCCCAACCCTCTGCCGGTTACTCTCCTTCTTGATGATGTCGTAAACCTGAGGAGATCAGGAGAGACAGTGAAAGTCTGGACGTTTCAGGTTAGCATTTTGCTCTGATCAAAGCAATAGCCTCTTAAAGCGAAGACGCACCATTAAAGATTCGCATTTTACCCCCGAAAGCGGACCATAAACCCTAACAACTCGACTGAGGAGACTCCCAAAGAACTTAAAGAATAGAGAGATCTTCCTCAGATTGTAGCGTTCAGGAAGGAATTACTAGAAGACAATGGATCAAGGGAAACAAAATTGAGAGAAAATGATCTTTATTTTTTTTAAATTTTTTTTTTTTTAACGTTTTATTTATTTTTGAGACAGAGAGAGACAGAGCATGAACAGGGGAGGGTCAGCGAGAGGGAGACACAGAATCTGAAACAGGCTCCAGGCTCTGAGCTGTCAGCACAGAGCCCGACGCGGGGCTCAAACTCACGGACCGCGAGATCATGACCTGAGCCAGAGTCGGCCGCTTAACCGACTGAGCCACCCAGGCACCCCGAGAAAATGATCTTTAAAATAAGTATCCCGGGGCACCTGGGGGGCTCAGTTGGTTAAGTGGCTGACTCTGGCTCAGGTCTTGATCTCGTGGTTCATGAGTTCAAGCCCCGCCTCGGGCTCTGCACCAAGAGTGTGGAGCCCACTTGAGATTCTCTCTCTCTCTCCTTCTATCTCTCTGCCCCTCCCCCAGCTGTGCACGTGTGCTCTCTCTCTCTTTCTCAAAATACATAAATAAAACTTAAAAAAAATAAGTCTCCCACCTTAAAAATCAATAAATAAAAAAAGTACCCCACCGATTTTTAATTTTACACTATCTCATTATTTTTATCCCTATGTTTCACCAAGTTTCTCCCTCCCTGAACTATATTCCTTGCTCTCCTTCCTTAAAATAAAAGTTGCAAAAAAAATAAATAAATAAAATAAAATAAAATAAAATAAAATAAAATAAAATAAAATAAAATAAAATAAAATAAAATAAAAGTTGCTTTGGTAAACCCACATGGACAGAAAGGAGACCACTGGTGGCCGAGGGTTGGGGAGTTTGGGGGGGAGGGGGGCACGGGGGTGACTGCTCATGGGGTCGAGGTTTCTCTTTGGGGGGATAAAAGTGGTCTAAAATTGGCTGTGAACGTACTAAAAATCACTGACGTGTGTGCTTTCACTGGGTGACTTGTATGGGAAGTGAATGATCTCTTGAGTATAAAGCTGTTAAAAAAACACATACACAAAAGATGCTTCTCAGTGTCTACATATACTCCCCTGGCCTGGAAGGAAAGGGCCAAATCTCAATGACCTCTCCCAGGCCCCTTTCCTCCAGGGCAGCCAGCACAGTGCTCTTCACTCTGCAGAAACTCAGAAATCTCCATATTTACCCACAGGGGAGGACTCTTAGCCACTTTCTCAGCCACTGCCTCTAAATCTGGCATTCTTCTACTAACGGCAAAGCTGTCCCCGAATAAGGTTTCTTTAGGGGTAGAGCTGGAGAATTAAACAAGAGCCTCTGCTTATTTGTTTAAACAAGTTTAAAGGTTTATTTATTTAAGTAATCTCTACCCTCAACATGGGGCTCGAACTCATGACCCCGAGATCAAGAGTCACATGCTCTTCCTGCTGAGCCAGCCCGGTGCCCACCTCCGCTTTCAGAGCATCAGTGAAGACATCTCACCTCGGTGTCGCAGTCTTTGAGGGGCTGTGCCAACATCTTCTCATGTGAGGACCACAGGTCGGCATCCTTGTGAGCCCCGTTGACTTGAGTTGTCATTGCACCGGTTCAAGGTTGCCTAAAAATGGAAACGCTGCCAGCATTAAACTCAGTCAAAGCTCACGGCAACCTGTGGGTTCTCCCAAGTTGCCAACGTCCTGACATCTCTATGGCCTTTCCCTCAGAACTGCTTGGCAAACACGAAGACGAAGACATCCTATTGCAAAACCACTGTGTGGTTCCTTTCTGAACTGTGGACATCAGCTTCTTAGCCCGTGAGCAGAGAGAACTCCCCGCCCTCCCGATGAGGCCTGATCTAGCCTAGAGAGAGCCCAGGACCCTCTTCAAAACTAAACTTTTCCTGGCTACAGGGTATCCCCCCACCTAAACTAGGTGCCTTGAAGGCAAGAACTGTTAACCTTTTTTTTTTTTTTTTTTAATTCCCCACCCAGAACTCAGCACAGCCATACATGAAGGAAGATTTGCCAAATGCCTGAACAAACAAATGAATTGCTGACTTTGGTGTTTTTCTTCCCATTTTTCAAGTAATGAAAATGAGGCTTAGAAAAGTATTTCAGCCCGGGCTACACAGCAGGTTGGCCATGAAGGACGGACTCAAAACCCCCAAACATACATTCTAAGTACCCCACAGAGTTCCTACAGGAGCTATGAGTTGAGGCACATGCTTGCTTAAATATAAACCCTCCAGTAAAAACTACAGGTCATAGTTGCACGTCTGAAAAATCAGCAGAAAAATGGCATCCCATTAAAATATAGATGACCAGGGGGCACCTGGTGGCTCAGTCAGTTAAGCGTCTGACTTTTGCTTTCAGCTAAGGTCATGATCTCACAGTTTGTGAGTTCGAGTCCCGCAATGGGTTCTGTGCTAACAGTGAGGAGACTGCTTGGGATTCTCTCTCCTTCTCTCCCCACCCTTCCCTCACTTATACTCTCTCTCTCTGAAAGATAAATAAATAGGGGCGCCTGGGTGGCTCAGTCGGTTAAGTGTCTGACCTCAACTCATGTCATGATCTCGCAGTTCCTAGGTTCAAGCCCCGCGTCGGCTCGGTGCTGACAGCTCAGAGCCTGGGACCTGCTTTGGATTCTGTGTCTCCCTCTCTCTCTCTCTCTCCCTCCCCCACTCACACTCAGTCTCTCTCAAAAATAAATAAACATTAAAAAAAAGTTAAAAAAAATAAACTTAAAAAATATATATATATGAATGACTGGAAAATGCAAGTTTCTTAACCTATGTTTCTGCAAAGAACGAGAATTTGTGAGCAGTAGGATACCCTCCGGTATTAAAGTGTAAATATTCACAGGAACTAAGCTCCCTTAATCAATAGTTGGCGGCTTTTCAGCACTTTGCCATTCATTTGGTAAGTTTGGATTTCAGTTCATTCATTTGCCAAGTATTTCTCGAGGACCTTCCCTGCGGCAACGACAGCGTTGGTACTGGGCCTGCCTCCGTGGGGCTCCCCTTGTGGGGAAGCCCAGCAGCGGACAAGACGGGTGCAGCTGGATAAAACAAGGAAAATGGCACGGAGGACAAGGCTGACCGCTGGGTCAGGGACCTATTGGTGGAGATAAATCTAGAGGACGTCTAGATGGGGAAAGCCAGTCAGGAGGAGGGAGCCCGTTTCCTGAGAGTACTGTGAAATAATAAGAAATAGATAATTAATCTCTGCTCCTAAAACCCTTGTGATGGGGGGGGGGGGGGCGGGGGGCGGGGCGGTGGATGAGTGCCTTTGTCCTACTTAGGTGACTCTGGGTGGGCTCCTGACTGGTCACCAGAAAGACCAAGCCATGAGCAGAAGCTTGGAATTTTCCATCCCACTCCCCATTCTCCAGAGAGGGGAGAGTTGCTAGAAAGTGAGCTAGTAATTGATCAGGCAGAGGTGAGGAAGCCTCTGTGAAAATTCCAAAAGTATGGGGCCCAAGGAGCTTCCACGCTGGTGAACATATCCACGTACCCGGAGGATGGTGCACCCCCAGCTCTAGGGGGACAGAAGTTCTTGCACTTGGGACCTTCCTAGACCTTACCCTAAGTATCTCTTCATCTGGCTGTTTATCTGTTTCCTGCCCTTATGGTATTTTTTATTATAGAATGAACTGGTAAAGGTAAGCAAATGTTTCCGAGTTCTGTGAGCTTAGGAAATGACTAAATCCAAGGAGGGTGGTTCACAGGAACCTCCAATGTGTAGCCAGGTCATACAGAAGTTGTGGGTAACCTGGAGACCTTCTACATCTGTGATTGGGGGGCAGTCTTCTGGGACTGAGCCCTTAACCTGTGGGGTCTGCACTAACTCCAATTAGCATCAGAACTGAATTGAACTGTAGGACCCCCCCCCCCCCACCACCACCATTTTCACAGAATTGCTGATGTGTGGAAAACCCATGCATCTGGTGTCAGGAGGGTGGTAGCAGGGGGAGAGGGACAGGGGCATGTAGCAGAAGAGTGTAGTTTTCCTATGCAAGCTCACACACGCTCTCATTTGCTAGACAAACATTCCTGCTAAATAAAACAGGAGTCCCAAATCACAGGGATCGTCCCTAACCTCCAGGAGAGCCAGCAAGAAGAAACTACCAGTAATTGTTAACCAGGAAATTCCTAACTGGGCTTTCAAATCAGTCATTATTTTAACCCAAGCACCAGGGGATTAGAAATAAGCCACGTGAAGGGATGGTTTGGGCACCAGTGTCCAGGGAGGGCTTCTCTGTGCTGATCCCCGCACTCAAGCATGGCCAGCAACCCAAGACCCTCTGCATCGGGTCAACACACATGCCCTTGGCAGGTGGTAAACCCACCAAAAACAGCACAAGAGTCCAAATAGGCCCTCTGGTCCTAGAATCTGGAAGAGAAAAGCTTCTTTTACATATTGACTACTCAAGGTTAAAAAGGACTCGAAGGTGGCAGGCAAGCAACACAGAGAAACTATTACTCAACCGCCAAATAACTAAAGTCCATTTGGGGCCCCCCTCCGAGGCAGGTCAGGTCTACACTCATTCTGGGAAAGGAGTTCAGGTCCATTGTGCTCAGGACAAAGAACAAAAAGTCCCCACCCGCATCGCTGCTCTCACTGGCTTCCCTTCAGCAGACCACCTGGCAGCCCCGTGCCCTCACTTCAAATCTTTTCCTTACCGGAAGATGCTAATTCCAAGTCAGTTACCTCTGTAGCTGTGGGGGGCGGTGGGGCTGCACGTGTGGCCCTGCCCTCCAGCTGTCACTGCCCACCCACCTGTATCCTATACCACTCAGGATCAAGCCATCCCCCACATGGGGTACTTAATCCACACCCTTCTTAAACCCATACTCTTGAGTCCAAACTAAGCCTTTTCTTTTAACCGTGAAGAAGTTTGAATGCTTTATTCAAACAGAGAGAGATCAAGATTCTTTGTTTTGTTTCAATTAAATCAATTACACCTACTATAGATCTCATCTGTGGTATCTTTGAAGTCAATTAGACCTACTATATCCTGAGGCAATCTGAATTACAGTAAGGAAGACAAAGATCTTGAATGTAAATAGCTAATTTATGTGTCAACTTGACCGGGGAGGACCAGATAGTTGATAAAACAAGAAAGAGATCCCTCTTTTAAGATGCAGAGGAAAGGTCATCCTTTTTAAGCTAATATTATATTTAGAAAAGACACGTATTTTAGAAAAGAGCATATTTTCTTGAGGTTTGGAGGTTGGCTGAAAAATAATATACCTTGAACTTTTTCCTCATTTTTTTAACTGATAAAATATACATAAGATTTACCATTTTAACCATTTTGTAATTAAAATAATTTTTATTTAAAATTTTTTTAACGTTTATTTATTTTTGAGACAGAGACAGAGCATGAACGGGGGAGGGTCAGAGAGAGGGAGGCACAGAATCCGAAACAGGCTCCAGGCTCTGAGCGGTCAGCACAGAGCCCGACGCGGGGCTCGAACTCACGGACTGCGAGATCATGACCTGAGCCCAAGTCGGCCGCTTAACCGACTGAGCCACCCAGGCGCCCCTGGTATTTGTCTTTCTATGCCATTTTAACCATTTTTTAAAATGTTTATTGGGGTGCCTGGGTGACTCAGTCGGTTAAGCGGCCGACTTGGGCTCAGGTCATGATCTCACTGCTCGTGAATTCGAGCCCCCCGTTGGGCTCCGTGCTGACAGCTCAGAGCCCGGAGCAGGATTCTGTGTCTCCCTCTCTCTCTGCCCCACCTTCTCCCCACCCCGCCCCCATGCTTTCTCTCTAAAAATATATTTTTTAATGTTTATTTATTTTTGAGAGAGACAAACTGCGAGTCGGGGAGGGTCAGAGAGAGAGGGAGACACAGAATCTGAAGCAGGCTCCAGGCTCTGAGCTGTCAGCACAGGGTGCAACATGGGGCTTGAACCTGTGGGCTGCGAGATCATGACCTGAGTGGAACTCAGATGCTTGACCTCCTGGGCCACCCAAGGGCCCCTCTAAAAAAATTTATTTTAATGTTTTTTTTTTTTTAGAGAGAGACAGCTTGCAAGAGAGAGCAAGCAAGCAGGGGAGAGGCAGACAGAGAGAGGGAGAGAGAATCCCAAGCAGGCTCCACCTTTAGCACAGAGCCCAACTCGGGGTGAGATCATGACTGACGCCAAAATCAACAGTCACACTCAACCGACTGAGCCACCAAAACGCCCCCGTTTTAACCACTTTTAAGTGCAATTCAGCGGCATTAAATACACGGACTTTGTTGTGCAACCACGTCCACATCCATCTCCAGAACTTTTTCATCATCCCAAACTGCAATTCTGGGTACCCACTGAACACCTCTCCAAGATGGTGGTCACAATTATTCCATTTCTATGAATTTGACTATTTCGATTACCTCGGTAAACGAAACCACACACTTGCCCTTTTCTGTCTGGCTTATTTCACGTAGTGCAAGGTCTTCAAAGTTCACCCGTGTTGCGGCACGTGTGGGAATTTCCTTCCCTTTTAAGTCTGGATAATATTCCACTGTATATAGATGCCACACAGTATATAGTTTATCCATTCATCCATCACTGACACTTGGGTTGCTTCCACCTTTTGGCTACCGTTAAGTGATGCTGTCGTGTGCCATGAACATGAACAAATACCAAGTCCCCACTTTCAATCCTTTCGCGTCTAGACCCAAAGTGGAATGCTGGATCATCTGGTTAATCCTATGTTTAGTTCAAAACAAGCTTTTGATGTTGAAGAGATCTACCCTACTCCTGTTATTAGCCTGCAATTAGTTCATTCATTCCTGCAACAAATATTTATGGAGCAACTCCTGTGTCCCAGGCACTGAGCTAGGAACTAAGAATACTCAATGAGTCAATTAGTCTGCTCTTATGAGGAGCAGACTAATAAACGTGGAAACAAGAAATACACAAGATAATCTCAGCTGGTGATGACTGCTATGAGGACTTAGAAGGACTATAAGGACTTAGACTGTGGAAGGCGCCTGAGCTGAGATCTCAAGTGCGAAGGAGCCAAGCTTAGGAGATCTGGGATTAGAACAAACACCTTACCCTCTGAAAGTGTTCCTCCCCTTACCGCCTTTAGTGCAAAAGCCCTAAAATGGTAAGAAATTTGACTTGTGAAGGGCCAGAAATCAGGCCCTTGTGGCTGAAGCTGGGGGAACAAAGCAGGGGCCCAAGAGATGAGACTCGAGGACCAAGGGTGAGAGCAGGGACGGGAGAACAGATTCTTCACCTTGACAGTACAAGTTTCAAACTGGGTCCTAGAAATCGGGTCTTAAGCCATTTCCTCAATCCATCTGTGAAATCTGAAAGTAACAACTACAGAAACCCATCTGGGGGAGATCAAGGGTATGTAAGAGCAGGTGGCAGACATCTCACAAGCCAGACCCCTCCAGTTCTCCCACTCCCCACCGACACCCGAGGAAACTGTGCTGAAGGCAGCCTGCCGGGTTCAAATCCTGCTCTCCTCTTCCTAACGTGCAACCCCAGTAACTGACACCTGTGTTTCTCAGTCCCCTCGTATAAAACACAGGAGTGAAGACAGTTCTGAACTGGGAGGGAGAGTTAAATGAGCTACAAGACCTACATAGAGCACATAGAACAGGCCAGGCACAGAGTAAGTACTGAAACCTACCAGCTACTATGGTTATTCAAGAAACCTGGGGTCCTTAGGGCCCCCACTTTGTCACCACTCAGGAACCTGGGCTGAGCACCCCTGGAGAACACAGCCCACTGCAGCCGTTACTATCAAGTGCTGGATATTTCTGTTGGGGAAATACCACTCTGCACGCGTAGCACGAGCCTCACCTCAACCCCAGGGAAACAGACCCGGTAAGTGAATTTACTTGCCAAGGTCCTCAGCCTCCCCACGCCTACAAATCTTCCCTGGACCTTTGCAAGTGGAACCAGCCAGAAGTCTCCTGAGGGAACTACCCTGTTGAATGCCATCTGGATGTCCCACACACAGATTCTGTGTTTCCTACTTTATAGAGAAGGAAACCGAGGCTAAGAGAGCTAAGTGGTGTAAAGTCCTACAGAGATAAGAGCCTGAATCTGAACTCGGGTTTACCTTTAGTTCCAAAGCATGTTCCCAGAACACTGCACACTAAATGAAAGCACAAGCTGCCCACCTCCAGTGTGTGTTCCCTCAAGTAAGAAATTTAAAATGTGATTCCATAAGAACCTGAACTGGTGTTTCCAGTCTAGCAACTGCCTAAAGACACATGTTTGTGCTGGTCTCAGCGGACCAAGGGTCACTTAACTTCCAGGACCTTGAAGCACAGGGCACCAGGCCAAGAATCCTACAGTGCAACGTTTGTCTCCTAGAACAGGGGGTGACAGACTGCAGACAACAGGCGCAGCCTCTCCCCCGCGGGGATCTGTTCACACTCCAAAAGCAGAGCAGGCCATATATGCAACGGTTGGTTGAACGCACAGCCTTTGAGAGCTTCCGTTTGATTCCAGGCTCTGCCATTTTGCTATCTGCAAGGTCGCGCCTAAGTCGGCTCTTCTCTTCGAGCCTCACCTTCCTCATCTGTAAAATGGGCCACGTGATAGCACTCGCTTGCAGCGCTGTTGAGAGCATACTGTAGCGAGGTGAAGGGCTGCGCTTAAATTTAAAATGCTCTACGAGAAAACTGCTCAGCAGGGAGCGACTCCTCTAACAGCAATAAGCCGTCGCATCTGTGTCAAAGGCCGAGCCCACCAGTGACCAGAGACCGGGCATCCGGGCTCGCCGCCGTCCCACCCCTCATGCCAGGCACTAGTAAAGCGCTCCTCACCTTTTCCGGCTTCTCAGAGCCGCCGGGGGTTAGCGGGGCGGAAAGGCGCACACAACAAAGCGCCCCGAGAGCGTTGGGCACACCAAGGTCCTGGCACCCAAAGCCGCCCACCTACCGGAGCGGTGTCCCGCACACCGGCCGGGCGACCCCAAGGCCCCACGCTGCTGCCGCCGCTGCCACTCGGAGACCCGCCGACCCGCGCCTGGCAGTGTGCCCGCCACGTGACACCTGCGTGTGAGTCCGGAACCCAGAACTTGGCGCGCCGCGACTCGCACACCAGTCGGTGCCCTCAGCTCCCGGCCCGGCCCCGCCCCCAGAAGTGCCCAATCAGAGCTGCGGCCCCGCCCCAAAGGCGCAGGCGCTATTGGCTGCAACGGAGCGGTGGGCGGGGCTTCCCGTCCGCGCCCGGCAGGGAAAGGCTGCGGGGCGCGACTGTTCCACTTGTCTCTGGCTGCAGGCTAGGGGAAGGGGGGATTCCTGGGCGACAGCGGAGGGCCTTTCCCTGTTAATTAGGGTAGGCCGTAGGATTAGGGGTGAATTTTGTGGCTTATATTTGACATTTACATTGTCCTATTTACAGTTTAGCAGTGTTCATTTAATCATTTAACTAGTACAAATGTGGGTTTGAATTTTTTTTTTTTTTATGTTTAATTTTGAGAGAGAGAGACAGAGCGTGAGTGGGGAAGGGGCAGAGAGAGAGGGAGACACAATCCCAAGCAGGCTCCAGGCTCTGAACTGTCAGCACAGAACCCAAGGCGGGTCTCAAACTCAGAATGGGGAGGTCCTGACCTGAGCCAAAGTCCCAGGCTTAACCCACTGAGCCACCCAGACGCGCCAGGGTTCGAACTCTCCATGTTTGGAGTCCTAGACCAGTCAGTTCACGGGAGTTCCATCTTCGGCAACTTTGAAGTGGAGATAATCATATCTGCCTGACAAGAGGATTAATAAGCATATCTAAAACACTTAAAGCTGTACATGACACATTATAAGGGCTCAACAAATAATAAAAACCAAGGGGCTGCACGGTATAGGGAAAAGAACTGACAAATATGTTCTCGCTGACCAAACTCCAGTCACACTCCCTGACCTTCTTTTCAGCTACTCTTTTTGGACTTCTGTATTTGTCCAATTTTAGGAAGAATTCAGCTAGGGCAATTTAAACAGAACCTCCCCCCACCCCCCATATCTGGTTGCATTCCTTATCCACCGTCCTTGATGATGTCCGATCACCCTGGCCTGGTCAATTTAACCAGAATCCCCCTTTTGGTTTCTGGTAAGGGCCCTCTTCCTGGCTTGTATATGGTTCCCTTCTTACTGTGTCCTGGTATCTCTTCTCATAAGGACACTAATCCTATTGGATCGAAGCCCCACCTTTGTGCCCTCACTTACCCTTAATTACCTCCTAAGGACCCTATCTCCAAATACAGTCAAATTGTGGGTTAGGCACCCAAGCTATGAATTTGGGGTGGGGGAAGGAGGAATGACACAGTTCGTTCCATAGCAATCTGAATGGCCAAAAATAAGAAAACCAGTGCTGGGGCACCTGGGTGTTTCAGTTGGTTAAGCGTCAGACTCTTGATTTCAGCTCAGGTCTTGATCTCAGGGTGGTGAGTTCAAGCCCTGTGTTGGGCTCCGTTCCCAGCATGGAGCCTACTTAAAAACAAATAAAGAAATAAAAATAAGGCTAATGCCAAATGCTGGAGAAGAAGCTAAGGGACTGGATCTCATACGTTACTGGTAGAGATATAAAATGGTACCCTCTGGAAAATAGTTTGTCAGTGTCTTAACAAAGTAAACATACACATTCCATATCACCTAGCAATCATACTCCTGGGCACTTACCCAGAGAAATGAAAACTTTAGTCCCCATAACCTCTATGTATGCGTTCATAGCAGCTTTATTTGTTATACACCCAAACCGGAAACAACTCAAATGACCTTCATCAGGTGAATGGTTAAACCAGCTGTCACCTGAGCTTTTCGTTTTTCCAATCCCCTATTTACACAAGTCAAGATTCTAAAACCAAGAGGCCGATCCAAAATGGTAAAATAACCTCGTCCTTCAGAGAGTGATATGATAACCTAAAAAGCAGCTTAAAAAGGACGAAGAGGGTCAGAAGGAAAAAGATAACCAAGAAAAGAGCTGGACAGCCCAGAGGGAAACACAAAAGTTGAATCAAAAGGCAGAATTTCAGCTAACACAGGGGTCACGTGGAGTCTCTGATTCTGAACAAGGAGATGATCAAGGAGGTGAAAAGAAGAGAAAAGGTAGAAGAAAATTTCAGACTCCTCATAGAAGGAGTGTTTTGAAAGGCCAACATGAGAAAGAAGGAGCAAATAGAAATCACAAGCAATTGCCCCCCCCCCCCCCCCCCCCCCCCCCGGATGGCTCATTCGGTTGAGCTTCGGACTTCGGCTCAGGTCATGATCTCACAATCCCTAAGTTCGAGCCCCTCACCGGGCTCTGTGCTGACAGCTCAGAGCCTGGAACCTGCTTCAGACTCTGTGTCTTCCTCTCTCTCTGCCCCTCCCCCACTCACTCTGTCTCTCAAAAATGAATAAATGTTAAATAAAATTTTGAAAAAAGAAAAGAAAACGCAAGCAAGACAACAGGAGCCGAACACTAAATAACATGTAATCTACTGTGATGAAAAGAAATATCCTTTTGGTCTCAAGGCACTGATTCAGTTGCCAAAAAGAGAATACAGATAGAGGCAAACAAGGGATGAAGATTTTGAGGCAAAGTCCTTGGACTGAATATTCCAGATTCTGAATTGACGACTTCATTGTTAATAGCTTTATTCCTGTGTTATAATCATTTAAAAATGTGTCCCCTAAGATACACACTACATATTGAGGCAGGCTATCATCCTGTTAAAAGTTTTTTACCAAGCTTAAGATGAAGCTTTTTGTTTGGAAGTTATAAGGTCAGATGAAGATAGCGATGGGACATTATGTCACTTAGAAAAAATAAACAATGTATTTCGTTTTGTTCAGGGGTTAAGCTGAAATAGCTGATGTATTCCCAGAGAATGGGGCAATTGTGCCCTCCTCTTGACATTCCTTTGTTGTGTAATTCTTTAGAATCCTAATAATAGGTTTTTCTTTTTTTTTTTTTTTTTTAATCCTGAGAGATTAAACAGTAGACTTGTAAGAAAAAGAACTGTAACAAAACGGAACATTTTAAAAAATGTAAATAGGGGCGCCTGGGTGGCGCAGCCGGTTAAGCGTCTGACTTCAGCCAGGTCACGATCTCGCGGTCGGTGAGTTCGAGCCCCGAGTCAGGCTCTGGGCTGATGGCTCAGAGCCTGGAGCCTGTTTCCGATTCTGTGTCTCCCTCTCTCTCTGCCCCTCCCCCGTTCATGCTCTGTCTCTCTCTCTGTCCCAAAAATAAAATTTAAAAAAATAAAAATTAAAATTAAAAAATAAAAAATGTAAATAAAAATATAGTTATGGCTTGCTTAAATGGTTAAACAAACATCCATACCATGGAATACTAGCCAGCGACGTATACGGTACTGAGCTGTTGGACGGATCTCAAGGGCACGATGCTACGTGAAAAAAGATAGTCTCAAAGGTTACATACTGTATGATTCCATTTATATGACATTCTTGAAATGACATAAGTAGAGAAATGGAGAACAAATTGCTCATTGCCAGAGTGGGGTTGGGGCATGAACTATGAAGGGGCACAATGAGACAGAACTTTATGGAATGGTTTTGTTTTGATTGTGATGATAATTACATGAATCTATACACGTGATAAAATGGCATTGAACTATACACACATATTTTATCAATGTAAATGTCCTGATTTGGTATTGTACTGTAGTTATGGAAGATGAAGCCATGGGAGAAACCTGGTGAAGGGTACATAGGCCCTCTTTGTACTACCTTTGAAATTTCCTGTGAATTGCAATTATTTTGAAATTAAAAAAAAAAAAACTTTTAAAAAGTTTATTTACTTATTTTGAGAGGGAGAACATGAGGGGAGGTAGGGGTGGAGAGAGAGGAGAAAGAGAATCCCAAGCAGGCTCCATGCTGTCAGTGCAGAGCCCAATGTGGGATTTGATCCCACAAACCATTAAATCATGACCTGAGGTGCAAGCAAGAGTCAGATGCTTAACCGACTGAGCCACTCAGGCACCCCTAAAAAAAACTTTCAGGGGAAGTCTCAAGGAGATCAAACAGATCCAGAAGGAACTTAACTGTCTTCCAGAACAAAGTCCAACGCCTTTAAATTGTTTTTTAATTTTTTTAAATGTTTATTTATTTTTGAGAGAGAGAGAGACAGAGCACAAACAGGGCAGGGCAGAGAGAGAGAGAGAGAGAGAGAGAGAGAGAAACACAGAAACCGAAGCAGGCTCCAGGCTCTGAGCTGTCAACACAGAGCCTGATGTGGAGCTCGAACTCACAAACCATGAGATCATGACCTGAGCTGAAGTTGGACGCTCAACCAACTGAGCTACCCAGGCACCCCTGGAACAAAGTCCACACCTTTAAAAGAAGACAACAAAGTCTAGCTACTCAACAAATAACATCTACAGCATCCTGTATCCAATCAAAAGTTAGCAGACAAGCCAAGAAGCAGAAAAATGTGACCCATAACGAGGAAAACCCATAAATGAATAGAAACAGATGCAGAAATGACAGAGGTGTTGAATCTAGCAGATAAGAATATTAAAACAGCTTTCATAATTGTGCTCAACCGTTTAAAGAAATACATGAATATAGTGAGAAGGGAAATCAATGAAATCAAAAGCTTTAGAAAAGTCAATAAACTTGATGAGACTCTAGCTGGAATAATCAAGGAAATAAGAGAGAAGATATAAATTACTACTATCAGAATGGAAAAAGTAGAGACAGCCCTACATATCATAAAAGCACTGAAAGAATAATAAGAGAATTAAATAAAATGGACAAAGTCTTTGAAAGGCACACATTATCAAAACTGACTTCGAAGAAATAGAAATTATGAATAACCTTATATCAAGTAAAGAATGTGAATTCATATTTTTACGAAGTTCCTACAAATAAAACTCCAGGCCCAAATAGTTTTCCTACCTATGAAAAATTTAAGAGAGAAATAATGCCAATTCTATACAAAGTCTTTCAGAAAAATAGAGAAGTAGTAAACACCTTTCAACACATTTTATGAGCCCAGCATTATTTATTACAAAAACCTGACAAAAATCATTAGAAGAAAAGAAAACTACAGACCAATACCCCTCATGGACAGAGATGCAAAAATCCTTAATGAAATCTTAACAAACTAAATCCAGAAAAATATAAACATGCTCATATATTTCATCAAGTGGGGTTTATCCCAGAAATGCAAAGTATATTGCAATATCTGAATATCAATCAATGCGATTCACCATATTGATAGAATAAAGGTGAAAAAAATATGATCATCACAACAAGTGCAGAAAACACATAGGTCAGAATTAGCACCCAATCTTTTTTTTTTTAATTTTTTTTTTTTAACGTTTATTTATTTTTGAGACAGAGGGAGACAGAGCGTGAACGGGGGAGGGTCAGAGAGAGAGGGAGACACGGAATCTGAAACAGGCTCTGGGCTCCGAGCTGTCAGCACAGAGCCCGACGCGGGGCTCGAACTCACGGACCGCGAGATCGTGACCTGAGCCGAAGTCGGCCGCTTAACCGACTGAGCCACCCAGGCGCCCCTAGCACCCAATCTTTTACTGTTACAAACAAAACTGCTATAAACATCCATTTGCAGGTTTTGGGTGACCATATTTTCATTTCACTCATATAAATGTCTGGGAACAGGATGGCCGGCTATTATGGTAAGTGTATGTGTAACTTTATAGTTAACTGCCAACATGGTTTCCAAAGTGGCTGTATAAATTTGCACTCCCATCAAAAACATCTGAGAGTTATAATTATTCCACATTCTCATCTCTAAGTCTCCTCCTTGTCCCCAGGGAATCTGTTCCAAGACCCAGTGGATGCCTAAAGCCACAGACAGTACCACCCCCTATGTTTCTTCCTAAACATACATACCTATGATAAAGTTTAATTTATAAACTAGGCACGGTAAGAGATTAACAACAATTACTACTCGGGGTGCCTGGGTGGCTCAGTCAGTTAAGCGTCCGACTTAGGCTCAGGTCACGATCTCGCGGTTTGTGAGTTTGAGCCCCGCGTCGGGCTCTGTGCTGACAGCTCGGAGCCTGGAGCCTGCTTCGGATTCTGTGTCTCCCTCTCTCTCTGCCCCTCCCCTGCTCATGCTCTGTCTCTCTCTGTCTCAAAAATAAATAAAACACTAAAAAATTTTTTTTAACAATTACTACTGATAAAATAGAATAATAATGTACTATAATAAAACTATGTGAATGTGGTCTCTCTCTCTCTCAAAATATGTCACTGTATTGTATTCACCCTGCTTATGATAACATGTCTATGTGATGAGATGATGTAAGGTGGATGACACAGGGCATTGTGATGCAGTGTTAGCTACCATATGTCAGGAGGAGGATAGGATACAGAGGAAGGAGAGTCATCTATCTGCTTCTGGACAGAGGTTGACCCAGTCTCTGGGTAACTGAAACCACGGAAAGTAAAATCATGGATAAGGGGGGTAATCTACTGGATTTGGTTTTGTCAGTGTTTTTTTTTAAGCCATTCTACAAGAGTAAAGAAATGTTACTGTCATTCTTGTTTTTGTCTTCCTACTGACTCATGAGGTTGAACATCTTTTCATATGTTTACTTGCCTTCTATGTATCTTTGTTGGGGAAGTGCCCGTTGAGATCTTCTTCCATTACAAAAAAACAAAACCCTTAACTGGGGTATAAATGACATATAATAAACTGTGCATATTCACAGTGTACAATTTGATAAATTTTGATATATGTCATCCATAAATCAATCAGCACAATTAAAATAATGAAGATAAATATCATCCCCAAAAGTTTCTTCATCCAGAAACCCCATCCATATACCACACAATGAAAAGCAAGAGAGAGAACTTCTGGTCCCCCAACAATCTCTCAGAACTCTTGGATTCATTTTGATCGAGTCAGCTTATCTCATGTGTTGTCTATAAGTGGACCAATCGGAGCTCATCCTGAGAGCTGCGGACAGCGTCTGCTCCAGGCAACTTCCTGCTACACAGTGGGGGCCAGGAGGCGATGAATGTGGGACTTCCATGTCAGAGCAAGAAGGCAATGATCGGACCTTCAGCAGAGATGGAACTCGGCTGCCTGGCATTTTGAAAATAAATCACTCGGCTGTGGAGGACAGATGGGAGAAGGGGCAAGTGACAATTGACCAATTAGGAGATCATTGCTATTAAGAGAAATTATCCAGGGGCCCCTCAGTCAGTTGAGCTTCCCACTTTGGCTCAGGTCATGATCTCATGGTCTGTGGGTTTGAGCCCCGCACCAGGCTCTGGGCTGACAGCTCGGAGCCTGGAGTCTGCTTCGGATTCTGCATCTCCCTCTCTCTGCCCCTGCCCTGCTTGTGCTCTCTCTCTCCAAAATGAATAAATATTAAAAAAAAATTTTTTTTAAGTTTTTCCTTTGTTTTTAAAGGACACATTTATACTGTTGACTCTGTGTCTGAAGCTATTTAAAGACTGTACATGCATCAACTCATTTAAACTTATAACAACCCTATGAGGTAGGCCTATTTTTTATTCAGTATTTACAGATGAGAAAACCGAAATGGAGAGATAGTAACTTAGGCAAGGTCAACAGCTAATAAATATTACAGCTGCATCCTGGGACGGGAAAAATGTAGCAAGAAAAAGATCAAACAGACTAGGAGCCACCTGGGTACCATAATTCCACTGGGATACTTAGGTATGTAATGTGTTGTTAATATCCGCTAAGGTATGGCATTCCTCAAGGCAGGAGCTGGGACTGTTCAACGGAATTCTTAGCGCCTGACACAGGGCCTACACACTCAGTAGTTACTGTTGGAGTGACAGAATGAATCCGTGATGAAAACTGTATCAGTGTACGGATAATTGAAAAATATTTTATCTGTAGGGGCACCTGGCTGGCTCAATTGGCAGCGCATGTGACTGTTGATCTTGGGGTGGTGAGTTTGAGCCCCATGTTGGGGGTAGAGTTTACTTAAAAGTAAATAAATGAATAAGTACATAATAAAAATAAAAATATTTTATTTGTAAATAATTTCTAATTTACAGAAAATTTCCAAGAGTCAGAATAATAGGACATTTGTGTGTCCTTTCCTTTACCCATAATTTCAAATTGCTAACATTTTGCCCCATTAGCTTTAATATATAATAATACAACTATAATATATAATATTATATATATTGATGTAGTATAACATCTAATAATTATTATAATATAATTATATATTATAGCTTTAATAATAACATATTATAACATAAAATAATTATAATGTATATAATTATATATTATAGCTTTAATGTATATAATATAGCTATAACATGCATGTACTAATTTAATATAATCTAGTATATAATATATATGATTGTATATTATGTATTATAGCCAAATATAGTTTTATAATGTAACCACATAATTATATACAATACAATTATAATAATATAGAACTATAATATATGATAATTTTATATATATACACATATATTTGACCCTTGACAATATATGGGTTTGAGCAGCGTGGGCTCATGCTTTTTTAATTAATTAAAAATAATTAAAAATATTTTTTCAATAAATACAGTACAGAACTATAAATATATTTTCTCTTCCTTATGATTTTTTTTTAAATTTTTTAATGTTTATTTATTTTTGAGAGAGAGAGAGAGACAGAGTGTAGGCAGGGGAGGGGCAGAGAGAAGAGGAAGACACAGAATCCAAAGCAGGCTCCAGGCCCCCAGCTGTCAGCACAGAGCCCAACACGGGGCTGGAACCGATGAGTGGTGAGATCATGACCTGAGCCGAAGTTGGACGCTCAACCGACCGAGCCACCCAGGTGCCCCGCTTCTTCCTTTTTTTCAATAGAATTGTCCTTGTTTTGTGTCTGTTTGTTTTTTCATTATTAGGTTCTGGTTAAGCATTCTCTGCCAGAATGCCCTGTGTAAGTGATGTTGAGTGCTTCTTGGGGCATTGCATCGGGAGGGGAATGATGCCCGTCTGTCTCTCATCAGTGACATTGATTTTGATGACTCAGTGCAGATGACGTCTGATTGCCTCACTGCACAGCCGCTCTTTTCTTCCTTTTCATTCATACACGATCACACTCAGATTTTCTAAATACTTTTTTTCTTGTGGTAAAATGTGCAGAACACAAAATTAACATTTTAACCCTTTTTAAGTGTATATTTAGTGCCATCAAATACATTCATATTGTTGTGCACCTGTCCCCACTATAGATTTCCAGGCCTTTTGTGACGTCCCAGACTGAAACTGTGCAGCTCTTAACTCCCCCTGAAATGTTTTCATTCCCTCCACTTCTGACACCAAACGTGTGGGTTTTCTCCACACCAAACAATTCTCCAGCCCTCTAGCCACCAACTGGGTACCCTACAATCTATTGTGATTCTGACACGGCCCGGAGTTTGTGCAGACCCCACAGGTTGAGGGCTCCGTCCTAGAAGACCGCCCCCAACTGGAGACACCAGTCACAAGTTCCAGGACGTCACTTGTCCTTCTGACCAACCGGCTGTAAACCAGGAGTTCCCACAGCCCTTACCTCAATTCCAGTAATTTGATGGAATGATTCACAGGACTTAGGGAGCCTCTTTACTTACTGGTACCCGTTTATGATGAAGGATGTAATTCGGGAACAGCCAAGTAGAAGAGATGTGCAGGTCGAGGAGCGGGAGGCGTCGTGGAGTTCCCGTGCCCACCCTGGCCATGTCACCCTTCCAGCACATCTATGTGGTCACCAACTCAGCAACTCTCCGAAGAGGGTTGTTTATGGGTTTCTATGGAGGTTTCATTACGCTGATGAAATCACCGGCCTTGGTGAGTCCTTCGGTCTCCAGCCCTTCTCGCCTCTGTGGAGATTGGGGGTTGAGGCCGAAAGCCTTCCTCTAATCATGCCTCGGTTTTTCAGGGAACCGGCCTCCATTCCGATGCTGTCAGGGGGCCCACCAAGTGTGGCCTCAATAGGACCGAAGATGCTCCTACCACCATGAAATCCCAAGGGAGGTAGGAACCCTGCATCAGAAACTGGAGACAAGGGCCAAATATACATTTTTTAAATTATAAAATACACTCTCTTTGGGGCGCCTGGGTGGCTCAGTTGGTCGGCGGCGACCTTGGCTCAGGTCATGACCTCTTGGTTCTTGAGTTCAAGCCCCACATCGGGCTCCCTGATGCTGTTAGCGAAGAGCCTGCTTCCGATCCTCTGTCCCCCTCTCTCTACTCCTCCCCTGCTTGAACTCTCTCAAAAATAAATAAAACATTGAAAAAAATTGTAAATAAATAAACAAAATACACTCTCTGGGTCGCCTGGGTGGCTCATCAGGTCATGATCTCATGGCCCTGAGATAGAGCCCTGTGTCAGGCTCCTCACTGGGAGTGGAACCTGCTTAAGGGTTTCTCTCTCCCTCTCCTTCTGTCCCCTCCTCTGCTCACCTACTCACTTATGCGTGCACATGCACTGTCTCTCTCAAGAAAAAAAAAAAGAAAAAAAATACTCTCTCCATTCTGCTCTCTGCCCAATTCTGGTAATCACTCTTCCACCTTTTTTTTTTTTTTTTTTTTTTGTAATCTACACCCAATGCGGGGCTCAAACTCACAACTCAGAGGTCAAGAGTCACATACTCTATTGACTGAGCGAGTCAGGCACCCCTCAGTCCTTTTTTCCCCTAAGTTTATTTATTTATTTTTATTTATTTATTTTTTTTTTAATTTTATTTTTTTTTAATTTTTTTTAATGTTTATTTATTTTCAAGACAGAGAGAGACAGAGCATGAACAGGGGAGGGGCAGAGAGAGAGGGAGACACAGAATCTGAAGCAGGCTCCAGGCTCTGAGCTGTCGGCACAGAGCCCGACGCGGGGCTCGAACTCACGGACCGTGAGATCATGACCTGAGCCGAAGTTGGACGCTTAACCGACTGAGCCACCCAGGCACCCCAAGTTTATTTATTTTTAAGAGAGAGAGAAAGAGAGAGAGAGCGGGACCGGGAGAGGGGCAAAGAGAGAGGGAGACACAGAATCTTAAGTGGGCTCCAGGCTTTGAGCTGTCAGCACAGAGTCTGATGTGGGACTCGAACCCACGAGCCGCGAGATGATGACCTGAGCTGAAGTCGGATGCTTAACCAACTGAACCCCACCCCCCCCCGGTGTCCCACATCGCTTAATTTTCTTATGATGAACCACCATTGTATTCTTGGGCTAAATCCCTCAGGTTCATAGTGTGTAGTCATTTTCACATGATGTTGGATTCAGTTTGCCAGTTTTCTGTCAAGAAGTTTTGCATCTACAGCCACAGGATTTTGCTTTGTAGTTTTTTCAGGGTTTTTTGTTTTTGGGATTGGTCTTGATTTTGGTTTTGGTTTTTGTGGGGGTTTTTGTTTTCTTTTGGTTTTTTGTTTTTTGTTTGTGGGTATATCCGACTGGATTTGATGGGGAAATGCTGGCCTCATAGAATCAGTTAGGTAACGTTTCCTCCGCCTCTATATTTTGGAAGAGTTTGAAAAATGTTTAATGCTAATTCTTTAACTGTTTGGCACAATGCACCCGTGAAGCCATTTGGTCCCAGACTTTTCATCGTTGGGAGGTTTTTGATTACTGATTCAATCTCTTTAGTAGTTATCGGTCTGTTGAGATTTTCAATTTTTACAGTCAATTTTGTTAATATGTGTGTCTCTGGGAATTTTTCCCAATTCATCAAGGCTGCCTAGTTTATTGGCTGCAATAATATTTGTGGTATTCTCCTACCGACTGTATTGATGGACGGATGTTTGTAATGTCCTCACTTTTATTTCTGATTTTACTTATTTGCATCTTTTCTTTTGGTCAATCTTGCTAAAGGTTTGTTAATTTCGGTGCTCTTTTCAAAGAACCAACTTTTGGTTTCACTGATCCACTTGCTTTTCCAGTTTTTTATTTTTATTTATGTTCCTAATGTGTATTTTCTTCTTTCTGTGAGACTTAGGCTTCCGGTCTTTGTATTATTTATTTATTTTTAAGAGAGAGAGAGAGAGAGAGAGAGAGCACGAGTGGGGGAGCGGCAAAGAGAGAAGGAGACATAGAATCCGAAGCAGGCTCCCGGCTCTGAGCTGTCAGCACAGAGCCTGATGCGGGGCTCAAACTCAAGAACAGTAAGATCTTGATCTGAGCTGAAGTTGGAAGCTTAACCAACTGAGCCACCCAGGAGACCCACCTTTTCCCTTTTTTAATAAAGACTTTTACGGATACAAATAGCCCTCTGATTACTGCCTTTACTGCATGCCATAAGTTTTGCTATGTTGTGTTTTCATCTTTCTTCTCAAAGTATTTTCTTTTCTTTTTTTTTTTTTTTCTTTTTTAGAGAGAGAGACAGAGACGGAGACAGAGAGTGGGGGAGAGGGTGGTGGGGAGAGCGAGAGAGAGAATCCTAAGTAGGCTCCATACTCAGTGTGGAGCCCGAGGCAGGGCTCAATCCCACGACCCTGGGATCATGACCTGAGCTGAAATCAAGAGTCTGGCGCTCAACTGCCTGAGCCACCCAGGTGCCTCTCAAATAGATGCCCCTATTTTCTAGTCATCGTGCTTTCTTCTTTGGTCCCTTGCATGCTTAGGAGTGTGTTTTTGAATTTCTACATATTTGTGCCTTTTCCAGTTTTTCTTCTCTGATTGATTTCTAGCTCTGGTATTGTGGTTGGGAAAGATACCTTGTATGATTGCAGTCTGTTTAAATCTACTGAGGCCTGGGGCGCCTGGGTGGCTCAGTCGCTTAAGCGTCCAACTTCAGCTCAGGTCATGGTCTCACGGTCCATGAGTTCAAGCCCCGTGTCGGGCTCTGTGCTGACTGCTCAGAGCCTGGAGCCTCTTTCAGATTCTGTGTCTCCCTCTCTCTCTGCCCCTCCCCTGTTCATGCTCTGTCTCTCTCGTCTCAAAAATAAAATAAATGTTAAAAATTTTTTTTTAAATCTACTGAGGCCTATATTGAGGCTTATCATATGGTCTGTCCTGGAAAATGTCATTTTTTTGAACTTGAGAGGAACACATTTGCTGCTTTTGTTGAGGGAGTGTCCTGTGTATGTCTGTTAGGTCCAATCGGTTTATAACATTGTTCAAGTCCTCCACTTCCTTGTTGATCTTATGTCTTGGTTTTCTATCCATCATGGGAAGTTGGGTGTGTTCAAGTACCTAACTATTTTTGGAGAGCTGTCTTTTTTTTTTTTTAATGTTTTATTTACTTTTGAGAGAGAGACAGAGCACAAGCAGGGGAGGGGCAGAGAGAGAGAGAGGAAGACACAGAATTCGAACAGGCTCTAGGCTCCGAGCTGTCAGCACAGGGCCCGATGGGGGGCTCGAACTCATGATCTGTGAGATCGTGACCTGAACCGAAGTCAGACACTTAACCGACTGAGCCACCCAGGCACCCCTGGAGAGCTCTGTGTGTGTCTCCCTTTGATTCTCTCATTGTTTGGTTCATATATTTTGAAGATCTGATGATGGTGCATATATATTTGTAGTTGTTATATCTTCCTAGTGAATTAATCATTTTATTATTATATAACTCCCTTTTGTCTCTTCTGGTAATTTTTTCATAGGCTTTATTTACTTGGTATTTTTATAGCTACCTCAGCTCTCTTTTAGTTACTACTTACACGGAATCTCTTTTTCTATCCTTCCACTTTCAACCTATTAGAGTCTTTGAGCCTATAGTCTCCTATAGGTGGTATTGAGTTGAATTATGTTTTAAAAAATTTATTCTGGGTGGCTCAGTTGGCTGAGCATTCAACTCTTGATTTCAGCTTGGGTCGTGGGATTGAGGCTGAGCATGAAGCCTGCTCAGGATTCTCTCTTTCTCCCTCTGCCCCTCTCCCCTGCTCACTATCTCTCTGTCTGTCAAAGATAAGATAAGATGAGAAGAAATGAGATGAGATGAGATGAGATGAGATGAGATGAGATGAGATGAGATGAGATAAAGAATAAAAAATTTATTCTGCCAGCCTGTTTTTTGATTGCTGTGTTAGTCCATTTACATTTAAAGATTTAATCCATTTACATTACTGTTAAAGAAGTATCTACTTTAAATCTTTTTAAAATGATTTTCTTTTAAGTAATGTCTACACCCAGCATGGGGCTCAAATTCACAACCCTGAGATCAAGAGTCACATGCCCCACTGACTGAGCCAGCCAGGCACCCCAAGAAGGACTTACTTTTGCCACTATGCTATTTTCTGTTTATGTCGTATTTAAGTCTCAAATCCTCAAATCCTGCCTTTTTTTTTTTTTTTTTTTTTTTTGCATTTGGTTTTTTTTCCTAATGTACCATTTTGATTCCCTCCTCATTTTCTTTGCAGTTATTTGCTTCGTGGTTACCTGGGCATTACAGTAACACCCTACATTTATAACAGTCTAGTTTGAATTGTTATCAGCTTAGCAACAGTGGCATATAAAAGCTTTGCATCTGATCTAGACAGCTCTGTCTCACCGTTTTCAGGTTGTTACTGCCACAAGTCGCATCTTTTACGAGATGCTCATTAACATAGATTCATCATTATTTTTACCTTTTAAGATTTTTTTGAGGGGCGCCTGCATGGCTCAGTCGGTAAAAGCGGCCGACTTCGGCTCAGGTCATGATCTCGCAGTCCGTGAGGTCAAGCCCCGCGTCGGGCTCTGTGCTGACAGCTCAGAGCCTGGAGCCTGTTTCAGATTCTGTGTCTCCTTCTCTCTGACCCTCCCCCGTTCATGCTCTGTCTCTCTCTGTCTCAAAAATAAATAAACGTTAAAAAAAGTTTAAAAAATAAATAAATAAACAAATAAATAAATAAATAATTTTTTAAGATTTTTTTTTGAGGGGGGAGGGGCAGAGAGAGAGGGAGAGAGAGAGAATCTTAAGTAGGCTCTACGCCCAACGTGGAGACTGACACAGGGCTAGATTCCCCCCTGCCCCCCGCCCCCGGGATCATGACCTGAGTCAAAATCAAGTCAGTCACTCAACTGACTGAGCCCCCAGACCCCTAGAGGCATTTACCCTTTAAATAATACGAGACACCTGGGACTCCTGGGTGGCTCAGTCGGTTAAGTGTCCAACTTCGGCTCAGGTCATGACGTCGTGGTCCGTGAGTTTGAGCCCCGTGTCGGGCTCTGTGCTGACAGCTCAGAGCCTGGAGCCTGTTTCAGATTCTGTCTCCCTCTCTCTCTCTCTCTGCCCTTCCCCCATTCATGCTCTGTCTGTCTCAAAAATAAAGACATGTTAAAAAAAAATTGAATAATATGAGATACCCAAAGAAGAGTTGCAAACCAAAAACATAATACTGGTTTTTATACTTACCTATTAATTTATGAAAGTCCTGTATTTTGTTTATGCAGAAATGTCTTAATTCCTCCTTCATTTTTAAGGAGTGATTTTGCCAGATATTGTTTTCTTAGTTGAAAGGTTTTTTTTTCCCCTTTTCAGTACTTTAAGTATATTCTCCCGCCATCTTTTGGCATCCATGTTTCTTAGGAGAAATCAGCAGTTAATTTATTGGTACCCCTTGTATAGGATCCATCACTACTGTCTTATTATTTCAAGATTCTCTTTCGTAATATGCCCATTATTATGGTGAGGGAGTTTCCTTCTCTTCCTAGTTTTCCTAGTGTGTTTTCTTTTTTGTGATGAAAAGGTACTTAGTTTTGTCAAATGTTTTTTCTGCATCGACTGAGATGACCATGTGGGGTTTTCCTTCATTTTGCTGATGTGGTATATCACACGGATAAATTTCTGTATGTCGATCTCGTTGCATGTCAGAAATAAATCCCAATGGTCACGGTGTATCATCCTTTTCATATGCTGCTGAATTTGCTTTTTTAGTATTTGTATTTTATTGGGAATTTTTGCATCAATATTCTTTTTTTTTAAGTTTATTTATTTATTTTTTTGGGAGAGAGAAAGAGAGTGTGAGGAGTAAAGGGAGAGGGAGAGAATCCCAAGCAGGCTCCGTGCTCTGCACAGAGCCCGACGCAGGGCTCGATCCCACAGCTGTGAGATTATGACCTGAGCCGAAATCAAGAGTCAGATGCTTAACTGACTGAGCCATCCACGCATCCCCCGAAGTGAATTTTTATATATTAAAGCAGACTTACAGCATCCTGCCTGCCATGGTGCTGATGGGCAGGGACTGAGTACTACTACTCTGCTAAGACCTAAACTTGACTGAGATTAATCACTCTTTTCTTTTTGTATATATATTTTTTAATTTTTTAAAATATTGTATTTATTTTTGAGAGAGAGCACATGATCAGGGGAGGGTCAGGAAGAGGGAGCGACACAACAGCTAAAGCAGGCTCTGCTCTAACAGCAGAGAGCCCATGTGGGGCTTGAACTCACGAACTACGAAATCATGACCTGAGCTGAAGTCAGACGCTCAACCAACTGAGCCACCCAGGCGCCCCGTCACTCTTTTCTGTCCAAGCCTTTCCTCGGAAGTTACAAGCCTTCCGCAGACTCTGAAGTCCCAAAAGAGTTACACATCTTGTGAATCTGCCAGTGCAATTCTTGTCCGGGGGGGGGGGGGGGGGGGAGACAGGCTTGATGCTTGTTACTACACTATATCTCCCAAATCCTCTCCCTCGTATTTGTCTTTTGAAAATTTGATTACCGTATCTTTTTGTGGATCTCTTTGGATTTTTAATACTGGTACTTCTTCGAGTGTTTCAATATGCAGACTTACGTTTTCATCAGATATTGGAAGTGTTTGGCCTTAATTGTTTCAAATATTCCTTTGCCTCTTCCTTTCTTTCTTTCTTCTGGGGTTCTCATAATGCATATATTGGTATATTAAGTGATGTCCCCCACATCTCTTAAGCCCTCTTTCATCATTGTTTCTCGGTTCTTCAGACTGGATAATTTGAATTGTTCTTTAAAAAAAAAAAAGAGAGAGAGAGAGAATATTGACTCTCTAGAACTTTTTCTTTTAATTTTTTTTTTAACGTTTATTCATTTTTGAGAGACAGAGAGAGACAGAGCATGAGTGGGGAAGGGGCAGAGAGAGGAGACACAGAATCCCAAGCAGGCTCCAGGCTCTGAGCTGTCAGCACAAAGCCCGATGCGGGGCTCGAACTCACAAACTGTGAGATCATGACCTGAGTCGAAGTCAGACGCTCAACCGACTGAGCCACCCAGGCGCCCCTAATTTGAATGGTTCTACCTTTAGGTTTGTGGATTCTTTCTTTTACCTGCTCAACTCTGCCTTTGAACCCCCCTAGTGAATATTTTTTTTCAACTATTGTACTCTTTAGTTCCAGTATTTGATATGGCTCCTTTTTATCATTTCTACCTTTTTCTTAATATTCTCTATTGGTTCAAATATTGTTCTCCTTGATTCCTTTAGCTTTTTGAGCATACTTAAGAAAATTGGTTTAAAGTATTTGTCTAATAAGTTCAATATCTGGGCTTTGTCAAGGACAGTTTTCTCTTAATTTTTTTCCCTGTGAATGGGACACACATTTTTGTTTCTCTGCATTCCTTGTCATTTTTTGTTGAAAACTGGGTATTTTGAATATTATAATATGGTAACTCTGAATATCAGATTTTCCCCTTTCTCCAAGGTTTGTTGTTCTTGATTGCCGAGGGATGATATTTTCTGTGTGTGTGTGTGTGTGTGTGTGTGTGTGTGTGCGCTAGAGAGAGAGACAGAGAGAGACAGAGAGAGAGATTTTTTTCAAAATATTTTGCCAAAACTGTATTCCTTGCCATGTATCATCACTGAACACCGTGTTCTGTTATCTCAGTAGACAAAGATTTCCATAACTTCCTGGAGCCAAGAAAAAGAAGAAGAAAAACCTTTCTCAGGGCCCCTGGGTGGCTCAGTCCGTTGAGTGTCTGACTTCAGCTCAGGTCATGTTCTCAGGTTCATGGGTTCAAGTCCCGCATCGGGCTCTGTGCTGACAGCTCAGAGCCTGGAGCCTGCTTTGGATTCTGTGTCTCCCCCCCCCCCCACACACACACATCCCTCCCTGCCCCTCCCTCACTTGTCTCTGTTTCTCAAAAATGAATAAACATTAAAAAAATTTTTTTTAAAGATCTGTTTCTTGGTTTGTCTCTTTTTCTCCCTTTGTTCATTTGTTTTGTTTCTTAAATTCTGCATATGAATGAAATAAAAGTCATATGGTGTTTGTCTCTGACTGACTTATTCCACTTAGCATAATATTCTCTAGCTGCCTCCACGTTGTTGCAAATGGCACGATTTTGTTCTTTTTTTGTCACTGAATAATATTCCATTGTATATGCATTCCACAACCTCTTCATCCATCCATCTACCAATGGACACAATCCTTTCTTACTAAAACTTAATAATTTTTTTCCTTCACTAGAACTTCCTGGTTGCTGTAAGCTCCTGATTGGATTCCAGAGTCCCCCCCCCCCCCGCCCCCGCCAAAAAAAAATTGATTCTGTCAGTTTTTGGTGAATGAGTGCTTCCGTGGAAGGACTGACCCTTTGACTTCCTACACTTCCATTTTCTGTTGCTATCTTGCTCACTTCCTCTGCTTTTTCAAGATTTTCTTTTTTATTAGTCAGGTTTGTTTGTTTTTTTTTTTTCCTAGTTACTTCTTATCATGGATAGTGCTATTAAAAACAGCTGCCGAGAAATTACATGTTTTCCCTTTGGGAATAGATTTCCTTGGAATTTATTCCCAGAGGGGGAAATTCCAGGCCAAAGAAAATAACAGTTGTACAACTCTGGTTAAATATTACCAACCACTGTAGAAAGATTGGCTTGACTTGCAACACACACACACACACACACACACACACACACACACACACGCCTCCAATGTTTGTTTTTCTCTTGAAGCTGTCAGCAACTGTCTTATTTTTTTAAATACCTATTCTCTTAAAAGTTTATTTATTTTGAGAGAGAGAGAGAGAGAGATTGAGAGAGAGAGCACATTCATGTGGAGGAGGGGCAGAGAGAGGGAATCCCAAGCAGGCTCTGCACCGTCAGCACAAAGCCCGACCCAGGCTCAAACTCGCGAACCACAAGATCACGACCTGAGCGGAAATCAAGTCAGATGCTCAACTGACTGAGCCGCCCAGGCGCCCCTGCTGTTGCTTAATGCATCTTCTCAAAAGTGAGTGTTTGTGTTCACTAAGGAAGAAACTTGGAAAGTTCAAGTCCCTTGAGGTTATACAGCAAAAGGCCTGACTGGCCAGAACATTCCTACAGTTTCTATGAGCCCTGCGGGTCCCACATTGGGTCATGACCTGTATCACCTCAGGAATGAAGAAATTAGATCCAAATTAAAAGCCAGAGGGAAGAGTCTTGGATGACGGTGGGGGGGGTGATGGCATAGTATTTCAAAATCCGCAAATCCTACATAAAAACAGTTCAACCAGGAAAGCCCACCCAAATCTCACCGACTAGATCCACAACAAAACCGGTGACAAGGACTCAAACTCTCACGAAGGCGCACTAGGGTGTCTGGGAGCCCTCCCTGGGGAATCTGTCAGAACATTTTTGGAGGATTAAAAATGGCCCCCGATCTTTTAAAAATCCGTCTCACTAGGGTTATGTTATCTTCCCTTGAACTAGAGTGGCCTCTGTGGCTGCTTCGATCACTAGAATACCAAGAAATGATAATGTGCCAGTCTCTGGGCTCAGGCCTTAAGAATCTTGCGGTTCCCCCTTCCTGTCCCACCCACCCTGAGCCCGCGGCCAATATCAGAAGTCAGGCTACTCTAAGGAAGCCCACGCTAGCCACAAGGAAAGTTCGCATGGAGAGAGGTCAAGGCCTGACCGGCCCCTGGTGGGTTGAGCCCATCCTGGTCCAAATACTGGACAGGTGAGCCAAAGCCAGTAGCCTTTGGAAAATTCCAGCCCCAGCCACCATTTGACTGCAACTATAGGCGAGATCCTAGGGGAAAACCACCCAGCTGAGCCCCATCAACTCACGGAACCATGACAGTTTAAAAGATTGATTTATGCCTCTGTGTTTTATGAAGCTTTGTCATGAAACCACAGATAACCAGAAGTACCTTGCAGCAGGAGGCCGGACCTCCAGCAGCCGGAGGAACTCGACAGAAATTCTGATTCCTTGGGCTAGACCCTTAGAGTCAGAATCTGCGAGAAAGCTTGACCCTCCAACCGTTGTTCACACAGTTCACTTTGTGCCGCCTTGCTGCTGCTCTGAGCGGCACTCACGGTCAACCCTTGCGTGAGCCATGCCGGATGTCTGTGTTTTTTTCTGTCACTCGCCCTGAGTACGTTCCTACTCCTGCACACAGGAGGGTGGTTTGTTTTTTTTTTTCAATTGAGATATAGCCCACCTGCCATAAAACTCGCTATTTTATTTTATTGTAATTATTTATTTTACTTTTTATTTTTAAAATGGTTATTTTTGAGAGAGAGAGAGAGAGAGAGAGGCAGAGCGTGAGTGGGGAAGGGGCAGAGGGAGGGGGAGACACGGCATCTGTGCTCGAGGCTCTGAGCTGTCGGCACAGAGCCCAATGTGGGGGTTCGAACTCCCGAAGGGTGAGATCATGACTTGAGCCGAAGTCGGATGCTGAACCGACTGGGCCGCCCAGGTGCCCCTAAAGCTCACTATTTTAATGTGTACAGTTCAGTGGTTTTTAGTAAATTCACAAGGTTGTGCCACCCTCACCCCCATCCAATTTCAGCGCACTTTCTTCACTCCCAAAAGGAGTTAATAGTCACACCCCTTCCCTCTCTGCCCCGTTCTCCTCACCCCTCCGCCTCTGGCAACCACTGATCTACTTGCTGTTTCTAGAGATTCACCTACTCCGATTCTTGACTCAAAGAAAATCACAGGGGCACCCGGGTGGCTCAGTCGGCTGAGCACCCAACTTAGGTCCAGGTCATGATCTCACGGTTCACGAGTTCGAGCCCCGCATCGCTATCAGCTCAGAGCCTGCTTCGGATCCTCTGTCTCCCTCTCTCTGCCCCTCCCCTGCTGGCACTCTCTCTCAAAAGTAAACATTAAAAAAAAAAAAAAAGAAAAGAAAATCACAGATGATGTTGCCTTCCGCGCCTGTTTTCTTTCACTTAACATAATGCTTTCAAGGTTAATGTCCATTTCAAAACATAGTTCACCAAACCTTTGCTGCCATATAGCTCCATTCTTCCCCTTCTTTACGCGGTTACTGTCACAACGTAAATATACATTGTGTGCCCATCCACATAGATTTGTAAGTATTGCTTTATGTGGTTGTCTTTTTTAATATTTATTTCTTTTTTACTAACCTCTATACCCGACGTGGGGCTCAAACTCACAACCTTGAGATCATGAGTTCCACACTCTTCTGACTGAGCCAGCCAGGTGCCCCTGTGTAGTTGTCTTTTAAATCGGATACGAAGGGGCATCAGGGTGGCTGAGTTGGTTAAGCGTCTGACTTTCGCTCAGGTTATGATCTCATGGTTCATGGGTTTGAGCCCCATGTTGGGCTCTGTGCTGATAGCTCGGAGCCTGGAGCCTGCTTCCGATTCTGTGTCTCCCTCTCTCTCTGCCCCTCCCCCACTCATGCTCTGTCTCTCTCCCTCTCTCAAAAATAAATAAACATTATGGGGCGCCTGGGTGGCTCAGTCGGTTGGGCGGCCGACTTCGGCTCAGGTCATGATCTTGCGGTCCGTGAGTTCGAGCCCCACGTCAGGCTCTGTGCTGACAGCTCAGAGCCTGGAGCCTGTTTCGGATTCTGTGTCTCCCTCTCTCTGACCCTCCCCTGTTCATGCTCTGTCTCTCCCTGTCTCAAAAATAAATAAAAACGTTAAAAAAATTAAAAATAAATAAATAAATAAATATTAAAAAAATAATAAAAGAAATCAGATGCGAAAAGAAGGGCAGCTTCAAACTAAAAATGTGATCACATTGGCTTCTGTGTTTACCTATGTAGTTACCAGGATTCAGAACAATGCGGGGAGAAGGGTGGAGAATGAACGGGTCGGGAAGGGAAGTGCACAGCACACAAAGATTAGTTGCTCACCGGGATGATTTGGAGGCAGTCCACTTGGTGCTGAGCTCAGGACCGTTACCCATGGTTGCAGAAACACCTTTGCACCCCAGATTGCATGAGGAAGGTTGTCGCCCTGGTGACTGCTGGCAGTCAGGGAGGAAGCCATTGTAAGGAAGAAGGGCAGAGCAGACAAAACGGCAGAGCTTGATCAAACCCCTCCTGAAGCTCATTTCACTTGATCCCATAAATCCCCTTTATTGTCAGGATTCCTGTCTCCTGAGTCTGACAGCACCCTGACTGCAACGGCTTCTCTCCCTTCACTCTTCTCATACACCAAGCCTTTGCACTTGGCCCTCCCTCCGCTTTGAATGCCCTTCCCTCATGCCCACCTGGCGCGAACCTAGGTATCCTTCAATAGCCTTCTCAGTGAAGCTTTCCCTGAGTTCCCAGTTGGGGCTGACTCTTCTGCAGCACAACCAGAGGTCCCAGGGCACTCTGCTATTGTGTAATCACTGCGCTGCCGTGATTAGTTCTTGATCCGTCCATCCCTGGAGTGCAGACTCCTATGGGGAAGGGCTCGGTCCAGTGTTCTCTTGACCCTCAACCTCCAGCACAGAGCTCAGTCTACACTTCTGCGACTGATTTACCCATGTTGATAAATGTAGCAGCAGCAGCTGCCTTTCATTACTTCACTGCTCTGTAAGATCCCATGATATCAGGCCGCAGTTTCTTTGTCCATGCTCCTGTTATCAGCTGATCCCTGCAGTCATTTCCATCTTTTTTGCTATAACCAATAATGGTGCCCAGAACACTCTTTCACATGCCTCCTTCTCGGTTTACTAGGATTTTGTTTCAGTGCTAACTACTAGGGACATGAATAACAGTGGCGTAGTTGGCCGGACCACGGCCCCCAAACACTAGCTATCAAGTCTTAATCCCCCCAACCTTGGAAGTATTACCTTATTCGGGGAAAGGGTCTTCACAAATGTAATTAAGTTAAGGGTCTTGAGATAAGGATTTCCTCCTCGTAGGCCAGGAAGCAGAGGGGGAGTTGACGCGCACACAGAGAAGGCAGTGTAGACGGAGGCAGAGATTGGGATGATCTAGTCACAACCAGAGGAAGGCTGGAACCCGAAAGAGACGAGGAACGAATTCTCCTTTAAAGCCTCTGGAGGGACTGAGGCCCTGGTGACTCCTTGATTCTGGCCCAGCCCTACTGATTTCAAGCTTCCAGCCTCCAAAACTGTGAGGTGATAAATGCGTGTTGCTTTAAGCCACCCATTTGTTACAGCGGCCACAGGAAATAAACACAAACGCTTGAACAAGATAGAAGAGGACACCCGTGGGGTGCCTGGCTGGCTCCATCAGTAGAGCACGCGACTTGATCTCGGGGTTGTGAGTTCGAGCCCCAGGTTGGGTGGAGAGATTGCTTAAAAATAAAATCTTAAAAAAAAAAAAAAGAAAAGAAAGAAAGAAGTTGGTTTCTCTTATGCATATAAGTCTGAGCCTGGACAGCCCAGGGTTGCCATGGTGTCTCCAAAGACAATGATGATTCAGGCTGACTTAGCTTTCTGTTTTCCCATCCCTAGGGTATGTCCCTGTCCTCATGCTCCAAGAAGGCACTCCAGCACCACATCCTATTTTTTTATTTTTTTTTAATGTTTCTTTATTTTTGAGAGAGAGAGAGAGCAGGGGAGGAGCAGAGAGAGAGGGAGACACAGAATCCGAAACAGGCTCCAAGCTCTGAGCACAGAGCCTGATGTGGGGCTCAAACCCACAGGCTGCAAGATCATGACCTGAGCCAAAGTCAAATGTGTAACTGACTGAGCCACCCAGGCGCCTCCACATCCCATTTCTAAGTGTGTGTTTGGGGCGGGGGAGGGGGGGGGAGCGAGGATGGGCACCCTTGAGCTGTCTTTTCAGAAAACTTCCCAGAAACTGTCATGTAACACTTATGTCTCATCCATTGGCCACCCTAGCCACAGGGAAGCAGAAAAGTGGGAAATGTAGTCTCTCTTTCAGGTGACCAGCTGAAAATCAGGAGATTTAAGAAGGGGAAGACAGGGGCGCCTGGGTGGCTCAGTCAGTGAGGCCTCTGAGTTCAGCTCAGGTCATGATCTCGCAGTTCACACTTCATAGTTCGTGACCTCGAGCCCTATGTTGGGTCTGTGCTGACAGCTCAGAGCCCGGAGCCTGCTTCAGATTCTGTGTCTCCCTCTCTCTCTCTGCCCCTCCCCTGCTGGCACTCTGTCTCTCTCTCTCTCTCTCAAAAATAAATAACAACATTAAAAAAATTTTTTTTTAAATACAAAGAAGGGAAGGACAGATACCCAGGTCAGCAGCTGGCTAACTCTTTGTGGTATTTGTCTGCATTCTATAAATTTTTGAAAAAGTTAAAAAACATCACCGTGAATAATTTGTGTATTTTTTAAATGTTTGAAATGAAAAGGGAAAGAAATGAAAAACTTCTAAACGTTTAAAAAATATCATCATGTATTATTTAATACACAACGAAATGTTTGAGTTAAAAGGAAAACAATTGTTTTTTTAGTTTATAAAAATCACCATGCACTATTTGCATATTTTTTTTAGTGTTTGAAGTAAAAAAAAAAAGAGAGAGAGACAGAAGGCGGGATGTAGTAACTTACTGCGTCCAGGGCCTGGCCGTCCATGGGGAGCTGGTCTGGAAGCAGGACTAGGGGGAATGATTCTAGGAGAAAACAGACTGAACACCCAGAAAACCATTGTGAGCAGGACATATGGTCTGACAGATTCCTGGAACAGTCCCCTCCCCAACCCCACTAAAGTGACTGTCACACCAGAGTCAGCAGCAAGTTCCTGGGGGAGCATCAGCTCAGAGCACGCAGGATGGGATTTCCAGCAGAGTCCTGTTGAGTGCTGTATTGGGTTGAATAGTGCTCCCTCCTACACACACACACACACACACACACACACACACACACACACACACATTCATGTCCAACTGGAACCTCAGAATACAGGTGTTCTAAGTTAAGATGAAGTCATACTGGGATGGTGGGAGCCCTAAAGTCAATATTGCTGGTGTCCTCAAAAGAAGAGGAGAAGGATGCAAAGACACAAGCATGAAAATGCCTTGTGAGGACTGATGTGGCAATGCTGGGGTTCAGAGAAAATGGAAAAGAAAGAATTTTTGAAATGTCTTCAGTACAGAAAGCTGATTTTATTAAAGCAACAGGGACAGGACCCGTGGGCAGAAAGAGCGGCACTGGGGTTGTGAGAAGAGACTGATTATACACTTTTAAGTTGGGAGGGGGTTAGGGATAGCGTTAAGTCTCCAAGGAATTCGGAAGCAGGGTTTCTGGGACCTTGAGAGGCCCAGGTGTCGTTAGGAAAAGGTTGTTCGTTACTGTCTAATACAGCCTTAGTCATGAGACCCTTCAGACGGATATCAGTGGGCCATACGCTTGGCGGATGATTGCCAGCATATCTCGGGGGGTAGAGATAAAGGAAGTTTCCAAATGAAATTGTTTAAAGTTTATTTATTTATTTATTTTGAGAGAGAGAAAGCATAAGTGGGGTAGGTGCAGAGAGAAAGGGAGACAGAGGATCCTTTGCTGGGGGATCCAAGCCAAAGTCAGACGCTCAAGTACTGAGCCACCCAGGTGCCCCCCAGAGGAATTTTTTAAATGCTTATTTATTTATTTATTTAGAGAGAGAGGTCGGGAGACAGAGTGCACGTGCACAAGTAGAGGGGAGGCAGAGTGAGGGGGAGAGAGTGAATCCCAGGCTCCACGCCGTTAACGCAGAGCCGGGCGTGAGGCTGGATCCTACAAACCATGAGATCATGCATGACCTGAGCCAAATTCAAGAATCAGAGGCCCAACCGACCGGGCCACCTAGGGACCCCCCACCAAAGGAATTTTTATGTGTTAAAGTAGACCTATAGGATCCTGGAGGTCAGGGTAATGTTAAGCTAGGATTGCCTTTTGCCCTTAGCAAAGTGTCATCATCGAGGCAGCTGAGCTCCCAGAGGAAGGTCACTCTGCCTGTCTCAAGGGCTTGTCAATGGGCTGTAAATGGTACACATATTTTTTTTTCTTTTGCCTTTGTTTCCCACCTTGAGGACAAGGCGGAGGTTGGAGACATGCATTACAAGTCAAGGATAACGGAGGACTGCCAGCAGTCACAGGAGCTGGGGGCTGGCCTGGTTGGGCTGGAAGGGTGGAAGGCTGCAGCCAAGGAAGCTCGGAGGGCGGTGGGGCAGGCGAGACGTGCGGAGGCCTGGGCCCAAGTTCATTCTGGGCTTGCCTGTTTGTGTGTTCGGTTGGCTCTGGGATGGATCTCTGGGAGGAGACGGGCTTGCTGTTTGGGGAGGCATAAAGTTCTGCCTTAAGCCACATGATGCTTCAGTGTGACTCTTTTCTACCTCTATGCTTGCTCAAGTGATGGAGACTGGGCTGTGTTACACATAAATCATTTTCTTGCTCTTGTTGTTGTTGTTAAAAAAAAAAAAAAAAAGGCCAAGAAGGATCCTGCCTTAGAGACTTCAGAGGGAGAGGGACCCTGCCCACACCTTGACTTCTGACTTTGAGCCTCCAGAACCATAAAAGAATAAATTTCTGTTGTTTCAGGCCCCCCAGTTTGTGGTATTTTGTTATGGCAGCCCACGAAGCTAATACAAACACCTACTATGTGCTAGACATTGTGTCAAGCCCTAAAGACAACAGTGAAAGAGTGAGCCAAGACCCGCGTCCTGAAGAGCTCTCAGTCTAGTGGGGGAGGCGGACTTGAGCTGAAACCCAGAAAGCTGTGGGTATAAAGGGCAGAGTCCCCTAATCAAGCCCCTGGTTGGGAAAGTTCGCCAAGCAAGGCCCGGAAAGCTGAGCTCTTTGGAGGGACATTTTCCCCCAGGTGGTGGCCAAGCTGATTCTCCTTCCCTGTCATCCCCACCAGGTGCAGTCGGGATCCCTCAACCTTTTCTGGGTCACTACACATGCCATGGTGCTCTGTGCTTGCCCTGAATCACGGTAATTGGATTCCATGTCTGTCTCTCCCTAGGCTGCAAGGACCAGATCTTACTGATTTTTATTTTTTATTTATTTATTTTTTTTATTTTTATTTTTTCATGAAATTTATTGTCAAATTGGTTTCCATCTCTTACTGATTTTTAAAATCACTGATATGCTTAGCCAAGTGCCTGGAACCAAGGAAATGCCTAAAGGCTGTTGAAAACAAGGAGGTTAAAACCCAAGCTAAAAAGGACATGAGAGATCTTTTTTGGAGTGAAGGAAATTTTCGATACTTGGTTCATGATGGTGATTACACAACTCCACAAATTTACCAAAGATCATTGACTTGTGAACGTTACAGTATATCAGCTATACCTAATAAAGCTGTTAAGGGGCGCCTCGGTTGGCTCAGTCGGTTAAGAGTCCGACTTGATTTTGGCTTAGGTCTTGATCTTTGTGGTTCGAGGGATCGAGCCGCGTGTCCGGGTTCAGCGCTGACAGTGCAGAGCCTGCTTGGGATTCTCTTTCTCTCCCTCTGTGTCTGCCCCTCCCTCGCTGTCTCTCCTTCTCTTAAAGTAAATAAATAAAGTAAAAAAAAAAAAAAAAAGCCTAACGGATTTGAATGGCCACAATGGAAAAGACAGAAAATACCTGTGTAACTGGAACACTGTTGCACCACGGATGGGCATGTAAATCAGCTCAACTGTGTTGGAGGCAGCTTGGCAGTAGCTGCCAATGCTAAACAAATATTTATATAACCAACGGTCCAACAATCTCATTCACCGGTATACACCCAACAAAAATACATATAGTCTCCGTGAAGTGAAAGATTCATAACAGCGTTACGCCTAATGGCCCCAAACCGGAAATTACCCAAACGCCCATCAACAACAGAAAGGACAAGCCATGTGGGAACTACAGAACCATAATGAACTGTGTTCATTCAAAAATACAACTACAGGGGTGTCTGGGTGGCTCACTCGGTGGAGCATGTGACTCTTGATCTCGGGGTTGTGATTTGGAGTCCCTCTTTGGGGGTAGCATTTACTTGACAAAAAATAAAATAAAATAAAACTGGGGCGCCCGGGGGGCTCAGTCAGTTAAGTGTCTGACTTTGGCTCAGGCCATGATCTCACAGTTCTTGAGTTCAAATGCAGATCGGGTTCTGCGCTGACAGCTCAGAGCCTGGAGCCTGCTTCCGATTCTGTGTCTCTTTCTGCCCTCCCCCACTGACACTCTGTCTCTCAAAAATAAATAAACATTAAAAAAAATACAACTACACATGACAACATGGATAAAGCTCACAAACGAATGTTGAATGAAAAGGCCAGACCCAAAGGAGCACACACGGTATGACTGTTTGGGTGTAAATGACAAAACAAGAAAGATTGATGAACAGAGGGCTCTGTGAGTCAGGACAGTGGTGATCTTTGCACGCGGAGGGAGGAGTGGGTTGGCAGACGGCAAGAGGGAGGCTCCCGAGGTGTTGATCATATTCTATTCTGCCTCTTGAGATGATTGAATGCTGGCTACATTCATTTTCTCTGTTTGTGAGAATTCATTGAACTGAATCTGTAAGATGCACTTTTCTATATGTATTTTATACTTCACTAGGAAGTAAACAAAAACCGAAGACTAGCGACAGGTTTCTCGCCTCTCTATCTCCACCTCGTGGTCACTTTGTGAACTACGACACCCAGCCAGTGCTGGCTCCAGACATGGGCTGGGCTGAGCGTGAGGAAAACAGGTTAATTAATACTTGGGGGAGAAGAAAAAAAAATCCGGCCAACCAGCCAAGCGCACACTGTGTCCAAAAAAATCACTGTGGGGACTTACAGGTTGAAGTACTCAGAACCAACTAAGATCCAAATGTCCTCTGAAGTGGGTTGGGACCTGGTCACCAAGTCAACTCCCTCTCGGCTCTCATCTCCCACAGCTGCCTCTAACCCCACCTTCCAGAATCCAGCCACACCCAGTCGTCCCCTCCCCCGCCTCCATTCCTAGGGCTCTTTGCCCCTGCTGACTCCACCCTAGATCCAGGTTTGGGGCATGTGACTCAGGGTAGGCCAATCAGGGCTAATATTCCCTGGCTTAACTGATTGGCTCAGGGGGTGGGACTGTGACCGAGCCTGTCCAATCAGAGTGAGCCTGGGACTTTGGCGGCGAATGCGAGCGCAGAGGCTGCTGAATGTCTTTCTGGAAGGAGACAGCTCCAGAAGCTGTTAACCACCGTCTGATGAGCTGTCTACGAGTGGAAGCAACACTACGGATGAAAAGCGAGTGGTGGGGAGAGAAAAATGGGGGCCTGGACTCATCTGGTCTCTGGCGCAAAACTTGACTGAAGTGGAATCTAGGACAATTTGCTTATGTGGGAAAGTTTCCCTTTGGGGAGGGAGGGGGCGGGTTGAAGGTAGTGTGTGTGTGTGTGTGTGTGTGTGTGTGTGTGTGTGTGTTGTTTTGTGTGCCCTGCAACTGAAGGAAGCCAACAGAAAGGGTCCGATGGCATGTGCTTCCAGAAGAATTAGCATTTGGATTGCAGGGAGGGTTGGATCCTAGGATCCAATCAACAGTCGGGAGCCCGAGGGCGACTTCACTAAAGGGGAGATCCGTGCTGTGATGTGAGAGCAGGAAGACTTAAACAGGCAGAATTAATTGACAAGTAAACCACACAGGAAACAAGCAAGAGGTGAATTTCTCCATTTTAGATTTTACTTTTTCTGTTTCCTGCAATGAAAATTTTCAACCGTAGACCCATTGGAAGAACAGCTTGGTTAGCACTTTCTCATTCCCTGGATTCAACAGTAGTTCCCAGTTTGTCCTATTTAACTTTTTGGCCAAAGCACTTCAAAAGAAGGCGCAGAGATCATGGCTAGAGGGAAAGCTGTCAAAGCTGAACTGGGACTCCCTCCTCCAGCCTCAAGAATGGATTTTTGGGGAGCCCCTGGGTGGCCCAGTCAGTTGAGCGTCCCACTTCGGCTCAGGTCATGATCTCGCAGTTCGTGAGTTCAAGCCCCGCGTCGGGCTCTGTGCTGACAGCTCAGAGCCTGGAGCCTGCTTCAGATTCTGTGTCTCCCTCTCTCTCTCTCTCTCTCTCTGCCCCTTATCGGCTCATGCTCTGTCTCAAAAATGAATAAACGTTAAAAGAAAATTAAAAAAAAAAAAAAAAAAGAATGGATTTTTGGTCTGCACGTAGACGGCGTTCCTGCAGGACCTGTCCTGTGCTGGTAAACGGACCCAAGAATGCTCCTCACTTGCTGTACTTGTCTTGTAGGGTTATTCCTGGCATAACGTGTAATTGACTGTAGCTTTACCGAAGAATAGGAAGGAGCCTCTTAACCTTTACAGGGCAACTTGACTAGCAAGGGACCCCAGAGCCAGTGGCTTCCCTTTGTTGAAGTTGCCTACAGCTAGAACATGCCCCATTGCAAAAATTAAGGACAAAAGAAAGCTGTTTGTGAAGTCCACTTTTCCTGTTCCATGTCCTTTCTAAGAAACTGAGGGGCTGGGTGAGCCGTTGGGCACAGTGAGTTTGATGGTCAGTCCTCACCTGAAACCCACTCCTGTGGTCTTGTAACTTTTCACCTCTAAATACTTAAGCATGCACCTCTTTAAACAAGAATATCTTACATTAACAGTGGACAAGACCACTGTCTGGATGGGGTCTGCTTTACAGATGGTTGTCCCAGGTTCCCCTTCCAAAGGAAAGTGGTGGATGGCATTATTATTCACAAGGAACGGTGCTACTTGCTGGAGAGCTCTCCTCCCCTTCTATGCAGGGCAGGATTGGTCACGTGACCTCCTCTGGCCAATGGGAAAATGACTCATTCTGCTGGTTGTTTAAGAGTGGTAAGGTGGGCTTTAGTCAAGAGGGCCAATCAGGGGGCACCTGGGTGGCTCACTCGGTTAAGCATCTGACTTCCGCCCAGGTCATGATCTCCCGGTTGGTGGGTTCCCGGGTTCATGAGTTCGAGCCCCACGTCAGGCTCAGAGCCTGGAGCCTGCTTCGGATTCTGTGTCTCCCTCTCTCTGTTCCCTCTCCACTCATGCTCTGTCTTTCTCTGTCTCTCAAAAATAAATAAAAAAAAAAAGAGGGTCAATCAGGGTAAGTATAGGGACCACTGCAGTGGGGTTTTGCAGTGGGGGAGGGAACCTGGGCTCAACTCAGAACTCAGAAAAGTGAGATTTATAACCAAGGAGTAGGGTGGGGCTAGTGGATGAAAAATTAGGAAAAGAAATGTCAGGAGGGGATTCTGGTCAAATGAGATTTTAGCCGGAGGCGGGCCAGGGTGATGAGACACCGCCTGGATGACGGTGGAGGACTTTGAGGAACTCCCTTAAGATAAGGAGGTGATGGGAGGAGGGCGGATTCTGGCTAGACTGAATCAGCAAGATCCTTGCCCAAATTGGACAATGCAAAGAGGAGCACAGAAATCCAAAAGTCATGCCCTAGTCCAAAGAGAACTCAGAGGAGCCTGAGGAGAACTTGGTCAAGGAGAGTACCTTTGTCCAACGTGAGGAGAAGTGACACATGCTATTTCCCAGCGGAAGCGGTAATGGTTGATGCACGATTAGCAACAGATCTCTTTTTTCTCTCCGCTGGGAGGGGGACAGTGGCCCGAATGGGGGTTGTGGCTTCAGGCTGGCAGGAGCGTGGGCCATGTGGATTAGAGCTTCTAGATGACCCACGGTGGACACATGGCATCAGAAAGAACTCTTTGTTGATGTGACCAATGATGATTTGGGGCTCATTTGTTGCTGCAGCAGAACCCAGCCCATCCTAACCTACAGAGGTGTCTCTGTTGCCATTCCCAGTGGCTCCTCCCCGGTCAGGACAGGCCCTGTGCTGGCAGCTCTGACCAGCTTCCTGAGGCTGAGACGAGAAACCGGTTTCCTGGCAGTTCCTGCCCTGACTCCGTTTAGAGCTGCTCCCTCCCCTGTGACAGCCCTGCAGTGATTTCCAGGTGGGGGAGCCTCTCCGGGGTCCATATCCAGGATCTTCAGGAGAGCTTCCACTTTGTTTGGCAAACTTCTTTGGCACCAAGCCTAGGGATTAGGACTATCTCAAGGGCCTTCATTTATATTTGAGACCTAGATTTTTTTATGTTTATTTTTAAGAGAGAGTGAGAGAGCAGGGGAGGGCCAGAGAGACGGGGGACAGAGGATCCAAGCAGACTCTGTGCTGACAGCAGCGAGTCCCTTGTGGGGCTTGAATCCCCAAACTGTGGGATCCTGCCCTGAGCTGAAGTCTGATGCTCAACCGATTGAGCCACCCAGGTGCCCCAAGACCTAATTTTTTTTTTAATTGCATCCAAAACATTTTTTAAAGCCCTGCAAAACCAATATTAATAAATGTGTTTTTATTAATTTTTTAAAAATGTTTATTTATTTTTGAGAGACAGAGAGAGAGACAGAGAGCTAGCAGGGGAGGGGCAGAGAGAGAAGGAGACACAGAATCTGAAGCAGGCCCCAGGCTCTGAGCAAGCTGTCAGCACAGAGCCCGACAAAGGGCTCGAAGCCACGAACCATGAGATCATGACCTGAGCCGAAGTCGACGCTCAACTGACTGAGCCATCCAGGTGCCCCAATAAATGTTTAATTAAAGGTCCACAAAGTGTAACATTAGACTCAACCTCTTCATCCTTAAATCTAATGTCCATACAATTTTCAGGACAGTGGAAAACATGGGGCTTAGATTTTCTCACTTTGTAAGGATTTCCCATAAAGTAAGATGAATGCTGATTGCTTAGAAATCAGTCAGAGGTTGAGGGACTCACCTATGGCCAAATGATTTCAGAAGCACCATCATAAAACACCCTTCCAAATTTTATTTTATAGCAAAGAGTTTAATTTTCCATGATATGCAGATGCATTTTCATATATTTATATAGAGGATGTGGAGGAAGTTTGCAAAGGCAAAGCCTTGGAAGGTCTTAATGCTGTGAGCGGTCCTTCGTGGGACACGGATCAGGGCCCCTTCCCATCTGTGATGGGAACGGCTACTAGCTCATCAATATTCACTCTCTCCTTCATCCTTAGAGCTCCCAGAGAGTGGCCGTCAGAGCATGACTGCTGGACGGAGGCATCGAGAGCCCATGGACACTTGTTAGAAATGCAGAGGCTCAGGTTCCACCAGACCTCACTGAATCAGCAACTCTGGGGCTGGGCCCAGCATTCTGTGTTTTCATAATCTCTCCAGTTGATTAAGATAGGCACGCAAGTTTAAGAACCCCTGCTTTTCACATTTGTATGCAAGTATGTGTTTAAACAACTGTTTCGGGGGCACTTGGGTGGCTCAGTTAGTTAAGCATCCAACTCTTGATTCCAGCTCAGGTCTTGATCTCACGGTTTGTGAGTCGGGTTCTGTGCTGAGAGTGTGGAGCCTGTTTGGGATTTTCTCTTTCCCCCTCTCTCTCTGCCTCTCCCCTGCGCCCCTCTCTCGCTCAAAATAAATAAACCAAAACCCCAAAACAACCATTTAAAATTCTCTTGGGCAGACATTTATAGATGAGCAGACTGAGGGAGAGAGAGAAGTGACTTCTTAGGTCCTGTGGCTAAACATGATAATGATAATACTTGATATTATCGTTTTATGTATAATAATGAATGTTATATATACAGTGATGCAGTATCATTTATACATTTACAAAATGTCTATTCTGTGTTTATTTATAAAGGTCTCACTTATATAGTATAGCTTCCCGGGTGCTAAAGCAGGCAGTTGCTAAACACTTAGCATGCAGTGGCTCGCCTACTCCTTGGCCATCTCATGAGGTAGGTGATTTGTCATTCTCTGCTGCAGCCCAGCTCTCTAACTGGGTCTGGCACGTGGTAGGTACTCAATCAATATTTGTTGAGTGAACGAACGGAGCTGAAGGTCAGCTAGCAAGGTGGCCAGGGGAGCTACGGGCAGCTTGATGCGGACGAGTAATTTTAAAAGCCCAGGAAACATTGACACTCCACTGGATCAAGTAAAAAACAAAACCCAAAAATGATAGTGCTCGGTGTGAGCGGGGATGAGGAGAAATGGACACTCCTCATGTTTTTGGCGAGAATGTAAATTCGCACAGAGTTTCTTGGGGACGAAATTTGAAAAATTGCATACCCTTGGACCAACAAGTTTACCTCGAGTAATTGACTGTGAGAAAACACTCGGGCAGAGGTGCAAAGACAGCTTGTGTATCTTAATGAAAAGTGCTCAGATTTGGAGACGGGTTAAGACCGTCACAGTCCATCCATATCACCGTAGTGCAGAGTAAGTGCAGCGAACAGAAAGTGGTTGGCAACAGCGTGCCAGGTAATAACTCACTTGGTCACCACGACAACCCTATGAGGCAGCCGCTGCGATCATTCCCCTCTTACAGCTGAGGAAGCAGGTATAGAAGGGTGAAGATTGCATAGAGGAGAAGGACTTTAGACATAGGCTGACTGGGTCCCAAGTCTATGCTGTTTTTTTTTTTTTTTTAATTTATTATTATTTTTTAATTTACATCCAAGTTAGTTAGCATCTAGTGCAACAGTGATTTCAGGAGTAGATTCCTTAGCGCCCCTCCCCCATTGAGCCCATCCCCCCTCCCACAACCCCTCCCGTAACCCTCAGTTTGTTCTCTATATTTAAGAGTCTCTTCTGTTTTGTCCCCCTCCCTGTTTTTAAATTCTTTTTCTTCCCTTCCCTTATGTTCATCTGTTTTGTGTCTTAAAGTCCTCATATGAGTGAAGTCGTAGGATATTTGTCTTTCTCTGCCAAGTCTGTGCTGTTTAGTCCATGGTACACATGATGATGACCTTGACTTAAGTTCATTAACATGAACCATGTCTGCAATAAATTGTTAAGTGAAAAAGGGAGATTAAAAAAATGTCGGGCGTGATCATCTGTCCATGGTGAGATAATGGCAAATATCTTTTTACTTTTTTCTCTTTGTGTGTTTGCATTTTTTTTTACATGTAAATATTAATAATCATGAAAGATAATGAAGTTTTTTTCATTTTGGGGGAGAGGGGGACTAGAAAAAGGAGAAAATCCAGAGGATGAGGGAAAGGGTTCAATGATGGAAACTTACAAAGTTCCCTTGACTAGCGAGCAGGCCCCTGGTCCCTGCTGCCTTCCACAGCCAGACCAGCTGCCATCCTCCTCCACTTGGAGAAGAAACAAAGCCACTGATGGCCAGCGATGCAAGAGTGGAGAGACAGCTGCCAGAGAGCTTCCTCTGGTGGCCTCTTAGTCCTGGATCCCTCGGAGAAGTCATTCCCTACCCGGAATCCCCATACAGCCACTAATCTTAGTTAGTATCCATTTTTCAGGTGAGCAAACTGAGGCTCAGAGAGGTGCCCTCACCCCTCCGTTGGGGGTCATTTCTGCAATGAGGGGGCAGGAGGCAGACCCTGGTTTTAGTGACTGATGGTCAAGTCCCTGAGTTCTCATTTCAACATGTATTTGGAGACGCCTGTATTTTCTGCTATACCACTCTGCTGAAAAACTTCTCCAAAACGATAGCAAGTTTCCTCTCCCTTTAAAAAAGAGTTTCATTAAAAAAAAAAAAGTTTGAGAGGGAATGGTTTAGGTGTGGGTGTCTTGATTCATATTTTACATGCAACAGTTCAGCCCTTGAATGTGGTCAACAATGTGATGCAGGCAAGCTGATCACTTCTGTAATACATACAGACTCAGTAAACCTCCAACTGTGCAAGGGATTATCAAGGCTTAGCAATACACTAGCCCAAAACTGCATTAGGGTGGAAATGACCATGGCCTTTACATTTTTTTTTTTTAATGCTTATTTTTGAGAGAGAGTGAGAGCACACGCATGAGAGGGAGACACAGAATCTGAAGCAGGCTCCGAGCTGTCAGCACAGAGCCTGATGCGGGGCTTGAACCCACAAACTGTGAGATCATGACCTGAGCTGAAGTCCGGGACTTAACCAACTGAACCACCAGGAGCCCAACTACGGTCCTCAAATCCTGGCTCTGCTCCTTTCTCTCTCATTACCCGTAGCTGTGTAACAAGACATCTCCAAACTCAGTGACTTAATACAAAAGTTGATTGTTATCGTTCAATGGTGTGTGGATTGATTGGGCTCAGCTGGGTGATTCTCGCTCGAGGGTCTCTCGTACAATTGCAGTCAGGTGGTGACTGGGGCTGCAGTCACTGGTAGGTCATCTGGGCCGGATGCCCACCACAGCTGACTCCCATGGCCTAAACCCCAAGGATAATGAGAATGGGAGATGAGACATCAGCTCCCAGGGCTTTCAAAAGAGTCTTTGGAGAATGGGAGGCAGATGGACAAGTGTTATCTGATATAGCAGGGCAAGGGAAACTAGAAACTAAGTGCCTGCAGTGGGGGGAACTGAAGAGAAACTAGCCATTTCACTGGAAGCAATGCTATGCGGGAGCAGCCCATACTTGGCTCAGGAAAGCTGATCTGTAAAATTTCCAGAACATTCTCTTTGTGTTGTGCAAATACTATATAATTCTGTACCATTGCCCAACTCCTTTCTACCAAGGGGCTAAGTCTCAGGTCACCCATTTTAGAGACATTTCTTGAGCACCATACTTGTGTTCGACACTGTTCTGGGTACTGGGAAATACTGGTCAGCAGAAGACACAAACGGCCTGCCCGCATGGGGCTTACAGCCTATGGGGCCTAGGATAGGGATATTTATGAAATAATCATCCAAGTAAATGCATAATTAGCAATAATGGGCAATCATGATAGGCTTGGTGAAGGAAAAGTACACGAAATAGGTTTTTTGGTTGGGGAGGGGACCGTTTGGGGAAGGCTTTTAAATGACAGTCGTGTTGAGATGCAGGGGGAGAGGACTGCAGGAAGAGGTGCCTTCTGGGAGGCAGAAACAGCACGTGCAAGGACCCTATAGCGCGGAGAGGGAGGACCAGGCTGGTGAGAAAAAAACAATACAGAAGCAGGGGGAGAACACGCAGGCCCCTGAGAATGATAGAAACCCAATTCACGCTGGCTTAAGAGGGTGGAGGGGAGAAACTTACTGGCTCCCATAAATGAAAATCCAGGGAACTCCAGACTTCAGGCTCAGCCTAAATTCGACTGGGCCCATCTGTTCCTCTATCAGCATCTTTTCCCGGTGGTTCCCCTCTAGGTATCCTGACAAGCAGAGCAAGAGAGCGAGCCACCCGCCACAGTTACCCACGCGGCTCTGGCTTGTGTCTCTTGGGCTCCCATTGGCTCAGCGGCCTATCCTTGGAGCGAATCAGTGAGCTGAGAGGGATGAGCTGTCCCGATTGGTCCGATCCATTCGTACCGCAACATGTGACCTGAAAGGTGTCTCCCGTGCGGCTGGTCGAAGCAGGCAGGTGAGGTTGGGCAAGGCTAGATTGCCGCGCAAGAGAAGTGAAGAAAACCCAACGATGGGCTGCTGGACGAGGATTCGGTTTTGTCCCGCGAATGTATCAGTGGGCTCACGGGTCGCGCCCTTTGCAAGAAGTATGTCCCTGTAAAGTTGTCGGGCAAAGGAAATGTCTTAACGCCATTTCATGAAGGATCACACAATTTATAACTCATAAATCGCGATGCTTGTATTCCCCAATTGTAAAATAAGAGGCTGGCTGCTTCTGGCTAGCTGCCCAACCTTTAATGAATGATTCCATGCCTCACGCTTGTGAAAAATCCAAAGCAGACTTGGAGATGCAATGTGGTATAGGGATCAGCATAATGCAGAGTTTGGTGCCAGGCCTCCTGGATTGCAATTCTCCTCCACTTAGTCATTTGTCAAGTCATTCAGTGTGGGTGTTTCAGTTCCCATAGGTATTAAAATGGAGAAGACAATCATGTCTACTTCATGCCCTTGTGAGGACTAAATACATTATGGTTAGTATATGCTAAGGACTTAAGAGGGCTTGTTTTGATACAGGGTAAGTGCTACATATGTATTTGCTTTGTTTGTTTGTTTGTTTGTTTAGGTAGGCTTCATACCCAGCGCAGAGCCCAATGCAGGGCTTGAATTCAGGACGCTGAGATCAAGACCTGAGCTGAGATCAAGAGTCAGAACTTCATGACTGAAGCACCCGGATGCCTCTGCATTTGCTATTATTATATTTAAAATTAAAATAAACCATATAAATATGGTTATATTTAGATTATAAAGAATTCAGGCAATGGATACCAAAAGCACCAATTCCTTTACAAAATAAAAGAAGAAAGATTGGGGTGCCTGGGTAGCTCAGTCAGTTAAGTGACTGACTTTGGCTCAGGTCATGATCTCAAGAGCCCTGCATCGGGTTCTCTGCTGTCAGCGAGGAGCCTGCTTCGGATCCTCTGTCTCTCTCCAAAATAAAAACAAACATTTATTTATTTTTTTTTAAATTTTTTTTTTTTAACGTTTATTTATTTTTGAGACAGAGACAGAGTATGAACGGGGGAGGGTCAGAGAGAGAGGGAGACACAGAATCGGAAGCAGGCTCCAGGCTCTGAGCCATCAGCCCAGAGCCCGACGCGGGGCTCGAACTCATGGACCGTGACATCGTGACCTGAGCCGAAGTCAGACGCTCAACCGACTGAGCCACCCAGGCGCCCCAAAACATTTAAAAAATATAAAAGAGGGGCGCTGGGTGGCTCAGTCCGTTGAGCGTCTGACTTCAGCTCAGGTCACGATCTCACAGCTCATGAGTTCGAGCCCCACGTCGGGCTCTGTGCTGACAGCTGGGAGCCTGCAGCCTGCTTCAGATTCTGTGCCTCCCTCTCTCTCTGCCTGAACCCACTCGCATGCTGTCTCTGTCTCTCTCAAAAATAAATAAACTTCAAAAAAAAATTAAAATTAAAAAAATAAAAAATATAAAAGAAGACAGGTCAACAAAGGAAATAAAGATACCAACTGATTGTTTACTGCATGGCAGGAATTGAGCTACAAAGCTCTGCAGGTGTTATCTCACTTAATCCTCATAACCCTATGAGATAGATGCTACTGTCATTTTCATTTTTCGGATGAGGAAATTGAGGCTCAGAGAGGTGAAGTGACTTTGCCCAAGGTTACAAGCCACTAAAGACTTGAACCCAGACATTTGTAATTCCAAACCTTTGCTTTCACAGCCACCGCATCCCAGGGGTCCAAAGAGGCTCAGCCCCGTCCACCTCCCCGCCCCTCTTGCCAGCACGGCCCCACCTCTCTAGCCTGCACCTCCCCCGCGCCCCCTCCCCGCTCCTCCCCTCGGGTGGGCCCCGCCCACGGCCCGCGAGCCAGGTGCCTCCGCAATCCCTGCTCCCGGCCCCGCCCTCTGCCCCGCCCACAGGCCTCGCAGTCGCCGTGGACGCCGTTCTTGCGCATGGAGTCGCCATTTTGCTCCTAGAGAAGCCGCCTGGAGAGCCGGCGCTTTCTTCCTTCGGCAGCCGAGGCTGCGGCGGGGCCGGGGCTGGGGTCGGGGCCAGGTAGGCGGGCGGGAGCCAGCGACGAGTGGCGGCGCGGACCGGCGGGCTCCGGCAGTGCGGGGCGCAGGTGCAAGGGGCGGGGAGCCCCGCGGCGCCGGCTGGCGGACGGGTCGCGCGGTCCCGGGGCGGCGGCTGGGCGGGGGGGGGGGGGGGGGGGGGGGGGGATACGGCGGGGCGACCCCGGGCTCGCGCCCGCAGCCGCCCCCTCCTCCCTCCCTCCCTCCTCTCCTTCGCGGGGCCCGCGGGGCTCGGGCCCGGCGCGCGGCCCCGGGTGACCCAGCTCCGGGCGCCTTTGGGAGTCGAGCCCTAATTACGGGACCGGCGGCTCAGAAAACGAGCCTCCAACCCAGCCATCTCCGGCCCCTGGTCTGACACGGCCCCTGATTCCAAGTTGACTGGCCTTGCTAGTCGCGGACCATTTCTGTTCTTCTCTGGCCGGTTGTTTTTTTGTTTTTTTTTTTTTTCTTTCCACCCAGAGCTCACCCAGCAGAGGTTGAGGGAGGACCTCGATGTGATTTTCAGATACTATTTGACTTTAAAATGTTTTTTCCCCAGCATATTGCCTTGACGATAGGGTTTTCCCCCCTTTATTTTAATATTGGCGCAGTTTGGGTGTTTAGCTTTTATAAAGAATAAGGAAATGCAGACTGGGGATTTGGAGCATGAAGAAGTGTGATTTCTTACGCTTAGAAGATTTAAATGAGCAAATAAAAATAATTCAGCCACATCATTGAACTCCGCTAAATCCTACCCTTCTTCCTGGCCGTGTTCCTACCCTGACCCGGTCTATACCGTGATTACCCAGTTTTGATTAGCAGAGAGGAAATTCTGCGCTTATTCACTTAACATAAGCACTGTACAGAGTCCTGGATATTTACCGTTTTTATTATGTTGACTATATATTTCCGAATTTTACTTAATTACCCCATTATGGATGCTTTCTATCTGTCCAGTGTTGCTCTTAAAAAGAAATCTTGCAGTGACCATCATTGAACATATATGGCTTGTTCTTTTCTTTCCCTGGTACAAATGACCAAAAGGGGAAATACTAAAAGTTATGTGTTGTGTTCTTTCTTCAACACCTGGTATAAATTGTATTTCAAACAAGGCCTGTCTAGACATTTAAAAAAATCTGGGTGTTTGTCTGATTCTGCTGTGATGCTGAATTCAGCATGGGAGTATCATCATTTTCTGTGCTGTTGCATACAACTGTCTGCTACAAGTCAGACTGAAACTCAGCTGTCGTCAGCTGCTTAGAAGCCGCACAGCCTTGAGCACGTTTCTTAATCTCCGGCCTCATTTCCCCATGTGTAAAATGGGTCCACAAGAAAGCAGGTCCACCTGCTTTCTTGAGTTGCCGTAAGAATTCAGAGCACCTAGAAAACAGCGTTAGCTGTAAGAAAACCTGCTGCTGGAGAGACGGGCAAAGAGCCTGGGGTCACAGAGACACGGAAGATTAATTCGGCTTAGGTTTTGCCCTAATTCTCTTCGGTACTGATATAAAAAGCAGTTGTTTTTGAGCGAGGTATGTCAGCAATAAAATAATAATTGTTTGCATCTTATGATGCTTTTTAGTTTGCAGACTGCTTTGAATACTATTTGTCAGTTGTTGCGACTCAGTGAGGTCAGGCTTTATTCAACAACTGTTTGTTACTTTGGCAAACACTGTTGCGCCCCCACGTGCCAGGTACTAGGCACTGGATATACAGCAGAGAATATAATGGTGGGGAAAAAAAAAAAAAAATCTCTGCTGTCCTGAACCTTCGGTACTGGTGGGGGAAGCTGATCTTGCCAAACATCTATCTCTGTTGTCAGGAAGGGAAGGGCCAAGCCACCTACCCAAGAACGGGTCGCTAGTAACCACGGAAGGCAAGCCCGGGATTTCACACTTACTCCGGTGTCTTTAGATAGGAGGTGTTTGCAGCGGATGCTTTGGAGGGAAAGCATCACACTTTAAGGCAAGCCTTCCTCATCTGAAATGCGGAAAAGTGGTTTTGGAAGGACTGCTGGCAACATCCAAAGCGAGTGGTCTTTCAGTGTGGATTCATTCGGGAGACTTCATAGATTGTCCAGTCTCATTCAGAGAGGAGTAGGGTTTGCTTTTCGAAAGGTACTGAGAGCCTTGGAAAAGGACGTGTTTTCATATGTGTTATAAATAATTCTCACACATTCTGGGGTAAATTTAGGATAAATGTAAAAGCAGCTGTAGTTTACAGGGTTGCGGAGCAGGGAGAATGGGAGTGCTCTCTTCACTTTCCATTTCATGCTAAAGCTTTGTGGTAATGAGCCTTCTGCCAGGCCCCATCCTGGTGATTATGTTTCTGAGGATAATCTCTAAAACTCACTTTTTTGAAGCTTGGTAAAGAGTACAACTTGAATTTCCAGTAGGGAAAAGGAGAACCCAAGCTAGCAACAGCCCTTAAGTTTGAACATCTTGTGCAGTGAGTAGGTGCAGAATATGACTGTCGATAACCATTTCCAAATGGATGCCCCTACCTGTGCCATTTTGATGGTGGTGGGTTTTGGTTATAGAAACCTGATGTTGGAAGACTTAGGACTTAAGAGACCACAGTCAGTGGTGAAGGGCATTCAAACTGTGACCAATAACGAAAGGCTGCAAGAAGTATCCTGGGGAAGAGAAGGCACAGAGGCAAGAGAGCCATCTTGAGATAGGTTGAGCACTGCCCAGTGGAAAAGGAATTTGATGTTTCCTGTAAAGAATCAAGGAAAGGACAAAGACCAGGAGGTGTTGAGGGCAGGGAGAGGAAGTTTAGCGTGTTCTAAGGAAGAATTTGGAATGATGGGCCCCTAGGATATGGGCCTTGGGCTCGAGCTGTTCAGGCACCTGGAGTGGCTCCTTGGCGGGAGTCCTGTAGATGGGCCTGGTTATCTCTCAGAGCTCTTCCTACCCTCAGATGCTTTCGTTCTGAGTGTTCCATGTCCTCTCAAGAACACTGGTACCTTAAGAAGCTTCTTATTTGAGGTTTGGGGAATGTAACAAGATGGCCAACATATGCATGTAACCGCACTTGTTCAGTAGAAAACCAAAACCTTGAAAGGGGATACCAATGTAGCTAGCTTCCATTTACCAAGCAGATCCTCTGTGTGGCACACTGTGTTAAGTGCTGTACAGAAATTAATTTTACAGCAACCCTGTAAGGTCACTTTACCCTAAGGCTAAGAGAGACTCATTCATACAGAACCTCGCAGTGAGTCGAGCCCAGATGCAATCGTGAATTTGACTCCAAAGCCTGTATTTATAACTACAGGAGAATGAGTTTTTATTGTTTCCGTCTCCAGACCTGTGCTATCTGTTCCTAAAGACAGACATAGCATTGGTTGAGAGATGGTGTTGGAAGATACTTAAGATCTCTTCCAACTTTGAGTATTGATGACTAAATACATTCTTTTTTTCATCTGTACCAGCCACTCTGGCCCACACTGCCCTAAAGCAGGTGTCAGCAGACTTTCTGTGGAGGCCCAGATGATCAGTGTTTTCAGTTGTATGGCCTGTACTCAACTCTATCATTGTATTCATAGACAGTTTGTAGGCAGTGAGCATGGCTGTGTTCCAATACGATTTTATGTACAGAACGAGCATTTGGAGGGATCTGGTTTGGCCCGTGGGCTGTAGTTGGCTGATCCCTGCTCCCGAGCCACTTTCCATTGTAGGTATCCTCGTTGGTCTCCTTAGGGCTTTGGTCATTTGTGCATGTGTTTGTGTTTGGAATTCATACACTGTAGGTCAGTTTTCATTGTAGTGCTCCATTTTTCCCATCACGGGATGCCCCATAAGAGGCACCCTGGGGAAATGTGCTCTCGTAGCCTGCTGGTGCGTCCGTACCTATAAATTGCCCTGCCCCAAGGACCCAGTGGTTCTTGCAATTACAGCAGAGACACGCACACGTGCGCTAGGAGCCCTGTTTAGGATGGTGACCCGCTACATGTGCCATCTCCACACCATGGAGTACGCGAAGCAGTTCAAAAGTATATTTTGTAAATATACAACCCCCGGGTTGTCAAAATACATCGTTTAACAAAAAAGATTATAGATAAATTTGCACAATGATTTTTTTTACATTAGAAAGGTATTTTTGTACATATTTTTTTATGGGGTGGGGGTCGCATGTGAATGGGTACAGGTCAGGTGGTGGCCGTACCAAACTGATAAGAACTGTCCGTTCCTGGGGACGTGGGTGGGAAGGAGCCTGGGATTGGTGCTAGTGACGTTAGCCTAAACATCAAGTTTCAGTTCCTCACAAGGAGAATGTGTGTGTGTACCAGTGTAATTAAAATTTAAGAGTAACAAGAAAGATCCGCTTGGCTTCGGTCCCTTTGTAATCTTCCTGGAGCCATCAACGGAGGAAATGCAGTGGGCTCGCCGGGCAGGTCCCCCGCCCCGTGGCCTGCTAGGTTATTGCTACGGCATCTAGTCCTGCACCTTCCTTGGGTGATAAGGACTCAGCCCAGAGAGTGGAGGAGCACATGAACGGCCCGTGGGATTACCACCTCGGCTCTGATGACTCTCGGGCCGGGGGTTTTTCTGTTTGTGCCCTGCTGCCTGTCAGTCGGGTGGTTGCTTTCCTTCCCTTTGGGGTTATTATTTGGTCTCAGCCTTGTGTTCCAGTTCAGAAAAACTTAGATGCCAAGGTCCAGCTTAGACATGACTCAGGGCATCAGAGAGGCAGCTGGCAGCCAAGGGGGAGGTTTGGGGGTAAATAGTTATTATAGGAAAAGCTGGGCACAGATGGGCTGTTTATTCGTCATTGAAGGATCGATCAGTCCATGTCCTTGCTAATGGCTCTGCCATTTTTCTGTGTGTTAATCCAGGAGGAATTTTGTTGTCAGAGAATAAAAGGAGGTTGTCCATAATTGACTTTAAGCAGCAAACAGTAAAACACTGAGCTCTTCAGCTCCGCCTTTCTTGTAAGTTTATCGTTTGTTCCCAGTGGTCATGAAAACTAATTAAATCATGCAGTAACATTTTTCCATAAATCCGGAACCCTGAAATCCAAATGAACTTTTTATTTGTCCATACATATATTTAATATAAAAGACTCCATCATGGCGAAAACTAATTTCCTTCAGCTTAAGTCATTTGCTAGTAAAAAAAAAAAAAAAGTTCATTCAGGTGAATTTCATATTCTGTGGCGGTTCTTAATATACTTTTAATCCTCCTAGGCTCTGAGAATTGGAAAACCAAGAAGGTTTTGATGTTTTGTGTGGCGCCACCTGAATTAGAAACCAAGATGAACATAACGAAAGGAGGTCTGGTGTTGTTTTCAGCAAATTCTAACTCCTCGTGTATGGAGCTTTCAAAGAAAATTGCTGAGTGAGTACTTCGTGCCATTAAAATCCATATTCAGTATGTCATGTTGTAAGAAAATTTTTTTTTTTTAATTTTTTAATTTATTTTTGAGACAGAGAGAGACAGAGCATGAACAGGGGAGGGGCAGAGAGAGAGGGAGACACAGAATCTGAAACAGGCTCCAGGCTCTGAGCGGTCAGCAGAGAGCCCGACGCGGGGCTCGAACTCACGGGCCGTGAGATCATGACCTGAGCTGAAGTCGGACGCTTAACCGACCAAGCCACCCAGGCGCCCCGAAAAAATTTTTTATGTTTATTTTTGAGAGAGAGAGAGGCAGAGGCAGACACAATCTGAAGCAGGCTCCAGGGTCTGAGCTGTCAGCACAGAGCCTGATGCGGCCTCGAACTCACAACCCGTGAGGTCATGACCTGAGCTGAAGTCAGATGCTTAGCTGACTGAGCCCCCCAGGCTCCCCTCCTTATACTTTTCTGATGATCACTTCAAGTATGATGATCATTTCGAGGAGCCAATGGAGGTGAAGGTTCTTCATTTCTTCCAGTCACAGGCGCCCTCATTATGTCATGTTTTAAATTTGACTATCGGAATAGCAACTGATTGTTAAACTTGAGAACAGATGTTTTGTAGCTGGTCTGTGTATCGTCTGTATATTAAGGGCTAACTTTTTTTGTGAACTGTCGTAACTCCCTACACGTTCGTTCGGCAGACATTTATCGAGTCTTTATAAGTGCCAGGGATTGTGTTAGGTGCTGCATACGTGGAGAATTACTTGCGTATGAAGAGCAATGAAGTGTATTCTGTATGAACATAGTTTACATAGATTGTAGTTCAGTCTAGTTTTAGTTATTTATTAAATAAAGTTTGAACCCCCTACTATGTATTAGACCTTGATCTAGATATTGGGGATTAACGGTGAACTGAACAGTCAGGATCCTTTCTTCTATGTAGTAGGGGAGCCAGACAAGAAGAAAGTCAACAAAACAAACAAGAGAATTTCAGGTGGCGATGGTGTGAAGAAAACGGGATGAAGGGAAAGGTTTGTGCAGGTTGTTCTGTTTTAGCTCAGGTGCCTTTTAAGCCCAGGGGATGGTATGTGAATTGGGAAACCCTCCAGGCAGAGGGAACAGAAGGTTCAAAGGCAGGAGGGGTTGGTGTAGCCCAGGGACAGGCTCGATCAGGCTAAGCTGGCCTCCAGAGGCCTTCTTGGGGAGGCGTGGGGTGGGGGTTAGGTAACGCAGCGACAGACAGTATCGTATCCACTTTCAATTTTATAGTAAGAGTGCCTCTGTTTTATTTCGCTTTGTCTCATTTTTAATCAATTTATGAATCATCCTTAAATAGTAAAGATGTTGAGTCGATTTTATTTCTATTACCTTTTCAGCTTTTTCCCCCTTTTCTCTTCCCTAGGCGGCTGGGGGTGGAGATGGGCAAAGTGCAGGTTTACCAGGAACCTAACAGAGGTGAGCTATCTCAGACATGCGTGTGATGTTGATCTTTTTGTGGAATGTGACGTTCTGGCTCTGTCCTTCATCCTCTGCTCTTAAAATAGTTGGACCCAGCGGCCAGTTATTTCCGCCTGCGGGAAGTCCAGCGGGCAAGGGGGCGAATACAACTGGACGTAGACCATCTGGGGGCTTGAACTCCAGTTCTCAGACCTCATTCAGTAAAGACTGCAGACATGCACGCAGCTGGCCCACTGAATGGAAATCTAGCTCAGCAGTTGTGTGAATTTGTGTCCCCTTAGGTGGGATGAGAAAGCCCTGTGTGGCCACGGTGTTAACTGGTTGCCATTCTTTATTCCCCATAAATTGCCGTTAGGAAATGCTTTTGTTAATTGATTTCCGTCATTACATAAACACCCCACATTGTGCACTTGTTCACGTGTTACTTACTCTTTGTAATTTCTGTAGAAATGGTGGATATTTGAAATTATCCTAGCAGGAATGATGGACAGCTTACCAGGACCCAAGGGTCAGATGACTTATCCTTGGCGAGTTATTTAATTTTTCTAAACTGCGAATGATTTGTGCTGCTTTGAGGATTTAATGGGATAATTTGTGTGCCTTCGCACTTCTTGGTGCGTAGTAGGTGCTCGGGAAACACTGGTTCCCTGTCCTTTTCCACTGTAGGATTTTGGCAGTTACCTAAATATTGGGAGAACTTACAAGACGCTTTGATGAAAAGGCACAAATTTGTTTCCCCCCTGTTTATTTCTGCCATCACTGCCACCTTTTTCCTGCCTCCCAAGATCCCCCATGTGGCTTCAGTAGGAAAAATGTGTAATTGAAGAAAATACGCAGGGAGAGTTTGGAGAAGGGTCTGCTGCTAAAGCAGATTGCGTGATGCCCTTTGTGTAGCCTGGAAGGGAGGGTTAGGGAGAGCTGGTGGTGGGAGTCTCGTCCCAGGAGGAAAGTTCGTCTGCCCTCTGGGTTCCTGCCTGAGGGTGGGGAGAATACTTGGTGTCTATCGGGAAGGAAGGCTGGAACTGATGTTTGTGGATTCCTCGCTGTTACCAGGGACTGAAGCCCTGTGTTCAGGGGTGATGTTAGGTACAAAGTCCCCAAGTCCCCGAAGTGACAGAGTCAGGATTCAAACCCAGCTCTCCCCGACCCTAAAGTTCATTTTCTTTCCTTGGTACCGTATATTCCTTTGTAAACACACGTTCTGTTTTTTCCCAACATTTTTAACAAAAATGTTTGGACCTGTAAAAAAGTTAAGAGACTAGAGCTGTGAATATCCCACGTGTATGTCTGCCGTGGACTCAACAGCTTACATTTTGCGACATGAATATGAATGCGTGCAACCTTTTGAAAGTAAGTTGCAGGCATCAGGTCACTTAAGCTCTGAATGCTTGGCTGTGCCCCTCCCGAGGAAAAGGACTTTGTTCTGCATGAATACGTTGTCTGGTTTAAAGAAATAAGTGACCATTCTCTAATTATGTAATATCTCGCCAATATTCAGATTTCCCTTGTTGTCCTGGAGAGCCTTTTATGGCTATTCGGTTCTTTTTTTTTTCCAAACCAGGATTCTTGGCTCAAGCAATGTGTTTTCTTTTTCACTGTTGTTTTTCTGTTTTTTTTTTTTTTTAATGTTATTTTTGAGAGAGAGAGAGAGAGCGAGCACATGAGCAGGGAGGAGCAGAGAGAAGGGGACAAAGGACCCACAGTGGGCTCCATGCTGACAGCAGCCAGCCGGATGTGGGGCGAGAACTCATGAGAGAACTCACGTGAGATCATGACCTGAGCTCAAAGTCGGATGCTCAACCGACTGAGTCACCCAGGCGCCCCTCAAGGGATGTGTTTTCTGTATCTCTTTAGTTTCTTCTCATCTAGGACATTTCTTTTCTTCGTGTGATACTTTGAAGAATGCCCCATTCTTCATTTGTTTAATTGTTTCCTTGTGGCCATTCACAAGATTTTTTGAGAGTAGGGATGTTAAACCTTCTTTGTCTTTATTCTTATAATGTTTTTGTAACACTTGTTGCCAAATAAGTTAATTGTTGCTGCTTTTATGAAGGAGTATGTAGTTTCCCATAGAGATAGCCTGCTCAGCGTGGCTCAGTGCTCCCTGCCTGTATGGAAGTAAGAAGGGTAGATTACTTGGTCCAAGTGGGAAATGGAATTCTCTCAGTAGCACGAACTGTAACGTTGACATGTTTAAAAAGGGTGATTGATGCCAGTGTGTTCACTATCATTTACAGCACCAAAAGCCTTGTGAATGTTTTTAACAGTTCCGTTCTCCACATTTTGTGACACTGGGGATGAGGAAGATTTTTTTGTGCATTTTCAAAAATTTAAATTATGTGCCATCTTCACCACCGCCTCTTTTTTTCCTTTTCCCGCCAGAAACAAGAGTACAGATTCAAGAATCCGTGAGGGGAAAGGATGTTTTCATCATCCAGACTGTCTCAAAGTGAGTCCTTAGCCAACAGACACGGGGTCTCTCTGGGTTTCTTTCTGGGCAAGAGTGCTTGGAATCATAAGAGCTGACTAGACAGGAAGAATTATGACCATTTTAAAATTGGTATGTTTTATTTTGCTAATTTTTCTGACATAACTGCTGACTTTTAGGTGTTCTTTTAGGGTTCTCGAAGGGTGAAAGTAGCCAGGTACTGGAGCAGAGGCTCTTAACGAGAATAGGACCTATGACGTTGCCTCTCAGTAGCCGGAATCTTATACAACTTGCAGGGAAGCTCTTCTGGTTCCCCCAAAAAAGGCAGGGGGAGAGGGGTTTACTTACTTGGGCTTCTTAAAGCTTTGACTGCAGGTCATTGAAAAATCACCACTTATTATCATGTAGATTAAATGAGCTGAGAAGGTAAAATAATGTATTGAAGGATGTATTCCTGTGTGGTGTGTGACGTTTGACATACGTATGTGTGTGTTTGGAAAGTTGTCGAGGCCACAGATGTGTAAGGTGGGTGTGGAAGAGTCTGTGCGGCGAGGTTCTCTGCACCGTTTTTTTTATCAAATGCCGCACTGTCCACGGACGCCTCCGAATGCCTCTGTGTATGAAAGTTCTTCAACTCAAAGTGGCTTTTAATAATGTCTGAAAATCAGTTTATATAGCGTGTACCATTTTTTGAGCTTAGAGATGCTAAATTTTGCTGCATGTTAGATTTGTGTTTATATGTGTAAAAAATACCAAAGAAAGCCTGGTCTCGGGAGAATTTAGCCTCGCAACACACATACTTCCACCGAATGTTGAACATCTATCCTGGTCCTTGGTTCATCGGGATGAAGTCTCGTAGTCCCCTGGCTCCTCTGGGAAGAACAGTTGACAGGGACCTGTCGTCGCGTCCCATGCCTTCCTGGGAGCATGTGTGCCGTGGAGAAGGGCGGGGGCCGCTTGTTTCGATCCCTCTGCCACGTAGCGTCCTCGGCAGACCTGGGCGGGGCTGGGGGCACTGAGTTCTTGTGGCCTCTCCGCCTGGCATGCTGAAGGGCCAGGGTGCTGGTGGAGAACTCCGTTGTGGGCACCCCTTGCCCTTCACCTTCCGGCATCGGGGTGGGGAAAGCGCAGAGCACAGGACGACTTCCGTCGCTTCTGGCTCCTGCGTGTCTGGGTGCTGTTACCTCCTCAGAGACACGTGTGACTCCATTTTGGAGAAGTGCACGGAAGTGTTTGCGTCACACGGGAGAAGTGGGCATGGAAAGCCAAATCGGACTTAGAATTCAGGGCTTCAGAGGGGGGCTCGTGTAGTCCTTCCCGTTTCCAGGTCCTTGCATTCCTTTCCTGTGTTTTGGTTTATTTCAACACTTATCATCTTGCCCCCCGCCTTTTTTTAGTTTCTTCTTCCTGTAGTGAAACCCACCTGCTCGTCTCATCCTGCATCGTTCCGAGCCGCGCCGTAGGCTTGTGCGAGCTCTGCGGTTCTTAGTCTTGCCAGGTTGCCGGAAGCCTGGCCGTTGTGGTCTTTGCCAGATAGTTAACGTTGAGATCTGAGGTCGTCAGTACATCTTCTGTTTCATTTTAGTACAGGCTAATGGTGGGCACTAAAGTATTAGAAAAATTTTAAATGGAGGCAGTGCTGTCCAGTAGCTCAACTTCTGCAGTCACTCAGACAAGTTCATGATCAGAGGTTAGCGCTGGCCAGCCTGTCAGCAGTTCACCGGAGACAAGTGCTCCCGCACGCATGATTCGGGACCCTTGGTGTAACTCTGTACTCCCTGTCGGGTCCTCTCCTCCTACTCTTTCACTTTCGGGGGGGGGGGGGGGGGTGTGTGACCTTGAGTGCCCGGCATCTAGAAAGCCATGAAACTCGATGAGGAGCCCAGCGGATTAGGCGAGGTCACAGGAGAGGGCAAATGAATGGGCATTAGGCAGGAAGGTGGGGAGAGGAGAACCAGCACAGGAAGCCAAGTGGGGCAGCGCAGGAGGAAGTCCTAGAAGCCAAGTGGGTCAAGCAGGGTGAGCAGCCCGGGGAGTTGAGGTGAGAGGAGGAGGAGAAATGACCTTGGATCTAGCTGCGTGGAGGTCGTTGATGACCTGGATTGGAACGTGTTGGGAGAGAGTGAGTGGAGATGAGCTGATGATAGCAGTGTAGACAGCTCCCTTGAGACATATACACAGGGGAGCAAAGAAGTTTGGGGGCAGTGGGAAAAATGGCCACTAGTTGTTTTTTTTAAATTTTTTTTTTAATGTTTATTTTTGAGATAGAGGGAGACAGCGCGTGAGTGGGGGAGGGGCAGAGAAAGAGGGAGACACAGAATCCGAAGCAGGCTCCAGGCTCTGAGCTGTCAGCACAGAGCCCGACGCGGGGCTCGAACCCACGAATCGTGAGATCATCACCTGAGCCGAAGTCGGATGCTTACCCGACTGAGCCACTCAGGCGCCCCACTAGTTGTTTTTAATGTGACAACAGAATGTTTATAGTCCGATGGGTACAGTCTGGTCGGGGGGGGGCATACCAGACTGATGATGGAGGCAAGAGAGGGAGGATCACTGGAGTCCTGTGGAGTAGGGGTGGTTAGTGGGCCATCTGGAGGGCTCATTTCAGAGTAACTTCGGTGTGGAAAGTGTGTCTCTGACTGAGGGCGGAGGGCGGGCAGACCTGTAGGTGCAGATACGTGTGTCGGTGGGAGCCCATGGAAGCTCGCTCTTCTGACTGCTATTTTTAGGAAGAAAGGAAGTAGTGTCATGGGCTGGGAGGGAATGTGGGACATGTTGGTTCCTCTTCTGCGTCTCGAGCCTTGAGACTTGGTAGAGACAGGAGTAGCACACTGCTGACATCTTGTTGGAACAGGCATCTCACGTTCCTTGCTGGGACACTCTCTCCCCCTCCCCCTCCCCCTCCCTCCCTCCCTCCCTCCTCTCTCTCTCGGAACACAGGGATGTAAACACCACCATCATGGAACTCCTGATTATGGTGTACGCGTGTAAGACCTCCTGTGCCAAAAGCATCATCGGCGTGATTCCCTACTTTCCTTACAGCAAACAGTGCAAGATGAGAAAAAGAGGCTCCATTGTTTCTAAACTGCTGGCTTCGATGATGTGCAAAGCGGGTAAGAATGGCAGATATTTGATGCTTAGCGGGACCCGGGAAGTTTATTTTTACCTTAGAAATTGTAAAGCCTTGTTTTAACTAAATGCGAATGCTAAACAGAGTGAAAGACTTTTTCTTGTTTTTTAATGTGTTTTATTTATTTTTGAGAGAGACCAAGTACAAGTTGGGGAGGGGCAGAGGGAGAGGGAGACGCAGAATCTGAAGTAGGCTCCAAGCTCTAGCTGTCAGTACAGAGCCCCATGCGGGGCCTGAGCCCATGAACCATGAGATCACGAGCTGAGCTGAAGTCAGATGCTTAACTGACTGAGCCACCCAGCGCCCCAGGAAGACCGTTTTTAAAGACAGCTTATGTATAACGAGAAAGCAGTGCAGATAATTCTCTCCTGTTCCCAACTCCCTGAAACACAGAATTAAGGAGAATGACTTATTTTTTCCTAATTTCTTTGTTTAAAAAATGACACTGAAGCAACAAATTACACTCACATTTAAGTCATTTTTGAAGGGGAAAAGGCATTTGGAACCGAGCATTTTAACAGCAACAACTTCCTTTAGCCTCTTCGCAGCACACATTGGCATATTTTGCAAACCATATGTGGTAATTTGTGTTGCGCCTTTTCAGGTAGCCTAATTGTCTCCCCCTTGTTTCTGAATAACCTTCAGAGTTGTGCACATGCCTGTGTGGGCACGTGCATGCGTGTGTATGATTGTAGAAGCCACATATCCTGGAGCATTGGCACAGAGAGGGAAGGATTAAAATATTCCCACATCACTGCGTTTGAACACAGTCACTTACTGTGGAATAAATTTTCTACTGTAGCATTCCAGAGAAGGCAAAGAAACAAACAAAACACACCATAACTTGGTGAAACTTGAACCCCAGCAACTTCAGTGTTACAACCTATTGAAAAGTCAGTTTTCAGAGTTTTCAAAGCTGGCTGAAGGGAGCAGGCTGGCTCACTGAGCCTTGCGAAAAGATGCTTGTCTTCTCTTCTGGCCTTGATCCTGGATGGGCCACCAGGTTGACTTTCCTGGTTTTTGGGTCAAGTTTGGCTTTTAAAACTTTTCCAATTAGATTTTCCTTCTACTTTTATTTTCTTTCTTTCTTTCTTTTTTTTAATTTTTTAAATGTTTGTTAATTTTTGAGAGAGAGCGCAAGCAGGGGAGGGGCAGAGAGAGGGAGACACAGAATCGAAAGCAGGCTCCAGGCTCTGAGCTGTCAGCACAGAGCGTGACGCGGGGCTCGAACTCACAAACCGTGATACCATGACCTGAGCTGAAGTCGGACGCTTAACTGACTGAGCCACCCAGGTGCCCCTCCTTATACTTTTCTGATGATCATTTCAAGTATGATGATCATTTTGAAGAGCCAGTGGAGGTGAAGTTTCTTCATTTCTTCTAGTTACAGGCCTGTGCAGTTTGTCTTAAGATCTTAAGACAATATTTGTCTTAATATGGCTTTGCTGTACCTATTAAGGAAACTTCAAGGAGATGTAACTTGCTCTAATACAATTATAAGAGACCTTTCTTCATTACTATTACCTTTGCTGTTTTAAGACTATAAATTGATGTGAAAATCATGTATCTCTGTGTAAGAAAACCACCCAGTCTTTCCCTTCTAAGTGGGGAAAAAGCCAGTTCCCCTCCTGTGTATCTCTTGTACTACTCACGCAGAAGATGTCACTTTTGGTCACCAGATGTGTAGAGCTTTTTCCCTACACTTAGCAATTCTCCATGACATCAGCTGGGTATCCTACGGTTTTTGTTTTTTGTTTTTAATGTTTATTACTTTTGAGAAAGAGAGAGAGAGAGAGAGAGAGAGAGAGTGAGCGGGGGAGGGGCAGAAAGAGAGGGGGACAGAGGATCTGAAGCAGACTCCGTGCTGACAGCAGAGAGCCCAGTGTGGGGTTGGAACTCACAAACCATGAGATCATGACCTGAGCCGAAGTCAGATGCTTAACTGACTGTGCCACCCAGACGCCTCTGGGTATCCTACAATCTAACTAAATTCTGACACTGTCTACCTGGAGGTAGACACCTGTGCTTCTGACCAATCTGCTGTGAATCAGAAGCTCCCAGGACCCATCCTCAGATTTGATTATTTGCGGGAGCAACTTACAGAACTCGGGAAAACTGCCCACTTACTGTTTGCCACTTGATTGGAAAAGCGTAAGATAAAGAATACGGGCGATTGTCCTGCTGGAGGGGATGCGAGGCCCCACATGTGGGGAGGGCTGCGGAGCCCATGACCTCTGCCAGCACCTCCACCTGTTCACCTACCTGGCAGCTGCCCGAAACCTCTGCTTCCTCGTGCCTGCTCCATTTCCGGCCCCTTCCCCTGCCTCTGGAGAATGGAGGTGGGGATGGGGTGAAGGCTGAAAATTCCAAGCTCCAATAGCCCACCAAGAGTCACCTCATTAGGGGGCACCTGAGTAGCTCAGTAGGGAGACTTCAGCTCAGGTCATGATCTCAATGGTTTGTGGGTTCGAGCCCCGCATTGGGCCCTGTGCCGACAGCTCAGAGCCTGGATGGAGCCTGCTTTGGATTCTGTGTCTCCCTCCCTCTCTGCCCCTCACCCACTCATACTCTGTCTCTCTCTGTCTCTCTCTCTCAAAAATAAATAAACATTAAAAAAAAATTGAAAAAAAACCAAAAGTCACCTCATTAGAACAGAAGGTGCTCCTAGCGCTCTTTTCTCTTAGGAATGTACCAGGGTTTTAGGAGCTCTGTGTTAGGGACAGGGGTCAGAGACCACTATATGTTTTCTGTTCTCTCACAGTGTCATTGAATTAAAAAACCTGAGAGAGAGAGACTCTGAGTCTTTTTGATTAGAGAGCAGTTTTTTAAATGCTAGTATATATAGTATTTATATATGCTTATTTCATGCAGTACAGCTGGTTATTTAGCTCTTCATATGTTTGTGTCTGCTTTGTTTCCAAAGGTCTAACTCATCTTATTACTATGGATTTGCACCAGAAGGAAATTCAAGGCTTCTTCAACATTCCTGTTGATAATTTAAGAGCATCTCCCTTTTTACTGCAGTATATTCAAGAAGAGGTGGGCTAGCTCATACTTCTGTATTTTAACATTCTGTTTAAGGTTGAAAAGATGCATTTCCATTTCCTTGGGCCACCTGTCAAGGATTAAAATTTGGTGTATTCTGCTTAAAGCACGATTTACTTTATAAATGTAATTCAGTGTATTTTAAAATTCTTTTTTTTTTTTTTTGTTAAAGTTTATTTATTTTTGAGAGAGAGCGTGAGTGGGAAAGGGGCAGAGAGAGAGGGAGAGAGAATCCAAAGCAGGCTCGACACTGTCGGCACAGAGCCTGACACGGGGCTCGATCCCATGAACCATGAGATCGTGACCAGAGCCAAAATTGAGAGTTGGACGCTTCACTGACTGAGCCAACCCAGGTGCCCCTGTGTTTTCAAATTTTTAATCTGCAGTTTGTTTCTTTTGTTAAGCTCTTTAAATTGTGTTTTCTTTTGGACCTCAGGTACCTAGAATTGAACTAGTTGTGATCATGGTCAAATAACTGTCGTCATTGGTCCACGCGTGCACCTGGCCCTCATTTGTGTTTCCATCACTCTGCCTGTCTCTCTGTCCATCTGTCTGTAGTGGTCACCGGCCGTGATCCTCCCACGTAGGAAGAAAACTAGATCCATCATAACTGACATCCACTAATGTGGTCCTTTTCTGTCACATCCCCCTGCCTCCTCCTGCCCAAGGGAGCCACTATCCTGAGTCTTGCTTCATCGTTTTCTTGACTTCCTTTGTAGATGGTCTTATCGCATACGTACATACACATACAGGTATTATTCAAAGACAAAAACAATACACTTTTTTAAGTTTATAAAGAGTCAGATTGTGTGATTTGGGGGCAGTTTTCACTTGCTGTTACGTTAGTAAGACTCATCCATGTTATGTGTCACGGTGCATCCATTTTGACTGTTGAGAAATAGTCACTGTGCAGCCTTGTCACAGTTTACTCATAGGTTTTTGCTCTTGTGATTGTGTCCTGTGAGCACTCTTGTAGGTGTCTCCTGTGGTGTGCAAGCAAGTGTATAGTGATTCTATATTCATCTCTAGATGGCATGGTCTGTGTTTAATTTTTCCCAAAGCAGTTATACCTTTCCGTTCTGACCAGCAGTGAGTCAGGTAGTCTGTGGATCCATCTTTGTTTCAATACTTACATTACCAGAATTTAAAACTTTTGCCTGTTGAATGGCTGTGGCCTGGTGTGTTGCTGTCACGTCGATGGATATATCTCTGATGATGTAAGAAATCGAGCGTCTCTTCGTAGATTTCCTTTTCTGTGAAAAGGTGCTTAATGCCTCTTGTTTGTGTGTTTCCTCAGTGGTTTTGTGTGTTTCTGTGCTACAGGCATCCTTTTTTAATTCTTGATTGTAGCCATTGGTTAGTATTTGTTTCACATATATCTCAGTTTGTAACCTGTAGTTTTCTTTAGGGAGTCTACATAACCAGACATGTTCAGATTTTTTTTTTCATTGAGGTAAAATTCACATAACATAAAATTAACCACTTCAGGGGCACCTGGGTGGCTCAGTCGGTTAAGTGACTTTTTAAAAAAAAAAAAAATTTTTTTTACGATTATTTGTTTTTGAGAGACAGAACACGAGCCGGGGAGGGGCAGAGAGAGAGAAGAAGACATAGACTCGGAAGCAGGCTCCAGGCTCTGAGCTGTCAGCACAGAGCCCAGTGCGGGGCTTGAACTCACGAACTGTGAGATCATGACCTGAACTCAAGTCGGATGTTTAACTGACTGAGCCACCTAGGCGGCATCCCAAGGGTCTGACTCTTGATGTTGGCTCAGGTCATGATCTCACGGTTTGGGAGATCTAGTCCCAAGTTGGGTTCTGCGCTGATAGCTCAGAGCCTGCTTGGGATTTTGTCTCTCCCTCTCTCTCTCTGCCTCTCCCCTGCTCACACATTGCACATGCATGCTCGCTCGCTCTCTCTCTCTCAAAATAAATAAACTTTAAAAAAAATGAAGTACTCTACGGGAGCTCACTGTTTAAAAGGACTTCTGTTATTTTTGCCTTTTACAGCGTGCTTGTTTTAGTTGACCACATCTTACCGAATCGAAGATGCCATCGGCTAAGGTTTACATTATTTAGGTCATCAGGAAGGAAGGAAACACTGTGGATTAGCTGTGTGACATAGTGCCTTTGTGTCCCTCAGTGATCCTGTTCTGCAAGGCTGATGCTGACATTTTCTGATCTGACAGCTCACATGTTTCTCTCTTGAGCCGTCACTGGAATTGAAGCCCTTTCTGCCAGAGTTGGAAGGAAAGTCCCGATAATTGGGTGCTCATGGCCTTGAAGCTTTGGGCCTCTCTCCTGGGTGTTTGGCAGGTTCTCCTTCCTTCAGTCGCGTTGTGGTGCGCGTGTTAGGTGTCCTTTGAGATTCAGTCCTTTCCAGCTTCACTGGCAGTGCACAGTCTTCCTTCGTTAGGTCCCACAGAGCATTCCATTATCGCCTTATGGGAAGATACTCGCTTGCAGTCATTCCTCCAGCCATGACTGCTTGAGCCACGAATGTGAAATCTACACCCTGCTGTCTACGTGCTGTGTCTTTCTGCATGCACTGTCGCTGTTCGTTTTAATGCCGAATCATAGGGAACTCTTGCTGGAGACGTTTTAAATGGCAGTCAAACCCGGCCCGTACAGAACCAGCAGTGCCTGTGGCTTGTTTGAAATGAATGCCATGGCCTTCTTCACATGTGTGAAGGGCTGGAAAAGCACATCACAGCTGCTGTGGGGCCGACAGCAGCTGTAAGACACTACTGAGTTTAGGACATCCAAATCAGAGAGATACTAAAATATGACCGAAATTGGCTTGGGTATTGATTAAACACAATGCGTATTTTTAAAAAATGACGAGGTATTATGGTGATAGTTCTAGAGATCATCGGTCTGCACCAGGATTCTTAAGGAAATGATGAAGAGGAGGGCCACAAGTATATTTCTTTGGTGTACGTAGAGATCCCATCCTATCTCATCAATTTTTAAATAGGAACTTCTAGAGTTATCTTGTTTCTTTTTTTTTTTTTTTTTAATTTTTTAATGTTTATTTTTGAGAGAGAGAGAGAGAGAAAGAAAGAGACAGAGTGAGAGTGGGGAAGGGGCAGGGAGAGAGGGAGACACAGAACCCAAAGCAGGCTCCAGGCTCAGCTGTCGGCACAGAGCCTGATGCGGGGCTTGAACGCACAAACCATGAGATCGTGACCTGAGCCCAAGTTGGACGCTTAACCGACTGAGCCATCCAGGTGTCCCTGGAGCTATCCTGTTTCTGATTCTTGAGTTGCATCCCTCCTCCCCCTGACCTCCCACCCGACCCCAGTGTTCTTCTTAGTGTCTTTGAATGCAGCCACTCTCTTTACAGAAATGAGATATGGCAGGGGATGAGAAATCAGGACAGGGTAGGGGTGTATAGCAAGGGAGTATGAGGGTGTAGGGCAGTTTGATTCTTTGTGGTTCCACAGTGGCCCTGATGTTGTTTTCCCTTAGTGGTTCAGGAGAAAATTACTACAGAGTTTGGAAGCTGGAAACTGGATATGGGGTATGTTTTCCCTTCTGCCTGATAGAGTCATTTTCTTCTAAAGTGAAAAATGAAACTTTATGTTGACAGTGGCAGTGACAGGGACATGCATGTGTGTATATAGTAATTCTGACCATACTGGTCAGGCCCCAGCTTCCCTGGGCCACCAGCCTGGTCCTTGGCCCCTCTGCAGGGGTGGCCCTTGTTGCCAGCTTGCTTTGTGCCCTGTGTCCTCCCAGACTTCTCTGTTCGTATTCGTCTCCTTGTCTATATACATAGTTACAGATGTTGATTTGTGGGTGCTTTTTTGGAAAAAAACAAAGAACAAAAAACAGTTAACATATTGTTTGCCTTGTTCTGCAACTTGTTCTTTCCATTGCTACGCTGGTGTCTGGAGGTCTTGCCATGCTAAGATTCATAATTGCTACATCGTAGTTCTGAGTTTAGATCAGTGATGGCCAGTAGAACTTTCTGTGATTGTGAAAATGTTCTAGCCGCTGTCTAGTATGGTCGCCCGTGGTCGTTGCATGTGGCTAGTGTGACTGAGAACTGAATCATTTTCTTTGAGTTTAATTAAGATCAAATGGCTACGTGTTTAAGTGTTTAAAGCTCAAGTTTAAATGAGCCACGGTTTTTTCAACCGTCCTCCTCTTGATTGGATAATAGGTTGTTTTAATTTTTCACCCTTTTTTTTTTTTAAAGGGCTGTGAATGTTGTATCTTTTTTTTTTTTAATGTTTATTTTTGAGAGAGAGAGAGAGCGTGCAGGTGGGGGAGGGTCAGAGAGATGGAGATAGAGAATCCAAAGCAGGCTCTGTGCTGTCAGCACAGAGCCTGACACAGGGCTTGAACCCACAAACCATGAGATCATGACCTGAGCTGAAGTTGGACACTAAACTAACTGAGCCACCCAGGTGCCCCGATTTTTCACTCTTTTAGATGAAATATTTTACTTAAAAATTTATTGTTAAATAATGCTGCATTGGAAATTCTTGTACTTACCTTTCTGATTGCTTACATGTTTTTTTGAAAAATGTTGGGGAGTAGAATTGCTTGATAGAAAAGTAATCTACATTTTTAATGCTTTAGTAGATATTGCAAAAATCTCAATTTTCTGAAAATTTAATATTTGAATATCATGAAAATTTAATATTTTAATATGATATCATGAAACTTGCAGTTCTCCGAAGGGGCTGTATTAATTGATACTTTCACTAACAGTACATATGATAGTGTCTATTTCCCTGTGCACTTAGTTTTGCAAGCTTAATGACCAAAACAATGCTATATAATTTGAATTTTTCCCTTTCTTGAGTTTTAGCGTGAGTGTGCATCCAGTGTGTTTTTGGGGGCAGGCAGGAATTGCCCCCATGGTGTCTCATTTTTCTGCTGTGGTTTCGAAACTTCCGCATGATGTGTCTGGGGTAGATCTTTTTTCCTTTCATGTCACTAGATACTCCCTGGGTCTCTTTCATTCTCTGGGCATTTCCCCCCCCTATTATTTGAGTATCTCATCTCTTCTGTTTTCTCATTCTTTGCTTTGGGAACTGTTAGATGTTGAAAATTTTGGATCTAGTTTCTGTTGTTTCACTTTTGTTATTTGGTCTTTTTCAAGTTTTGCATTGTTATATATAGTGTTGTGGGAAAATCCCTTGGCTTGAAGACCCAGGCTTGTTTATCTGTGTCCATTCTGCTACCGTAAAAGCCCGTTAGTGAGTTTCTTATTTCCACTGCCTAGGTTTCTTTTTGGTTCTTTTTCTTTCTTTTTAATTTTTTAAAAATGTTTATTCATTTTTTAGAGACAGAGAGAGAGAGAGAGAGAGAGCGAGCGAGCACAGGCAGGGGAGGGGCAGAGAGAGAGTGGGAGACACAGAATCTGAAGCAGGCTCCAGGCTCTGAGCCATCAACCCAGAGCCCAACGCCAGGCTTGAACTCATGAACTGCGAGATCATGACCTAAGCTGAAGTCAGACACTTAACTGACTGAGCCACCCAGGCGCCCCTGGTTCTTTTTCTTAACAGCCAGTTCTTTAAGTGTACAGTTTCCTGTTGTAGCTCCTGGGGAGAAAATAGACCTGTTTTCGTTTCTTTCTTTTTTTTTTTTTTAAAGCAAACTTTACTCCCAACATAGGCTTGAACTCACAACCCTGAGATCAAGAGTCTCATGCTCTACCAACTGAGCCAGCCACGTACCCCCGAAATAGACCTGTTTTTATTAAAGAGTCCTTTCTTTTAAAGTCTCCTTTTATTTGCTTTATTAATTGTTTTCCTTCATTGTTACTTCTCCTCTTGGCTGGGTTTGCGCTGTTTGATGATATTTGGTGAGAGACAAGGAAGTCCATAAAACAGTTTAGGAAGACTTCCGGTGAAAATAAGGAAAATGCCCATGTGTATTTTTTGCTCCCTTACTCCTTGGTAGTGTTGGACGAATTAGGCTGCCCTATAAAGATACCTGATCCATGTGGTTATGCTGGGTATTTCTGTATTAGAGATTTCTTCAAATCAGTGTTCTGTTTATCTACTAAGTATTACTTAGTGCTTCCCGTGTACTAGGCATTGTACAAGGTGTTAGATGTTATTAATGCTTATATAGAAATTCATTGATATAGCATAGTTGTGAGAAAAAAAGTGAAGAGGGTATATTGAATGAAATAATACCATTTAACGAAGTGTCTGAATGTCAAGAGCGTAATTTGAAACGATTGCCAGGATGAAGTCAGAAATAAATCACTGCACAGCTTAAAAAGAGTTCTGTCTTATAAACTCTCAGAAGTCGATAATGGGTATATCTTCAATTACAATCACTTCAAATGTTCCAACAGTAAAAGGCTGCAGAGTAGACTGATATTTTAGTTATTTTCTTAAGGGTTCTTCATATCTTTAAAAAACCCCACCATCCTGACTATCCTTTAACAAATTGGTTTCTTCAAAATGCCATGACTCAGATACGGGAGTCATTCGTATGGAGTGTACTGATTTGGAATGTGACAGTTGCCTTGGATTCAGGTTGGATGCATATCATCCTTGCACTGTGAAATTGCATGTAACGGGGATTCATGAGAGGAATTCCTGTTGACTTTAGAAAAACGTCTTTATACCCCATTACAGTATTCACTGCCCCTGGATATCAGCTAATCACCGATTAGCATTACTTTTTGCCTTAAGTCTGTGAGGCTCATACCTCCGTCATGTTTTTTCCTAGGTAGTAGGAGTTTCTTCATTTTCCAAAGGGGAAATTTACTTTGAACTTTTTCTCTTTTTGGAAGACTTTTCATGTGACCAGATGACAGTTTTGAGTCTAGGAATGTTCCTTTTTATTGACTGTCAGGTGCTGGCGTGAACAGCCTCTGGAGTAATCCCTGACCTCTTAATCTGTCGCAGATCCCGGACTACAGGAATGCAGTGATCGTGGCCAAATCTCCAGCCTCGGCCAAAAGGTAGGTGGGAGCTCATGACTACTCCTTGGGTCCATGTGGAGAATCACATCCCCAGTTGGATCCTGGACATTCTGGATTCTGTCTCAGCGGTTCCCTTAATTCTGTGGGCTTTTAATTTTTTTTTTTTAAGTTTATTTATTTTGAGAGAGAGAGTGAGTGCACGCGCACAAGCAGGGAGGGACGAGAGAGAGAGGGAGAGAGAGTTCCAAGCAGGCTTGGCACTGTCCGTGCAGAGCCTGATGTAGGGCTCGAACTCACAGACTGTGAGATCATGTCCTGAGCTGAAGTCAAGAGTTGGATGCCTAACTGACTGAGCCCCCCAGGCACCCCTGTGGATTTTTAGTTTAGAAGATTGTCTGCTGGCTCCATTTTAAAAATGATGATGTATTTTCGTCTTTTTTTTCAATCCCAATATGTGACCAGTAGTCAGAAACTTCCAGGTGTAGGGATGCCTGACCTAGTTCTTGATTGGCAGCCGCTCGTCGGTCTTCAGATCTGCCCTTTAAGATACCAGTGAATATACTTTGTGACTGTTCACTGCCTTTTATGAGAAGAACTCAGTAATTTATTAACAGAATTATATCCAGCCAAGAGGCCACTTACTGGTACGTGTTGAAAGGTGACATTTTACTGAAAGGCCTACAAATAGGGCAGTGCTGAGGGTTGTGTGTCACCTGGAGTAACTGATGAATCAGTAACACAGGACTTAAAGAGGCTTGGGGTTGAGAGGATTTCCTACGCCAGCGTTTCCAACAAAGCGGGAAAGGGAGAGAATAAAAGCGAATGTTGGAAGAAAGGCTTTTTCCCAAAAAAGCTCTTTTAAAATTGTGTCCCGGAATTATCCTGCCTTTGGTCACTGGATCCCTGTTCAGCCCTGTGGTGTGTAAGGAGGCCACAGGCACCTACCTCTGGCCTGGGCCCGCAGACCGTTGCTACCGAAGGATGAGGAGAGCTCGCGGACAATAAGCCGCTGGTTTCGAAGGTATTACGATAAGTAGTTTTCCGTGGTAAACGAGGAATGACATTGGGTCTATTAACGAGGTTGGCATTACTGCTAAAAACATGAAGCTGTGTCCAGTGCAGCCAGTGCTGTGTCCACACAGCGCTTCCGTTAAGAGTCTTTATCAGCAGAGTCTTGTCCATTTGATTAAGTTGGAGCCAACCGTGACTCGTCTTGGAACATAAGATCCCATTTTTCCAAGCATCGTGCTGGATCAGATTTAATTTAGTAATTTGTTTTTCTCTGATACACATGGTTTCAGTTGTCGTGAAGGTGAAAATCGTAGAACGTGGAACTGATCGTTTTAAAGTCTACAGTTCATTGGCAGTTAGCGCCCTCACAGTGTTGTGCAACGACCATCACTCTCTTGTTTCAGAACTTTCTCATCACTCCTGAAGGACACCCCGGACCCGTTAAGAAATCACTCTCCATTCCCTTCTCTCCCCAGCCCCTGGCAACCACTGATCTGCTTTCTGTCTCTGGATATGCCTCTTCTGGACATTTTATATAAATGGAATCGTACACTGGGTGGCCTTTTGCATCTGGTTTCTTTCACTTGACACAATGTTTTCGGGGTTCCTTCACGTTGTCGCCTGTGTCAAGATCTCATTCCGTTTTATGGCTGACTACTCTTCCAGCCTGTTTAGCCATCCACGTATTGAGGGACGTTTGGGTTGTTGCCACTAGTGGCTGTTGTGAGTAGCACTGCCGCAAACATTTGTGTACCCGTTGCTGTGTGGACGCGTGGTTTCCTTTCTCCTGGATGGATACCTAGGATTGAAAGCGCTGGGCGTATGATAATTCTAGGTTTACATTTTTTTAAATGTTTCTTTATTTTTGAGAGCGAGAGTGTGAGCAGGGGCGGGGTGGAGAGAGGGAGACACCGCCAGGGCAGAGCCCAATCCGGGGCTCGGACTCACGAACTGTGAGATCATGACCTGAGCTGAAGTTGGATGTGCAACCCGCTGAGCCCCCCAGGTGCCCCCTGTGTTTACCTTTTTGAGGGGCTGCCACACCATGTCACATTCTCACCAGGAACGTACGAGGATTCCAATCTCTCCACATCCCGACCGACGCTTATTTACTGTTTCGTTACTGTTACAGCCATCCTAGTGGGTGTGAAGTCGTGTCTCATTGTTGTTTTGATTTGTACTTCCCTGGTGATGAATGATGTTGAATGTCTTTTCATGTGCTTCTTTGGAGAGATGTCTACTCAAGTCATTTGTACTTTTTTTTTTTAAGAGAGAGCAAGTATGAGCTAGGGGAGGGGCAGAGGGAGGGAGGGAGGGAGGGAGGGAGGGAGGAAGAGAGAGAGAATGAATCCTAAGCAGGCTTCATGCTCACTGCAGAGCCTGACGCGGGGCTCCATCCCACGACCCTGGGATCGCTACCTGAGTCAGAATCAAGAGTCAGATGTTCAACCGACTGAGCCAGCCAGGTGCCCCTTTTTGCACATTTTTTAACTGGGTGGTTTTTCTTTTTGTGGTTGAATTGTAGGAGTCCTTTATGTATTCTGGAGACTAGATCCTTATCAGATACGTGGTTTGTAAATATTTTACCCCATTTTGCAGGTTGTCTTTTTCCGTCTTGATATGGTCCTTTGACGCACAGAAGTTTTTAATTTTATGGAGCCCGGTTTGGCATTATTGTTACTGCTTTTGCTTCTGGCATCGTATCTAAGCAGCCATCGCTAAACCCAGGGCATTAAGTTTTACCCCTATGATTTCTCCCAATAGTGTAGTTTTAGCTCTTAGGTTTGGGTTGTCGATCGGAGGGAGGCGTAGGTAGGGGTCCAGCTTCTTTCTTTTCCACGTGATTGTCTGGTTGTCTAGCACCATTTGTCAAAAAGACTGTTCTTTCCCCCCTTGAATGGCTTTGGCATTCTTGTCAAAAATCACTCGGCCGTAGATGTTTGTGTGTATTTCTGGACTCTCAGATCTGTTCCGTTGACTGTATGTCAGCACCACACTGTTGTGGTTGCCGTGGCTTTGTAGGAAGAGTCGGATGAAGACACTCACAAGTGGGTCAGAGTGCGAGCACCGCTCCCTGGGAATCCTCTGCTGACACAGGTGGGGAGTGGCCCTGTTACCACTGACTGACGGGGCCCCATCTGACGCCACCTCACAGGGGAGGGGGAAGGGCACCTCTTTACTGCCGAGTCGGGGTGGAAGTCCAGGTGTCCCTCTGCACTGACACCCGGCGGGGCGCGGGGGGTGATGACCGCCCGGTGGGGATGAAGAGTGCCAGCCCCCTGCTTGGCCGCCTCTTCAGCTGCCCCGTTGGCGGGTTTGGGGCTCATCGTTATCACCTGGCAAGGGAGGCGGTGCAGGCCCCCTGCTTGACCTAAACTCGTGTGGGCGAGTGGCATAGCTGGTTTTTCCTGGGGTGGCCGGGGGTAGGGTTAAAGTTTTCTGACGTGGGAGGCGGTCTCTCTCTTGGTCCTGTGGCTGGAGAAAGCAGGCTTTTGTCTGCGCTTCTTTGGTATGTGCCTCTTGGCATTTTGGGTCGCCCGCCTCTCCAGCTGCGAGTCTGGGATATGGGATGACAAGACAGAAAGACCAGAGGGCTCAGCACCTTGTTATCCCCGCAGTCCCGAGGTCCCCGGCCAGTCTGTGTCTCCTGTCCTCTTCAGAGGCTTCTGAGGTTTGTTTCATGTGTAACATCCGGGTTTTCAGTTCCGCTCCGTGGTGGGGGGCCTTCCATCTCGGCGGAGACCGGAGTAGCAGCGGTGTGTGTCGATCGGTTTTTTCCCACTAAATACCAAAAGAATATGATGAATTTTCATTTGACTCGCCCATATGGATAGGCTTTTGGCAACTTTTATAATACTCAGTTTACATCTGACTTCATGGGTTGATGGGATTTTATCATCGTAATAGCCTTTGGATTCGTTTATTTGGCATTTGTTGGTACAGTTGACTCTTGAGCAACGCAGGTTTTAGCGGTGCCGCCCCCCCGTGCTTCAGAATCCACGCATAACTTAGACTCCCCCAGGACTTAACTACTGACAGACCACCGTTGACTAGAACCTCACTGATAGCGTAACCAGTCAATTAACACAAATTTTGTATGTTACGTGTAGTATACTGTATTCTTACAATAAAGTAAGCTAGAGGAAAGAAAATGTTATTAAGAAAATCATGAGGAAGAGAATACATTTGCAGTATTGCACTGTATGCATATAAAAAAAAATTGGCTATGAGTGGACCCACGCAGTTCAAACCCATATTGTTCAAGGGTGGGCTGTACCACACTGAGTTTGTCATTTACCCATTCAGATGTTTATTGAGAAGCTATTGTGCCGGGTGGATGAGGCCCGAGAAGGTGCCCTCAGGGAGCTTACGTTTAGCGGCAGATGTTTTAGCTGCTATTGTGGACTGAATGTTTGTGTCCCCCCAACATTCATCTTGAAATCCTCACCCCCACTGTGATGGTTTTAGGAGGGGAGGCCTTTGGGAGGTAATTAGGTCACGAAGGAGGAGCCGTCATGTATGGGCCTAGTGCCCTTAGGAGAAGAGACCAGTGCTGCAGGGGCCGTCTGTTCTCTGCCCCGCGAGGGCACAGTGAGAGACAGAGGCCGTGTGCAAACCGGGAAGCAGGCCCTCATCTTGGACCTGTAGCCTCCAGAACCGTGAGAAACACATTTCTGCTGTTTAAGCACCCCCGGTCTGTGCTATCCAGTTACAGCAGCTGGAACTAAGACGTCTGTGTTACCTCACTTGATCTTCTCTAGCTAGGAGGCCAGCGTCTTCTGTCTCTCTCTCTCTCTCTCTCTCTCTCTCTCTCTCAGACGAAGAAACACACCCAAGGGGCTGAAGAAGGCGATCCATGGTGATTGAACTGTGTATGTTCACTGGAAAGTAATGGCACCGCTAATCACTTCTCAGGGTGTTTTCCACACCAGTGATTATGGGATTTGGGTGTTGGCCAAATATGATTCAGGTGGACTTGCCCCTCCACTCGGTAGATATGTAAGTGCTACTTAGACTTTGAGAAAGGATACCAAAGTTGGAGATGTAACACTGAAGTCAGGACTGACCATAAAGCTAAAGCAATCGTGATTGTGTGTGATTGGGAAAAGATAGAAAAATAGCTCAGTGGAACAGAACAGAGTCCAGAAATAGACCTACGTGTATCTCGAATACTGATTTCCAGCAGAGGGGCAGAGGCAATTCTGAACGGAGAAAGGATAGTCCTTTGAACAAATGGTGTGGGAATGACTGGAAATTCATGTGCAAAATCATCAATTCTGAGCCATGTTTTACATCATATACAAACATCAACTAAAAATGAATCCCATACCTAAATGTAGAACCTAAAACTATAAAGCTCCCAGAGGAAAACATGGGAGAAAAATCTTTGTGACTTTGGTTGGACAAACATTTTTTTATTTTTTTATTATTTTTTTTTATTTAAAAAAAATTTTTTTTTTTTTAACGTTTATTTATTTTTGGGACAGAGAGAGACAGAGCATGAACAGGGGAGGGGCAGAGAGAGAGGGAGACACAGAATCTGAAACAGGCTCCAGGCTCTGAGCCGTCAGCACAGAGCCCGATGCGGGGCTCGAACTCACGGAGCGTGAGATCATGACCTGAGCCGAAGTCGGACGCTTAACCGACCGAGCCACCCAGGCGCCCCTGGACAAACATTTTTTAAATATGATACCAGAAGTCCGTTTTATAAGAAGAAAGTTGTCACATCATGTGTCATCAAAATTAAAACTACTCTTCCAAAGACTTTATGAAGAGAATGACAGAAGACACAGAGTGGGAGGAAATATTGGGAAAGCCTGTATCTGATAAAGAATTTGTATTTAGAATATGTAAAGAATTCCCAAAACCTATTAGGGAACTAACAACCCAACTGAAAAATCGGCAAAAGATGAACAGACCCTTTACCCCAAAGTATATATTCAAATGGCAGGTAAGCACGTGAGAATGTTCAGCACCATTTGTTATGAGGCCAGTCCAAACCGAGGCCACGGTGAGGCACCTGTACACGCCGTTAGCATGGGTAGTAGTTGAAGCGACTGACCACACTGAGTGGCAGAACTTGGAGGCACTGGAGCCCTCGTGCGCAGTTCGTGGGAATGTAAAATGGTATAACCGCTTTGGAAAAGAGTTCGTTGTTGTGTTTTTCATTTTTTAATGTTTTTTATTTTTTAAGGGGGAGAGACAGAGACAGCACAACGTGGGGAGGGACAGAGAGAGAGAGAGGGAGACAGAATCCAAAGCAGGCTCCAGGCTCTGAGCTGTCGGCACAGAGCCGACACGGGGCTTGAACCCATGAACCGTGAGATCATGATCTGAGCCGAAGTTGGACGGTTAACCATCTGAGCCACCCAGGTGCCTCACGGTTGTTTCTTTAGAGAGCTAAATATATGCCTGTCCTATGATCCGGCCATTCTACGCCTAGGTATTTACCCTGGAGAAAAGAAAACATAAGTCCATGCAGAGATTTGTACACGAATATTCAAAGCAGTTTTGTAATGGTTCAAAACTGGAAACAATGCAGAAGTTCAAGTGAATGGGCAAACTGATAGACCCAAACAACAGATTGTGGCAGTGTAAGGGGGTGACTTTGGTGTCCCATGTAAAATGGATGGATCTCCAACATGTTATCCTTAGTGAACGAAGAAAGACAAAAAAAAAAAAAAAGATACTCTGATTCTACTCACAGAATTCTAGAAAAGGCAAAACTATGCTGACAGAGAACAAACTATTGGTTTGCCTGGTGCCGGAGGGAGAAATTACAAAGGGGCACCAGGACGTGTCTGGCAGTGAGAGAGATTTTCCTGGTCTTCGTTGTGCTGATGGTGGCACGGATGTGTACGCACATCAGAGCCTATGAGATTGTACAGCGTAAACGTGTATATTTTATGGTGTCTTCGTTCTACTCAGTACAATTTAAAAATCGACGCTCACTGCTTTTCTGAGGCTGTAACGCACCTTGTCTCCTGCGGTTGGTTCTCACTATGAAGTACGTGGCCGGGTGGATTAGCAATTAAAAGCCGGGAGGCCGAGGCTTCGCGGAGTCGCTGCCGCAGGCTCCCCGGTGGGCCGAGCACAGAGCAGGCCGGCCGCCGCCCATCGCTGCCCCGGCCAGAGGGACACGCTCGTCACGTGGGGACTCCACACTTTGTCCTGCATCCTAACACTTGCAGGTCACCTTCTTTCTCTTTTCACGAATTCTTTCGGAAACCGCGTCTGATTTATGTTGTCTTCTGTTTCTCCCGCGAACGCTGGAGAACGGGGGCTGCGTGATTTCTGAACTGTGTCTACTGCTCTCCCTCAGGGCACAGTCTTTTGCGGAGCGCCTGCGACTGGGAATTGCGGTGATCCACGGGGAAGCGCAGGACGCCGAGTCCGACTTGGTGGATGGACGGCATTCCCCGCCCATGGTCAGGAGTGTGGCTGCCATCCACCCCAGCCTGGAGATCCCCAGTAAGTGCGCTGGCCCCTCTTTGTCACTTCCCGCTTTGGTTTTAAGGCTGACTGAATTTGTCGTTTTTCAGCTGTGAACTGCCTCTTCTCTGTTTTTTCTTTAAGTTGGCAAAAATGACTAATACTTTTCCTGGCCTGGCCTGGTTGTCACAAGCGCATTTCAGAGAGCCCTGTGGACTGTAGAGCCTTCTAGAAGCAGTCGGTGTGATCACAGCAAGAACTAGGAAAAGACTCCGTTCTGGCACTTCAGGGAATTTCATTCATTCAGTAATATATCCTAGAGAAGGGTTTAACATAAGCAAAAAACTTTGTATGTGCAAGTTATTCACTATAGTGTTATTTTGAATGCAGAATATTGGAAAAGTCTAAACGGCTTAGCAGAGGGTAGGGCTTGAATTATGCTGTATCAGCACAGCTAATTATGCAGCCTGTTGACATAATTAAGACTGTCTGGACACAAGAGAAAAATCTGGAACATATGGGAATGGGCAGAACACGAGAGGGTATACCTGTGTTTGTGTGAGGCCCGGGAGGGGATATGGAAGATGAAAATACTGGTGACAGGGTGGTAGGGTTATGTGTGAATTTGCTTTTGTTTCTAAGAAACTTCCTTCGTGCTTTATTAACATCTTCTTGATTAAAAAAATACTGCCTTTGTTTGAGTCTGATGGGGAGGAAAAACTTATCCTCTGCCCTCTTTAGGTTCAGGCTTTGGGACCTGCAATAAAACTCACAAAAGAAGGCACCTGGGTGGCTCATTTGGTTAAGTGTCTGGCTCTCGGTTTTGGCTCAGGTCATGCTCCGAACTTGTGAGTTCGAGCCCCGTGTCCAGCTCTGTGCTGACAGCGTGGAGCTTTCTTAGGATCCTCTGTCTCCCTCTCTCTCTGCCCTCCCCCACACTTGCTCGCGCACACTCTCTCTCAAATACATAAGTAAACATTAAAAAAAAAAACTCACAAAAGATAGATTAGTGCGAGAAAAGACAGGGTTTAGGATTGGGGGCCTCTGTACCATTTTAACAGGGGAAGCGGAAGCTAGAAAACAGGTGACTTTTAGGAGAGATGAGCGGCTCCTCAACACGGATGGCAGTAGGATAGCTTTGTGACAGTGTCTGTTGAGCTGTGGTGCTGACCTCTAGTCTCCATGGTAGGTCAGTCCTTCCTGGTTGTTCTTGGAGTGGGTTTCTGACATGGGCATTCTTTTGAATGGGCATTCTTTTGGGGGGCTCTGCTTTTAGGCAGTAGTGGATGTCAGGAGCCCCAGTGCCTTCGGCTCGAGGGATAAGCCCCACCCCTGAGCGTGGGGGAAAGCACATTCCTGTTCAGTTTGGCAGTCACGTGGGCTCCATTCAGGAACACATCCCGCAGTCTTTAGACGAATCAGCTCCTTTTAACTTCTGGGTCTTAGCTTTAAATGTGGCCTTAGCTAGTGGTTTCTGGACCGCAGAAATGGAGCTGCTGGTTTCCCGTCTGCAAACCAGGGAATGGGGGGCGCCTGGGTGGCTCAGTCGGTTAAGCGTCCGACTCTGGCTCAGGTCATGATCTCGTGGTCCTTGTTGGGTCCATGTTGGGGTCTGTGCTGATGGCTCAGAGCCTAGAACCTGCTTTGGATTCTGTGTCTCCCTCTCTCTCTGCCCCTTTCCCGCACATGCTTGCTCGCTCTCGCTCTCTCTCTCTCTCAAAAATAAATAAACATTAAAAAAATTTCTTTTTTAATTAAAAAAAAAAATGAAAACCAAGGAATGGGACTCTCTGACGTTTCCTCCATCTGTTTATTTGCTCTCTCTGTTTCAGCTCATTTCATTCACGATTTTAATTATAACATTTCCATGCTTATGTTTTAACTCAGGTGGTGAACGCTGGAAGATTTGGGGGGGATTATAATTGAGAAGTTGAATTTCGCAGCTCCTATGTGTTGCGCTTTGCTTTTGCACATTTGATGGCCTGACCCTCTCTGTAATACTTGTTAAAGTTAATAGCAAATAGATACATGACAGCAAAAGAAAGCATTGTTCCTGTGGCATCTGACGCATCTATTTTGAGATTTTGATTGTATCACAAGATTTTGATATTTAGTGTTAGATTTAAAAAATTAGTTTGTGGGGCCCCTGGGTGGCTCAGTCGGTTAAGCATCCAACTCTTGATCTCAGCTCAGGTTTTGATCTCAAGGTCGTGAGTTCAAGCCCTGCTTTAGGCTCCGTACTGGGTGTGGAGCCTACAAAAAAAATTTAATAAAGTAATAAAATGTTAGTTTGTACATTCTGGTTTCTTAAACATGAAAAACTCCCAACTAAAACAGAAAACAGTTCTTTTCCAGAGTGTGTACACGTTATATAAATACTCCAAACATTCCGTTATAAAGGAAGAAAATAATCATCAATGCTACATCCAGAGACCCATTTCTCTTTTCATGGGTCTCTTCTCAGGTTTTCCTTACTTGTGTTAAGGAGATGCGGTGCATCCTGGGCACAGAACGTGCGCCTCCCTCCATAACGTACCTTCGCCCACGTGATTAAAAACTTGCGTAAACAGCATTTTTAATGGCTGTTGAATATCCCATCTTAAAGATGTGGCTTAAACCTAAGCCTGAGCAGGGTCTGGCTGGTACTTGTTCTCACCTGCTCCTTGCCAGTAGAATGTTGCAGTGCGCGTATGTGGGTAAAAACTTCTGCACTTGGGTTTATTTCATTGTGAGTTTCTAAAAGTGAGATTAAGGAGGCCCAAGCTGAGAGTGTTCGTATGGCTCTTTGTTGGGTTGATTTCCTAAAGGCTACACCGCTGTGCTCTTTCCCCGGTACTGGTGTCAGGTGCCTGGGAAAAGTGTGGAAAATGTAAAAAAAAAAAAAAGAAAAAGTCACTTCAGTTTTGGGATTTGTCTTGCTCTGTTGGGTTTTGCATTTCTGTCGTACCCCGCTGCCCCCTGCCCGCCCTGCCACCTAGGATCACACATTGCGTTGAATTGTCGTACCCCCTTAGCTACCCTTTTAATCCACAGCAGTGATTCCCAACCAGGGGGTGCCATTGGATTTTGTCCCATTGAGGACATTTGGAGGTGTCTGCAGACATTTTTGGAGGTCACAAGTGAGGGGGCTGCTCCTGGCATCTAGTGAGAAGAAGCCAAGGACACTGTAAAGGTCCTGTGACACACAGGACAGCCCCCACAACAAAGAATTATCTAACCCAAAACGTCAGTGGTGCCGAGGTGGAGCAGCCCTGATCTGGAGCACTCCTACTTTTTCCTTCAGTGACCCTGACCTTTCTGCAAAAATCGAGTGAAAGTCACATAACCTAGAATCAGCCATTTTCGAAGGTACACAGTTCACTGGCGTTTCGTACGTCTGCAGCGTGGTGCAACCACCATTTCTCCCTGGTTTCGAACACCTCATCCCCCCGGAAGAACACCCCTACCCACTAAATTATCACCCCCATGCCCCCTTTCTGTTGCTATGAATTTGCCTGTGTTGGACATTTCATAGAAACGGAATCATACAGTCTGTGACCTGCGTCTAGTTTCTTTCACCGAGCGTAACGTCTTTGACGTTCATCCAAGTCGTTGCGCGTACTGGGACTTGATTCCTTTCCGTGGCCGGATGCTTTTCCGTTGTGTGTGGATATGGCACAGCTTGCTTGTCATTCCCCCACTGGTGGGCACTGGAGTTGCATCTGCCTTTGGCTCTAAGGCTGTGACGTTCATTCGTGTGCCCGCTTCCCACAGACCTAGGATTTCATTTCTCCAGGGTTAGAATTGCTGGGTCTCGTCGTAACTTTACGTTTAACTTTCTCAGGAGCCCTCGAACTGTTTTCCACAACAGCTGTGCCATTTTACATTCCTCCCAGCCGTATACAAAGGTTCTGATTTCTCCATATCCTTCCCAACACTTATTTCCTGATTTTTAAAGATGTTTGTTTATTTTTTGAGAGAGAGAGGGAGCAGGGGAGGGACGGGAAGAGAGAGAATCCCCAGCAGGCTCCGCGCTGTCAGCCCCACCGATGTGGGGCTCCCTCTCAGGAACTGTGAGATCGTGACCTGAGCCGAAATCAAGAGTCAGATGCTTAACCGACTGGAGCCACCCAGGCGCCTCTCCTGATTTTTTTTATAATAGTCTCCCTAGCAGGTTGAAGTGGTACTTTGCTGTAGCTTTGACCTGCATTTCTCTAATGGCTAATGATGTTGCATGTGCTTGTCCACTTGTATGTCTTCTTTGGAGAAGTGTCTATTCAGATGTTTTGCTTATTTTTAAAATTGGTTTGTTTGCCTTTTTATTGTTGAGTTGTAAGAGTTCTTTATATACTCTAGACACTAGACTAGCGTGACTGTGAGATCATGACCTAAGCCGAAAGAGTCGGACGCTTAATTGACCGAGCCACCCAGGTGCCCCACTTATATGTGGCATCTAAAGAAAAAGCTCAACTCATAGAAACAGACAATAGAATGTTAGTTGCCAGGGCCTGGGGTGGTGGAGGAAATGGGGAGATGTTGGTCAAAGGGTACACACTTGCAGTTATAAGTTCAGCAAATTCTGGGGATCTAATGTACAACATGATAACTGTAAATTAATAATACTGTATTTTATACATGAAAACTTAAAAGTTACTGAGAAAGTAGTTCTTAATGTTTCTCACTACACACACACGCACACACACAAATTGTAATCATGTGAAGTGATGGATGTGTTAATTAATCTTACTGTGGTAATCATTTTGCCGTATGTATGTGTATCAAATCATTATGTTGTACACCTTGAACTTAACACCGTGTTCTTTGTCAGAGACATCTCAGTAAAGCTGGGAGGAAAATTGATTGACTATAAATGTTTGAGTTTATTTCTTGACTCAGTTCTTTTCCTTGATCTATATCCTCATCCTTATGCTAGTACCACATACGATTAATGCAGCTTTGTAATAAGTTCTGAAATAGGGAAGTGTGAGTCCTCCACCTTGATTCGTTCTTTTTTGAGATTGTTCTGGATATTTGGGGTCCCTTGTATTTCCATATTTCAGGAATTTATGGTCAGTTCATTTCTGTTAGAAAAGCAGTTGGGATTCTGATAAGGATTGTATTGAATCTCTAGGTCACCGGGAGCATTGCCATCTTAACAGTGTTAATACATCCATGAACATGGGCTGTTTTTCCATTTATGTATGTTTTCTTTAATTTCTTTGAGCAGTGTTTTAATTTTTTCTTTTTTTTTTTTTTTAATTTTTGAGAGAGAGAGTGTGAGCTGGGGGAGGGGCAGAGAGAAAGGGAGACACAGAATCTGAAGCAGGCTCCAGGCTTTCAGCTGTCAGGCTCTGAGCCAATGTCAGATGCTTAACCAACTGAGCCACCCAGACGCTCCTGAGCAGTGTTTTAATAGTTTTTAGTGTACAAGTGTTTCACCTGTTTGGTTAAATTTATTCCTAGGTATTTTATTCTTTTAGATGCTTTTATAAATGGAGTTGTTTTCTTAATTTCTTCTTTAGATTGTTTATTGCTGGCATGTAGAAACAACTGATTTTTGTGTGTTACCTTACAATATTTGCTGCATTGGTGTATTAGCTTTTGTAGTTCCTTGTGGATTCTTTGGTATTTCTTATATGTAGGATCAAGTCACTTGCTGATGGAAATAGTGTTACTTCTTACTTTCCAATCTGGATGCCTTTTATTATTCTTTTTTCTTGCCTAATTGCCCTGGCTAGCACCTCCTGTACAATGTCGAATAGCAGTGGAGAGGATGGGCATCCTTGTCTTGTTCCGGATGTTAGGGGAGAGTTTTCAATCTTTCATTAAGCATGATGTCAGCTGTGAATTTTTCACAGTTGCCCTTTATCAGGTTGAGGAAGTTTCCATCTGTTGCTAGTTTCTTGAGTCTTTTTATCATGAGACATTAACTTCTTAGAGGCTGTATCGTACGTTTTAATATAGAAACTTTTGTGTGTGTGTGTGTTTTCTTCTGACCAGTGCTAATTCCTAAAGAAAAGCCCCCAATCACAGTTGTTGGCGATGTGGGAGGAAGGATCGCCATCATTGTGGTATGTAGACCTCTTTTATTATTCATTGTTGTATTTTGCCATTGTTACTCTGCTGAATTATTTGCTAATGATGTGGGGATAGCGGTATGGCCAGGTAAGTCTCATTTAAGTTGGTACCTGGGCTAAATGTTTACTTTGGTCCAAAAATTGAAAGTTGTTATCATTAGTTTACTAAGAAATTACAACTCCTTAGTCAACTAAAATATTGTGCAGCTGATGTTCATAACATGGGAAATTGTTTTGTGCTGAAAGCGTCCGAAATTGATTACGACTGTTTAAAACACACATCCTCTTGCACCTCATAAAACTAGCACACGAAAGGAGCGTCTTTAATGCCTGTATAGTTACAAGAGGAATAAAATGAACACGTGCGTCCCCCATTACTCAGCTTGGAATCAGAACATTGTCCTGTCCCCCTGAAGCCAGCTCTGGGCTTTGCCCTGGTCTCCCCTTCCTCTGTTCCCCGCAGAAGTTGTCAGCAGCCTGAAAGTCGTCATTCGTACCCTTACTTGCCGTTGCAGTCTGCCATGAGCGCGTGTGTCCGAAACACTAGGTTGTTTTCGTTTGCAGGTTTTTCATGTTTATATAATGAAGTCTTTGTGTACTTTGTGACTTTCTGTTCAACGCTGTTTTGAGATTCCTCTGTGTAGTTAACATGTGGTTGCACGTTACGTTTCTTCATTGCTGTGTGCCATTCCATCGTACAGCCAACACTCACCTTACTGATCTGTTCTCCAGGCATTGAACATACAGTTTTTCTTTTTTTTAATGTTTATTTGTTGTTATTATTTTAAAATTTTTTATTTATTTTTGAGAGAGAGAGCACAGGGGAGGGGCAGAGAAAGAGGGAGACGCAGAATCTGAAGCAGGCTCCAGGCTCTGAGCTGTCAGCACAGAGCCCGACGCGGGGCTCGAACTCGCAAGCTGTGAGAGATGACCTGAGCTGAAGTCGGACGCTTAACCAACTGAGCCACCCAGACGTCCTTATGTATTATTTTTTTAATGTTTATTTATTTTTGAGAGAGAGTGAGAGCGTGCATGCGTGTGAGCTGGGGAGGGGGCAGAGAGAGGGAGGGAGACGCAGAATCTGAAGCAGGCTCGAGGCTCTGAGCTGTCAGCACAGAGCCCAATGCGGGGCTCAAACTCACGAACTGTGAGACGATGACCTGAGCTGAAATTGGATGCTTAACTGACTTAGCTACCCAGCGGCCCTTGATTGTTTATTTTTGAGATAGAGCGAGTGAGCAAGAGCAGGGAAGGGGCAGAGAGGGAAACAGAAGATCCGAAGCAGGCTGTGCACTCGAACTCACAAACCATGAGACCATGACCTGAGCCGAAGTCAGACGCTTAACTGACCGAGCCACCCAGGCTCCCCTGAACGTAAAGTTTTTCTGTTTCCAAATAATACTGTTTTGAACAGTGTTGCGTCTCTTTTCTGGTGCATACACGTTAGACTTCCTCGGTGCCTGGGAGTGGGGCTGGGGGGTCTAAGGCACACACATTCCCAACTTCACTGGCTGGTGCCAAATTGTTCCCAAAGTGGCCGCGCCAATTAACCAGGGCTCCCTGGTGCTTATAGTTTTGTTTGTACTTTTTCTGAATCAGAAAATCTCTGATGTCACCCTGTAGGGTAATAATAGCTGTGCCCATTAATTTATTCCTTAATCAGCAAAATCTATAGTAACAAGATGCTGTGAATGCAGTAAAGCCTTTGCCCCCTTTCTGCTGCAACTACATTTAAGACAAAAACACTTTTTTTAATGTTTATTTTTAAGACAGAGAGACAGAGACAGAGAGACAGAGAGAGAGAATGCGCGCTCATGAGTGGGGGAGGGGTAGAGAGAGAGGGAGACACAGAATCCGAAGCAGGCTTCAGGCTCTGAGCTGTCTGCACAGCCTGACACGGGGCTCGAACCCGCCAATCTCGAGATCGTGACCTGAACTGAAGTTGGGACGCTGAACCGATTGAGCCACCCAGGTACCCCACAACTTTTTTGTTTTAAAGTAATTATTGATTCATAGGAAGTAGCTCCCCCCAGATTATACAGACACATCTTGTGTCCTCTTTATCCAGCGTCCTCCTCCTTGCTTAACTGTACCACAATCTGGAAATTCAGATCACCACCACTCATAGAGCTGCTTCTGATATTGCCGGTGTTGCATACGTGCATATGGACGTGGAGCTTTGTGTAACCACCACTGCAATCCAGATATGGAACTGTTCCATCACCACGAAGCTCCTTTGTGCCACTCCTTTATGGCCACACCCCCTTCCTGCCCACCTGATCACTAACTTGTGGCCGTGTCTAGTCTGCCCTCCTTTTTACTTAAAATTTTTTTTTTAGTGTTTATTTTGGAGAGAGAGGGAGAGACAGAGCGTGAATGGGGGAGGGGCAGAGAGAGAGAGGGAGACACAGAATGTGAAGCAGGCTCCAGGTTCTGAGTTGTCAGCGCAGAGCCAGATTCAGGGCTTGAACTCATGAACCACGAGATCATGACCTGAGCTGAAGTCGAATGCTTCACCGACTGAGCCACTCGGGCACCTGTGTCCTCTGTCTTTATAATGGTTATTTCAAGAAAGTCATATAAGTGGAATATATAGTAGGTAGCCCTTTAAGATTGATTTTTTTTTTTTTTTTTTTTTACTTAGCACGTCTCCCTGGAGATCCATCAAGTTGTTATGTATATTAATATTTGCTTTTAGTGCTGAACAGTATTCCATGTAGGCTGGTACCCCAGTTGAACCACTCACTGATGAAAGGACATTTGGATTGTTTCTGGTTCTCTGCTATTAGATATAAAATTGCTCTGTGCTTTTGTGTATGGGTTTTTGTGTGAACAGAGTTTTCCTTTTTGTGGGATAAATGACCAAAAGTGCAATTGGTGGGTTGCATGGTAATTGCAAATACACTTTTATAAGAACCTGTCAAGCTCTATTTCAGAGTGGCTGTACAATTTTACCAGCAGCACTTTTAAGAAAAAAAAAATTATTTTGAGAGACACAGAGACAGCGCAAGTCGGGGAGGGACAGAGAAAGAGAGGGAGAGAGAGAGAATCCCAAGCAGGCTCCACACTGCCAGGGCAGAGCCCGATGCGGGGCTTGAACTCATGAAGCCAAGAGACCATGACCTAAGCCAAAACCAAGTTGGACACTTAACCGACTGAGCCACCCAGGCGCCCTTACCAGTAGCACTTTTAAAGTAATATGTATTGGGGGCGCCTGGGTGGCTCAGTCGGTTAAGCGTCCGACTTCAGCTCAGGTCATGATCCCACGGTTGGCGAGTTCGAACCCCGCGTTGGGCTCTGAGCTGACAGCTCAGAGCCTGGAGTCTCTTCAGATTCTGTGTCTTTCTCTCTCTCTCTGCCCCTCCCCCACTCGCACTCTGTCTCTGTCTCTCAAAAATAAATAAACATTAAAAAAAAATTAAAGTAATATGTATTGGGGCGCCTAGGTGGCTCAGTCGGTTGAGCATCAGACTTCAGCTCAGGTCACGATCTCATGGTTCATGGGTTCGAGCCCCGCATTGGCTTCATGCAGACAGTTCAGAGCCTGAAGCCTGCTTTGGATTCTGTGTCTCCCTCTCTCTTTGCCTCTCCCCAACTCATGCTGTCTCTTTCTCTCAAAAATAAACATTAAAAAAATATAAAGTAGTATTTTTTTCTTTGATCATAGTAATATCAGTGTACATTTGAAAAGAATATATATATATATATGGCAAGGACGTTATATATATATGTATACATACACACACACATATACATACATACGTGAATATTTATTCAACTCTAGACAATGCTTAATACCGTAATGGGGTTCAAATAACTTTGGTAGCCTGGGTGTGATGAGGAAAGACTCCGTTTTCCACCTCCTGTGTCTCTCTCCCGTGTGTCTCCTTTATTGCTCACACAAATGTGTGGAGGTTTTTGTCTACAACACCAGCTGGGTGCCCTACAATTTAACTCGGTTCTGACACTGTCTACTCAGAGCTAGGGTCTAAGCCCCAGGGGTTAAGGGTCAGTCCCCCAAGACTGCTCCCACCCTACTTCAGTTGCCCCAGGTTACCCACAGCTTCTGTACAATATGACTACAAATTGGAGGTTCCCATGATTCCGTTCCCAGGTTGGATTCATTTGCTAGAGCAGCTCACGGAACTCCGGGAAACACATTTACCAGTTTATTAAAGGATGTTGTAAAGGATACAGATGAAGAGATCTGCATAGGGCGAGGTCTGGGAGGGTCCAGAGCACAAAATCTCCCGTCCCCGTGAAGTTGGGGGCACGTCACCGTCCCAGTATGTGGATGTTTTCACCAGTCTAGAAGCTCTCCACACCTTGTACTGTGGGGATTTTTATGGAGGGTTCATCACAGAGGCATGATGGATCATTAGCTCTGTTTCCAGCCCCTCTCCTCTCTCTGGAGGATGGGTGGGGGAGCTGGAAATTCCAAGCTTCTCCTCATGGCGTCGTCTTTCTGGTGACCAGCCCCCATTTGGGAGCCCACCGAGACTTCCCTCTTTAGAATAAAAGATGCTCCTAGTATTCTTACCACGTACAAATTTACAAGGGTTTTAGGAGCCCTGTGTCAGGGATGGAGTCAAAGACAAATACTAGAATAAGACATGTTCCTAGTATCCTTATCACAGGAATTTACAAGAGTTTTAGGAGCTCTGTGCCAGGAATCCGGGGCGGAGGCCAATATTTTCTATCCTGTCATACTGGGAATATGTGGTCGATAGAAGGGAAACCACTGGATTGCATATTTTGTTAAAATAATAACTATTAGTGTTTTTCCCATTATAAAAACGTATGTAAAAAGCATATTTGCCATATGCCCAGCAGAGAAAATTTGGAAACTGAAGAAAACTAACAGGAAAAGAGGAGAGGTCTACGTAGAGTCAGAAGCCTTTCCTGACAGCTTTATTATGCATTTCAAAAACCAAAAACCCTTCAGTGAACATTTCTGGAGCCCCTGCAGGGTGAGGGCACAGTCCTAGGCACAGTAAGGGATGACAGAGAGGGAGGCCCCAGGGAGCCTTGGGTGTGGCCAAGACGCCACCTGTAGATGACAGGCACCTGGCAGAGGAGCTTTGCTGCAAAAAGCCAGCAGGGAATGTGGTGGCGTCACAGCCACTTAGACTCGCAGTGTGACCTTGCCGTCGGGGCATTAACACGCAGCAGCAGATTTGCTAGAGTAGAATTGGACCCTTTCTTTTTCCTGGCTTTGCGCATGTGTTCATGTGCCTTCCACTCGCTCTGTGATTGGACAGGACGACATCATCGATGACGTTGACAGCTTCCTCGCTGCAGCAGAGACCCTGAAGGAAAGAGGCGCATACAAGATCTTTGTGATGGCGACTCACGGCTTGTTATCCTCGGATGCTCCGCGGCTGATCGAAGAGTCCGCCATTGACGAGGTAACAGCCGCCATCGTGGGCACTGCTGCCCTGGCACTCCTGTGCCCCCTCGGTCCGGGTTATAGACAGCGGGTGAAGGAGGAGTTCTTTTGTGGTTACGAATGGACTGAAAATGTGGGTTATGTTTGCATTTCGTGGGCTGTAAGCCTCTCTCTGCCTTTTGCCCCTGGTAATAGTTCAGAGTCTTCCTAATTCTCACAAATGGTGCGTGTGGTGCACAGTGCTGTGCCCACCCTCCCTCGCTCGAGCTCCATCACAGCCCCGCAGGGTCCCCGTTGACACCACTTTCAGAGAGCATCAGCAAGGGTGAGTGACTTTTTAAGGCCACACAGCCAGTAGGCTGAGCATTTGTGATCAGACCTTAACTTGCCTGACTGCAGAGCCCCGCTCTGTCGCCGGTGCAGACGCCTGTGGGGGGAGACTGGGGGAGACAGGCAAACGGGGCACATTTCCCAGTTGCAGGCGGCTCCCTTGAGGCTGAAGCCAGGCCATTCGGGTTTACTCACCTCGCTCCGTCCACCCCCCTGGGTCCGCTGGCTTGTGTGCTTTGACGGCATACGTCACATTTTCATTATGTCTTAAGAAATGGAAGTGTTTTGCCGTGTATGTTCCTGGGTATTGAATCGTACATTGGCCAGAATTGTAAGATTGGTTAAATCTTACATTGGATTTACTTTTCCGAGTTCCGCTTTTGGACTCTTCAGCGGCAGATTTCCTTGAGCTTGGCCCTGTGTTTATGGGTCCAAGGTGCCTTCACACAGACAGGCCAGGCTCACGTGGCTCAGGTCAGATCCAGCCTCCTTACTCAGCTGGACAGACATACTAAGGGACCAAGAATGATGCTACAGGCATCCAGGGCTGGAGACTCAATATGGAATTTGCATGCTAAGTAGGCTAGGAAGACTTCAGGCCCACAGCAGCTCTCACTGGTCTGTCCGTGTGGTTCTCACGGGTGCTGTTTGCGGGCAGAGCAAGCCAGAGGCCTGTGGGGGAGCTGCTGGAGAGCCACGCCTCCCAGAGCCCACTGGACTTCAGAGGAGGCGTAAAAGTAGTGGAAGCTGTGATTTCACGTGAATGGTGTAGAAAGTTCTGTGTTTGATACCAGTTGGTGGATTTTTTTTGTGGGGCGGGACCTGTTGTGTCTTGTACAAGCTATGCTTACATTCCTCTTCATGTTTCCATTTTTGCCTCAGTTGCTAGGAATATGAAATACAAAATGATGAGTCACAATAATTGCATGAGGCTAGGTTTTCCTGTCCCTGGTGCTGGTTCTGAATAATTCCTGGTTGTTATGTCTGTTTCAACAATCTCATTGTGTATATGCGTCTCTATTATAAGTTGTCATGAAGCTTGTTTTGGAAGCAAGGAATGTATATTATAAATATGATCTAAAAATTATTCCCATCCCTTTTTTTAAATTTAAAGTTTATTTATTTTGAGAGAGAGAGGGAAAGAGAGAATCTCAAGCAGGCTCCACACCGTCAGCACTGAGCCCCAGGTGCCCCAAATCCCCTGTTTTGTTGTTGTTGTTGTTGTTGTTTGTTTTTTTAAGAAAGCTGAGTATTTTAATATTTTTTCCATTTGTAGCTGTTGGAAAGTGCCTGTTTATCTTTTTTTGATCTTTATCAAATCTTAACTTTAAGAAACAACTTTATTGAGATATAATTCACATACCGTACAGTTCACCCATTTAGAGTATAAAATTCAGTGGTTTTAGTATATCCACAGAATTTTATAGCCATCATTCTCATTCGCTCCCCCCCCAAAAAAAAACCCTGTTCTCATTAGCAGCACCCCCCCTTCGTTTCCACTCAGCCTTAGGCATCTAGTAATCTGCTTTCTGACTCTATAGGTTTACTTAATTGGGACATTTCACATACATGAATTGTGTGATGTGTGACCTTTTGCGTCTGGCTTCTTTCAGTGAAGATACTGTTGTGAAAGTTCATCCTTGCCGTAGTAGAGTATCAGTACTTCCTTTTTATTTGTTGTTGAATATTTCATTGAATGGATATACCAATTTTTTTTCATTCATAACTTTAAGGAAATTTGGGTTGCTTCCACTTTTTGACTGTTGTAAATAATACTGCTATAGGGGTGCCCGGCTGGCTCAGTCAGTAGAGCATAGGACTCTTGATCTTACGGGTTGTGAGTTCAAGCCCCACGTTGGGCATGGAGCCTACTTAAAAAAATACTGTTACAAACATTTGTGTACAAGTTTTTTTGTTCTTTTTTAAAATGTTTATTTATTTTTGAGAGAGAGCACAAGTTGGGGAGGGGCACAGAGAGAAGGGGACAGAGGATCCAAAGTGGGCTTTGTGCTGTCAGCAGAGAGCCCGATGCGGCTTGAACCTGTGAACTGCAGGACCATGACCTGAGCTGAGGTTGGACGCTTAACCAACCGAGCCACCCAGGGGCTCCTTGTGTACAAGTTTCTGAACGAAGATTGGTTTTCATTTCTCTTGGGTCGTATGGCAACTCTGTGTTTAACCTTTTGAGGAACTTCCAGACTGCTTTCCAAAGTAGCCAAACCATTTTACATTCCCACCAGAGGTACCTGAGGGTTCCAGTTTCCCCACATCCTTACCAGTAGTTCTTTGTTTTTATTTTTTAAAATTTACATCCAAATTAGCATATAGTGCAACAATGATTTCAGGAGTAGATTCCTTAATGCCCCTTACCCATTGAGCCCATCCACCCTCCCACAACCCCTCCTGTAACCCTCAGTTTGTTCTCCGTATTTATGAGTCTCTTCTGTTTTGTCCCCCTCCATGTTTTTATATTATTTTTGTTTCCCTTCCCTTATGTTCATCTGTTCTGTGTCTTAAAGTCCTCATATGAGCGAAGTCATATGATTTTTGTCTTTCTCTAATTTCACCTACCATAATACCCTCCAGTTCCACCCACGTAGTTGCAAATGGCAAGATGTCATTCTTTTTGATTGCCGAGTAATACTCCCTTGTATATATATACCACATCTTCTTTATCCATTCATCCACTGACGGACATGTGGGCTCTTTCCATACTTTGCCTATTGTTGATAGTGCTGCTATAAACATGGGGGTGCATGTGTCCCTTCGAAACAGCACACCTGTATCCCGTGGAGAAATGCCTAGTAGTGCAATTGCTGGGTCATAGGGTAGTTCTGCTTTTAGTTTTTTGAGGAACCTCCATACTGTTTTCCAGAGTGGCCCCACCAGTTTGCATTCCCACCTTACCAGTAGTTCTTATTCTCTTTTTGCCTGTAGCCATCTTAGTGGACATAAGGTTATCAGATCTTGACCTAAGAATCACAAGTAGTGTTCACATTGACTGAAAACACCATCAAAGGTACGGTAGACCCACTGTCCTGTCAAGTCAAACTACAGAGATTTGAGAACATACCACATTTTCACATCCAGCCGGGAAGCTACCTGGTTTTATGATGCTCTTGGTTTTTCTCCTCTCGATTTGCAGGTGGTGGTTACCAATACGATTCCACATGAAATCCAGAAGCTCCAGTGCCCCAAAATTAAAACGGTGGATATCAGCATGATCCTTTCGGAAGCCATCCGTCGGATTCACAATGGGGAGTCCATGTCCTACCTTTTCAGAAACATAGGTTTAGATGACTGAACAGCTTTCCTTTCTTAAAACTCCCGAGGGCCAAACTGGAAGCGGAGCGTACTGTGAGGGCTCACACCTGATTTGATGCACTTCACGGGGGCCGATTATGCTTTCTTCCTTTCTCTTTGTTAATTCCTATGAAGATAGACCAACTTTTTATGTCGGGTTAGGTGTTCGTGAGTTTTTGGGGCGATTTTTATAAGAGAAAAACTATATTCTCCTCCTAAATAAATTAACGATCTGGTTGTTTGTAGTTTATTTCAAAAATAGCTTGGAATATGATTTTTTTAAGCTCACAGACAGCCTTTTTCCAAAGTTGCTAGAGCCCAAGTGCTTAAACAAGTTAATGAAATAAAATGATCTACTGTGTGTTACTTGCAGTTGAAAAGCCAAAAAGATAATACCATTAAATCCAGTAAGTGACATTTTTAGAAATGCTTTTATAGACAAGCACATGTGAGTGATTATTACGTGACCATTATTTATTTTCTGCAAAAAAAGAGGGAATAAAAACTTACGTTGTGTGTGTGTGTGTTTTTTTTTTAAACTTTGTGTATTGGCCATTGTTTTATAATTAAAATAAAAAGAAAGCTGAATATACGTGCCGTGGGTGTTGAAATGTCCGTCCGCCCGCTCTGTTTTGTCTTCTGCATCTTGTCGGGGTGAGCCAGTGGCCTCTCGGGGATGTAATATTTCCTGTTCTGTTTGTCCAGGACCCGCACATTTCTGACGTGTAATGGCTGTGGCAGGAGAGGAACTCGAGTCCCAGGCTGTGAGCCACGGGGGGCAGGTCAGCGAGTTGGTGTGAGTTGCCACCTGCATCTCGGCATGGCTTTGTTCTGCTCCCTGTTCGACAGCACAGCCATTCTCTGAACAAAACTCACCCGTGCATGCTCTGGACGAGGACATGCTGGAGGGCGGTCACAGAGGGCAAATGACACGACCCTGGTTAACATCAGGCCTCTGAGGACCGTCTGCCCTCCAGTTCGGAGTGCAGAACTCAGAACTTCTACACTGGAGTTTTGTCAGACTCCGGAACACTGGGGTCCCGTGAGTTAGGCCAGCACGTTCTCCGGCTAAGCTCGTGTAATGGCAGTCCCGTCAAATTCATGGAGGAAGAGATTAAGATTTTCTCACAAAGAAAAGGATTACTTTTGCTTTTTTTTTCCAAGTCAGCTCCACCCTGCTTTGTGGGGCTCGAACTCACGACCCCAAGATCAAGCATGCTCTACTGACTGAGTCAGCCAGGCACCCCAGAATTATTTTTCCTTCCAAAGAAAACCTAAACCTGTGCTTTCTGCCTGTGTTAGAACCCGGAATAAAACAGCAGTTGCCTTGGCACAAAATTAAAGACGAGTCACTTACCGTTTGCCGTATCAGGGTTTCTTGCAGCTCCCAAGAGAGAAGCCTGACTCTTGGGGGCTTGCTCTGGAGCAGGTCTGGGGGCCCGCGTGTGCAAAATCATCGAGGCCTCTGCTTCTGTCAGCTGCCCTGGGTATTGGATGGTCTCCTGCTCATCTCTCTGTGCTCGTCACAGCCGGCAGTGTCCAGACCCCTCCCGATGCCATGTCTCAGCCAAACACCCCGTGATGATTGTGCTCCTACAGGTGCATGAAAGGAAGACATATTTTGCTAATCGCATGACGTAATACACACAGATGCTCGGGTCTGATCAAAGTGGAAGTCTGCATTGTTAACATGGCACATTAACTCTTGGCTCAGAACAGTGCGGCCTTACGCTCTCTCCTTTACAGTTTGCGAGCATGATTGTCTCTGCTTTACGAAACCCTGGAAAGTAACCAAGTTTTCCTTTTAGCTCAAAAAGAGTAAGCTGGCAGATGTCTACGGGATGGTGGAATGGGGAACTCCGAAAGTCCCTTCCTCTGTAAAAAAGAAGAAATCGGCAGAAACTGTCAGAATCAACATTATTGGGACTCTAGAAAATAACCAAAAGTTTATGGCAACCCAGAAAATTGTTAGTCAAACCAAACCACTCCACCACCACCGCCAAACGGCTGAATCTTGACAAAACTGCTTTGTGGCACTTTAACTTACCCCCGGTCCCATTTGTTACCTGCTTCCTGGCAGCCTTGAGGACAGTGGCCTGCATTCCTGGTACGTGTTCCTGGTACCAGTGGGAGTAGAATACCGTTCTCACAGAACCGTGGTTATTTGTTTGGGCCTGTTTCCTGGCTCCTCGAAGGATGGCTCAAAGGACTTGCCTTGGTTTTACCCAACTCAGAACTCTTCAGAGCAGAGGGACAGTTGTTGAAAAAGTATAAAGGCAAATGTATTAGCCACCCCTGTTGGGGCAAACAGGGAGACCATTAAAAGCTTGGAGGAAAGGCTAGAGAATGAGGTACATCAGGGGTTGGGGGGGGAAAGGACTTTACAAAGCTCCCGTATGTTCCTGGGGATATGAAGGGCACGGGATTGCACAGGGCTGAGCACATGCCCGGAAAAGACCCAAGAAAGCCTTAGACTCTCACTTCGGGCTGACCTTCGGGCTCTGTGCAAGCATGAAGTGTGGGCTAAAGCAGAATTATAGTCTGTCTGAGCGTTGAAGGTGTGTCCCAAGACAGCAGCCCATCTGCAGAGTGGGTGATTTTCCTTCCTCCTTCCCACCCTCCCCTCCCACCTTCCCCTTTCCCCTTCCCCTTCCCCTTCTCTTGTTTTCAGGCATTTAAGGAAGTCTATGATGACTCACCATTCAGCTGACTGAACAGAGATTTCAGTTACCATACATGACGATACAGACTTTACAAACATTAGTTGAGAAACGCCACCAAACAGGCAACTACAAGCAGCAATAAACCCTGGGGAAGGAGGAGACTCTGATTCCAGACTTCCCCTGTTATAAAAATGCCCAGTTATCAACCAAAAAAGTTCTGAGGCATGGAAATACACAAGGTTGGGCCCATACACAGGAAAAAAACTTAGAAGAAACCATCCTTGAAGAAGTATACACATATTTACTAAAGGCCTTATTTTTTTATGTATTTGAGAGAAAAAGTGCGAGTAGGGAAGGGGCAGAGAGGAGAAAACGAGACTCCCAAGCGGGGATTCTGTCAGTGCAGAGCCCAACACGGGGCTCAAACTCATGAATTGTGAGATCATGACCTGAGCTGAAATCAGATGCTTAACTGACTGAGCCACCCAGCTGCCCCTTTACTAGACTTTAAATCAATGATTTTAAATATACTCAAAGAGCTAAAGGAAATCATGAGAATGATGTCTCACCAAACAGAGCATATCAGTAAGAAATAATAAAAAAGAAACAGGGTTTGGGGAAGACGGTAGAGTGAGAAGCACCAGGAATCTGTCTCTGCACACAGACATTTTCTGTGGCAAAACCTGTCTGATGGTTTTGGAACTCTGGAGTCTATTGATTTGCAACTTCCGGGGGGGGTGGGGTGGGGAGTCTTGGACAGGAAATTGTCGTTACTTTTGGTCCAATTCAGCTCTTAGTACGGTTGCAGTTACCTCGTCGTCCCCACCCCCCCCCACCCCCCCCAGCCTTGTGGCAGGCAGCTGCATCTGTAGTCTTGGAGCCACCTGCACACGTTTGTGAGTGTTAGGGTAGGGGGAAAGGACTCTGTCCTTCCAATAGTGGGGATCTGTGCTCTGATAGCTGACTGCTGCCTCTGGTCGCAGAGGTGTGAGAGGCGAGCAGCCACTGTGATTGCACTTCCCTCATTGGTTGCAAGCCCTCCCCCTCCAGCTGATGAGAATTCCAGGACATTTAAAAGCCAGTACACTTATTCCCCACCCCCGTTCCCAATTTTCTCCTTTTCCCCTTTTTGGGAGCCAAATAGTAAACACTCTAGAGTGTTCAAAAGCAATTGCATATACAGGGAAGATGAGAAAGTCACTGCACGTGCCCAGAGGAAGTGCAGGCTCAGGATAGAACCGAAGAGACCCTAAGCTTGTCCCTCAGGTTGATCCTTGGCACAGAGACAGGCTATGACAACAACAAAAAATGTGGTGGTGGTGGTGATGGTAATTTAGTAATATTGGGAAATGGAAAGACGCTAATTTCCAGGGCTATCACGTTATTATATTCAAAAGTCCAGCTTTTAATTGAAAAAAAAAATCAAAGGATATGGTTCATTCAAAGGGGAAAAATCAACAGAAATGGTTTCTGAAAAAGACTTGATGGTAGGTCTACTAGACAGACTTTAAAACAACTGTCTTAAAGATGCTCAAAGAACTAAAAAAAAACAGGTGTGGAAAACATGAAAATAATGTATGAACCAAATGGAGATACCAATCAACAGAAACCCTAAAAAGAAACCAAAAGAAATTCTGAAAAGTACAATAGCTAAAACAAAACATTCACTAGAGGGATTCAAAGGCAGATTTGAGCAGGCGGAAGAAAGGATCAGTGAACTTGAAGATGAGACAATGGAACTACGTCTGAGGAACAGAAAGAAGAGAGATTGAAGACAAGGAAACACCTGTGTTACTCCATTAAGTGGCTGAACATACACATTGTGGGAGACCTCTTCCAGAAGAAGAGGGAAAGGGGTAGAGAGAATATTTGAATAAATAATGGCTGAAAACTTCAGCATTTTATGAAAGACGTGAATATAGACATCCAAGCTCCATGATCTCCAAGTAAGATGTCAGGGAGACCCACACCAAGACACCTTATGACCAAACTTTAAAAAGTCAATCTTGAAGGCAGCAAGAGAGAAGTGATGAGTCACATACAAGGGATTCTCAGTAAGACTATCCGCAGATTTCTCCTTGGAACTTTGGAGTTCCATCTGCTCTGCAAGAAATGCTCAGAGGAGTCCTTAAGGTGAAATGAAGTCAGCTGAGCATCCGACTTCGGCTCAGGTCATGATCCCCCAAACCGTGGATTTGAGCCCTGTGTTGGGCTCTGTGTTGACAGCTTGGAGCCTGGAGCCTGCTTCAGATTCTGTGTCTCCTCTCTCTGCCCCTCCCCTGCTCACACTCTGTCTCTCTGTCTCTCTCTGTCTCAAAAATAAATAAAGATTAAAAAAACTAAAAATAAAGATCTCAGTAAAGGCAAATACACAAATAATTATAAAAGTTGCTATTATGGTAACCATGGCTTCTAACTCTGCCTTTTGTTTCCTGTATGATTTAAGAGACAAATATATTTTAGAAATTATTAGTCTAAAAGCTAATATTATTATAACATTGGTGTGTAACTTCACTTTTTGTTTTCTATATAATTTAAGAGACTAATGCATTTAAAAGATTGTTTTATTTTAATTTTTTTAAATTTTTTTAATGTTTATTTATTTTTGAGACAGAGAGAGACAGAGCGTGAATGGGGGAGGGTCAGAGAGAAGGAGACACAGAATCTGAAACAGGCTCCAGGCTCTGAGCTGTCAGCACAGACCCCGACACGGGGCTCAGACTCACGGACCATGAGATCATGACCTGAGCCGAAGTCGGATGCTTAACTGACTGAGCCACCCAGGTGCCCCAAAAGATTATGTTTTAAAGCTTTGTTTGTTTAGAGTGTGAGCAGGGAGGGGCAGAGAGAGAGAGAGACAGAATCCCAAGCAGGCTCCAGGCTATCAGTACAGAGCCTGATGCGGGGCTCCCAAACCCATGAGATCATGACCTGAGCCAAAATCAAGAGCCAGACACTCAACTGATTGAGCCACCCAGGCATCCCCAAAAGGTTATGTTTTGTGGAACAAAACGTATAAAGATTTAATTTTATGTTGACCACTGAAAAGAGGTATAAACAAAACTGTCAAAGAAACAACTTTTGTATGCTCTTAAAGTTAAGCTGGTATAAATTCAAATTAGTGTGTCATAACCTTAGGATATTATGGGAATGCAAGCTGGTGCAGCCACTCTGGAAAACAGTATGGAGGTTCCTCAAAAAACTAAAAATAGAACTACCCTATGACCCAGCAGTTGCACTGCTAGGCATTTATCCACGGGGTACAGGTGTGCTGTTTTGAAGGGACACATGCACCCCCATGTTCATAGCAGCACTATTGACAATAGGCAAAGTATGGAAACAGCCCACATGTCCATCGATGGATGAATGGATAAAGAAGATGTGGGGTGTGTGTGTGTGTGTGTGTATATATATATATATACACACACACACATACATACATACATATACACACACAATGGAGTATTAGTTGGCAATCAAAAAGAATGCAATCTTGCCATTTGCAACTATGTGGATGGAACTGGAGGGTATTATGCTAAGTGAAATTAGAGAAAGACAAAAATCATATGACTTCACTCATATGAGGACTTTAAGACACAGAACAGATGAACATAAGGGAAGGGAAACAAAAATAATATGAAAACATGGAGGGGGACAAAACAGAAGAGACTCATAAATACGGAGAACAAACTGAGGGTTATGGGAGGGGTTTTGGGAGGGGGGATGGGCTAAATGGGTAAAGGGCACTAAGGAATCTACTCCCGAAAACATTGTTGCACTATATGCTAACTAACTTGGATGTAAATTTTAAAAATATAAACTAAAAAAAACACCTTAGGATATTAAATATAATCCCATGGTAACTATGAAGAAAATAGCCAGAGAATGTATATCAAAGGAAATTGGAAATGAATTTAAATGTTTTACTACAAAAAATGAAGCACAAAAGACAGTAATGTAGGACATGAACAGAAAAGCTATAAGGCATATGGAAGATCAATAGCAAAATAACAAGTCCTTCCTTATCATTAATTACTTTAAATGTAAATGGATTAAACTATCCAAGTAAAAGAGATAGGCAGAATAGATAAAAATAATACAATACAATACAGATACAATCCACGTATATGCTGTCTACAGAAGACTCACTTTAGATCCAAAGACAAAAATAGATTGAAAGTGAGAGGACAGAAAAAGATATTCCATGCAAATAGTAACCAAAAGAGAAAAAGTATAGCTAAAGTAATATCAGAGTAGACTAAGACAAAAATTCCTGCAAAAGACAATGAAGGACATTATATATTAGTAAAAGGTTCAACACAGCAAGAAGACATAATAATGATAAGTATTTACATGCCTAGTAACAGACTATCAGAATAAATGAAGCAAAAGTGAACAAAATTAAAGGGAGCACTAGAAAATCAGAATAGACATATAACTAATAGAAGATTGAGTCAATTATTTAAAAATTCCCAACAGAGAAAAACCCAGGATCCCATGGTTTCACTGGTGAATTCTACCCAACATTTAAAGAAGTGACACCAGTCCGGCATGCCTGGCTGTCTCAGTCAGTGGAGTGTGTGACTCTTGATCTTGGGGTTGTAAGTTCAAGGCTCACGTTGGGTATAGAGATTACTTAAAAAATAAAATAAGTAACACCAGTCCTTTTCAAACTTTCCCCCCAAAAAGTAAGAGGAAAGAACAATTTCTAGCTCATTCTATGAGACGGATTTACCCCGATAACAAAGCTAAAGACACTATAAGAAAGTACAGATCGGTATCCCTTATGACCATTGATACAAAAACATCAACAAAATACTACAAAACTGGGTTTCAGCAGCATAACAAAAGGATTATACACCATTGGGGCACCTGGATGGCTCAGTCGGTTGGGCATCCAACTTCAGCTCAGGTCATGATCTCGCAGTTCGTGAGTTTGAGCCCCATGTCAGGCTCTCTGCTGATAGCTCAGAGCCTGGAGCCTGCTTCAGATTCTCTCCCTCTTTCTCTGCCCCTCCCCCGCTTATGCTCTGCTCTGTCTCTCTGTCTCTCTCTCAAAAATAAATAAACATTAAAAAAATTTTTCTTAAAGGATTATACACTATAACCAAGTGAGATTTATACCTGGAATGCAAGATGGTTCAACATATGAAAACTGGTATAGAATGAAGAAAAATAACCACATGATCATCCTGTTACAGAAAATGTGTTTGGAAAAAGCGGTAACTTTTTATGATAAAAACACTCAGAATGGAGCCCCTGGGTGGCTCAGTCAGTTCAGCATCTGACCTTGGCTCAGGTCATGATCTTGAAGCTTGAGAGTTCGAGCCCTAGCTCGAGCTCTGTGCTGACAGCTGGGAGACTGGAGCCTGCTTCAGATTCTGTGTCTCCCTCTCTCTCTGCCCCTCCCTGGCTCGTGCTCTATCTCTGTCTCAAAAATTAAAATAAACTTAAAAAAAAAACACTCAGAAAATTAGGAATACTAGAAACTACCGCAACATAATAAAAGCCATGGATGAAAACTCCACAGTGATCATCATAGTCAATGGTGAAAGACAGAGAGCTTTTCTTCTAAGATTAACGGCAAGGCAAGGATGCCTGCTTTCACTGCTTCTATTCGATGAAGTGCAAAGTAATAAAATAAAATAAAATAAAATAAAATAAAATAAAATAAAATAAAATAAAATAAAATAAAATAAAATGAATAATAAAATAGAATAATAAAATAAAATAATAAAATAAAAATAAAATGAAGTAAAATAAAAAAATAAAATAAATAAAATAAAAAAATAAAACAAAAAAAAAATAAAATAAAATAAAAGACCTCCAAACTGGAAAGGAAGAAATAAAATTATGTTTGCAGCTGATATGATCTTCTATTTAGAAAACCCTGAAGATTACACACAGACACACACACAGACACACACACAGACACACACACACACACACACACACACACACACACAATCTGTTAGAACAAACAGGAAAATGGGATACAAAGTGGACATGCGATAATCAGTTGTATTTTTAAAAAGTTTTTTTAAATGTTTATTATTGAGAGACAGAGAGACACAGAGTGTGAGCAGGGGAGGGGTAAAGAGAGGGGGAGACACAGAATCCGAAGCAGGCTCCAGGCTCTGAGCTGTCAGCACGGAGCTCGACGCGGGGCTCGAACCCACAAACCGTGAGATCGTGACCTGACCTGAAGTCGGATGCTTAAGCAACTGAACCACCCAGGCACCGCTAATCAGTTGCATTTCTAAGCACCGACAATCAACAACTTGAAAGGGAAATATGGAGAAAATGATTCCAGTAACCATAGCATCAAAAAGAATAAAATACTTAGGAATTGGCTTAACCAAGGAGATGATAGACTTGTGTAATAAAAACTACAAACCATTGCTGAAAGAAATTAGAAAAGACATAAATGGGAACATATCCCTGATTCGTGGATTAACTATTGTTAAAGGGTCAATATTGCTCAATGCAAACTACAGATTCAGTGCAATCTCTACCCAAACCCCAATGATGTTTTTTTGCAGAAGTAGGACAACCCATCCTAAAATTCATATCGAATATCAAGGGACCCCAAATAGCCAAAACGATCTTGAAAAAGAAGAACTAAGCTAGATGACTCTCACTTCCTGATATCAAAGCTTACTACAAAGCTATGGTGGTCAGTGTGGTACTGGCATAAAGGCAAACAGACCAATGGAATAGAGTAGAGCCCGGAATCACACCCCTGCATATATGGTCAAATGACTTTTGGTAAGGGTGCCAGGACCATTCAATGGGGGAAAGATAGTCTCTTTAATAAATGGTGCTGGGAAAACTGGATGTCCACATGCAGAGGAATGAACGTGGACCCTTACCTCACAGCATATACAACAATGAACTCCACATTGATTTAAAAACCTGAACTGAGACTATAAAATTTTAAGAAAACAGTGCAGAAGCTTCACATATTGGGCAATGATTTCTTGCAGGATATATTCATTATATTATATTATGTCCAAATATATATTAACAAATTTATAGGTCCAAAATATAGAGAGAACTACTAAAACTCAATAATAAAAAAATCGAACAACCTAGTTAAAAATGTGCAGGGGCACCTGGGTGGCTCAGTCGGTTGCGTGTCCAACTTGGCTCAGGTCGTGATCTCACAGCTTGTGAGTTCAAGCCCCGTACTGGGCTCTGTGCTGACAGCTCATGCCTGGAGCCTGCTTTGGATTCTGTGTCTCTCTCTCTCTGACCCTCCCCCATTCATGCTCTGTCTCTCTCTGTCTGAAAAATAAACATTAAAAAAAAGAATAAACGTTTAAAATTAAAAAAATAATAATATTAATTCTTCCAATCCATAAATATGGGATACCTTTCTATTTATTTGTATCTTCAATTTCTTTCATCAGTGTCTTAATTTTCACACTAGAGCTCTCTCACTTCCTTGGCTGAATTTATTCCTAAGTATTTGATTGTTTTTGATGCTATTGTAAATGGATCGTCTTTACAATTTTACTTCTCCCTTTCCAATGCTGATGACTTTTATTTTTTTTCTTGCCTGACTGATCTGGCAAGGACTTCTAGTACTATGTTGAATAGGATTGGCGAGAGTGGGCACCCTTGTCTTAGAGGAAAAGCTTTCAAACTTTCATCCTTGAATATGATGTTAGCTGTGAACTTATCAATACACGGTCTTTATTATGTTGAGGAAGTTCCTTCTATCTCTAATTTGTTAAGAGTTTTTACCATGAATGGACATTGAATTTTGTCACATGCTTTCTCTGCATCTATTGAGATGATCCTAGGATTTTTCCTTTCGTTCTATTAATGTGATGTATTGCATTGGCTGATTTGCATTATGTTGAACTTTCTTTGCACTCCATGTATAAATTCTACTCGATCATGTAAATGATTCTTTTAATGTGCTCTTAAGTTCTGTTTGCTAGTATTTTATTGAGAATTTTTGCATCTATATTCATCAAGAATACCGGTCTGTAGTTTTCTTTTCTGGTAGTGTCTTTTTTTCTGGCTTTGGAATCAGGGTAATGTTGGCCTAATAAAATGAATTTGGGCATGTTTCCTCCTCCATTTTTGGAAGGGTTTGAGAAGGACCGGTGTTAATCCTTTAACTGTTTGGTAAAATTCAGCCGTAAAGCCTTCTGGTCCTGGGTTTTTCTTTATTTGGAGCTTTTTGATTACTGATTCAATCTCCTTACTAGGAATCAGTCTATTCAGACTTTCTGTCTTCCTGATTCAGTCTTGGTAGTTTGTATGTTTCTATGAATTTTTTTTTCATGTTCTTCTATGTTGCCCAGTTTTTCGGTGTGTAAATTTTCATAATGGCCTCTTAGGATCCATTATATTTCTGTCTCATTTTCATTTATAATTCTGTTGATTTGGGTCTTCTCTATTATTTTCCTTGGTTAGTCTAGTTAAAGGTTCATCAATTTTGTTTATCTTTTCACATCCAACTCTCAGTTTAATTAATCTTTTCCACTGGTTTTCCATTTTCTATTTCACTGATTTCTCCTCCAACCTTTATTATTTCATTCCTCCTGCCAACTGGTCTCAGTTTGTTCTTCTTTTTCTAGTTCCCTGAGGCATGGTGTTCGGTTGCTTATTTGAGATCTTTCTTACTTATTTTCTTTTTGAAGTTTTTATTTGAGTTCCAGTAGTTAACATACCGTGTTTTATTAGTTTCAGGTGTACAATACAGTGCGGGTGCTCATCATTTTTTTTTTAATTTTTTAAAGTTTATTTATTTATTTTTTTAATTTTTTTTAACGTTTATTTATTTTTGAGACAGAGAGAGACAGAGCATGAACGGGGGTGGGTCAGAGAGAGGGAGACACAGAATCGGAAACAGGCTCCAGGCTCTGACCGTCAGCACAGATCCCGACGCGGGGCTCGAACTCACGGACCGCGAGATCGTGACCTGAGCCGAAGTCGGCCGCTTAACCACCTGAGCCACCCAGGCGCCCCTATTTATTTATTTTAAGAGAAAGGGAGAGAGAGAGTGGGGAAGTGGCAGAGAGAGGGAGAGAGAGAATCCTAAGCGGGCTCCGCGCTGTCAGCACGGAGCCTGACGCGGGGCTTGATTGCACAAACTGTGAGATCTTGTCCTGAGCCGAAACCAAGGGTTGGACGCTTAACCGACTGAGTCACCCAGGCGCCCCACATCATTCTTCCTTCTTAATGCAAGTGTTTGTGGCTATAGAGTTCCTTCTTAGAACGGCTTTTCACTGCATCCCATGAGTCTTGATATGATGTGTTTCCATTTTCATTTGTTTCAAGGTACTTGTTTTTTATTTCCCCTTTAATGTCTTCTTTGATCCACTGTTGTTCAGGAGAGTGTTGTTTTAATTTCTACGTATTCATGAATTTTTCAGTATTCTCCTTATTGATTTCTAGTTTCATGCCCTTGTGGTCAGAGAAGATACTTGGTAGGAATTCAGTTTTCTTGAAATTGCTAAGATTTGTTTTGTCTAACATATGTCTGGCCCAGCATATGGTCTATCCTAGAAAATGTTCCATGTGCACTCGAGAAGAATCTGTATTCTATTGTTGTTGAGTATAATGTTCTGTGTATGGTAGGTCCATCTGGTCTATAACGTTGCTCAAATCTGCTGTTTCCTTATTGATTCTCTGGACGATCTATCCATTGCTGGGAGTCAGGCATTAAGGTCCCAAGTATAATTGTGTTCCTATTTGAGGTGAAACTTCTTTATTTTTGAGAGAGAGAAAGTGCAAGCAGGGGAGGGCCAGAGAGAGAGGAGGACAGAGGATCCGAAGTGGGCTCTGTGATGACAGCAGCGAGCCCGAGGCTGGGCTTGAACTCAGAAAGTGCGAGATCATGATCGGAGCTGAAGTTGGCCACTCAGCCAACCGAGCCACCCAGGCAACCCATATTTGAAGAGAAACTTCTTTTTTTTTTTTTTAAGGTTTTTTTTTGGGGGGGGGGGGATGGGGGGGGAGAGAGCACGAGCAGGGGAGGAGCAGAGAGAGAGGGAGACAGAGAATTCCAAGGAGGCTCCACACTGTCAGCATAGAACCCAATGCATGGCTCAAACTCACGAACCACAAGATCATGACCTGAGCCGAGGTCAAGACTCAGCAGCTTAACTGACTGAGCCATCCAGGCATCCCTGAAGAGAAACTTCTTAATGGTTACAGGATTTTACCTTGGTTTAGTACATCTGTACATAATACCAAGACCTCTGAAGCCTTCTAAATCCCATAAGTCTATTTTTTTATTATCAAGGTACCATGCCCATAACATAAAATTCAACATTTTCAACATTAAAAATTTTTAAAAAATATTTATTCATGTTTTGAGAGACAGAAACAGAGCACGAGCAGGGGAGGGAGAGAGGGAGTCACAGAATCAGAAGCAGGCTCCAGGCTCTGAGCTGTCAGCACGGAGCCTGATGTGGGGCTCGAACTCCTGAACCGCGAGATCATGACCTGAGCCGAAAGAGTTGGACAGTTAACCGACGGAGACACCCAGGTGCCCCACAACATTTTCAACATTTTAAGGTGTACAATTCAGTGGCCGTTGGAGAGCTTCAAGATGGGAACTGATGACGAGACCAAGGCATGATGCGAGGGTTGGAACTTTCAGCCTTGCGTTAATCATCCGTGGCCAGTGATTGAATCCATCGTGCTAGGTAAAGAAACCTACATAAAACCCCCTTAGCACAGAGCCCGACGCAGGGCTCGAACTCACGGACCGTGAGATCATGACCTGACCTGAAGTCGGACCCTTAACTGACTGAGCCACCCAGGCGCCCCTGGACCTCACTTCTATGTACCTCTTCAACTGGCTGTTCATCAGTATCCTTTATAATAAGCTTTATCATCAACTGGTAATTGTAAATGTTTCCCTGAGTTCTGTGAGCCATGTAGCAAATTATGACATCTTTGAAAGGGGTCATGGGACCTTCCAACATTTATAGATGGTCAGCCAGAAGTATGGGAGGCCTAAGATTTGCGCCTGGCATCTGAGGTGGGGCACAGTTCTGGCAGACTGAGGGCTCAACCTGTGGGGTCTGCAGTAACTCAGGTAGGTAGTGACAGTTGAGTCAAATTGTAGGACATCCAGTTGGTATCCAGAGATATGGAGTTGGTTGTAGTGGAAAACATGACCTCAGGGCTTCCTCTTGGGATAGATGCGGCTTACAGGGTGTGATACGGACGGCTCCTTGGCTAGGCTGGCCCCGTATTCTGTCCTGGGTGAGCTGGGCCAGAAGAGTTTGATCTGCATGTGGTCGTGTTGGGTAGGATGGGGTGGGAATATGGAATGTGATTGGGCTTACGTGTGGAATTTCTCACCTCCTTCACTGCCACCCTCTCCCCGTCCCACCCATGTGCTCCTCGTGACCTCTTTTCCCCAGAACTTTCATCAGACGGCAGGGGGTTTTATCCCTCGGTGGTTTGTTTCCTTCTGAGATCCAGGCTGAGGAGAGGGGACCAAATACTATTTTTCAACCACTTTATCTTTAGGCGGCTGGCTTACAAGATCTGGACAGTACCCAGCTGGGTCCTTCTGACTCGTATAAAGTGATCTTTTGATTCATGATATGCTTCTCAGCGATGGCTTGGAAAGTCAACACCATCCGAGAGGCTAGTTGGCTGAAGGTGAGGGTAGTTGGGGAGGGGGCAGTCTGAGCCCGCCCGAATTTACTATAAACAGTGACTTAATTGTTCTCCTCTGTCTAGTTTTGCATGTAATCTTTAAACAGTCTACCTCCAGTTACCGAGTAACAGGCAGAGCTGGGTTTTGCGGGTCAGTGTGTTCCCGGGGGCTGCTGCTCACTCATTAACACTTCTGGAAGAGCTGCGCGTCCTGGTTAAACTTCAAATGTTTTGCAAAGCCACGGGCCATGCCGGAGACATCCACCAGGCTGTGCATGATGACTTAATTCGTGAGCAAGCATCTAGGACCCTAGATGGAGTCAGAGCCCTCACTGCCACCAACGGGGAGCCTCTGGGGTCAGTTCTGGAGCTGAATCCCAGCTCGGTCCCTTACGGGGCTAGATAATGACAGATGGCTCACCCTCCTGGCCTCCATTCCTTGACTGCGATAGGATATCACCTAAGCTAAGCATTGTCCTCAGCTCTCGGCAGGTACTTGCTAGATATTGTGACCTTCCGTGGATGTCCCGAGGGGACCACGGGGACCCGAACAGATGGTCAAATGAGGGGCTTGGGATTGTTTCAACTAAGTCTAGATAAAGAAAGCACAGAATTTGGCAACAGGACTTTATTGTTCAATACTGGGACGTTCTGGGGCTGGGACTGTCTGTCGTGGCTAGAAGTGGACCACGTGACACAGGGGGTCGCCATTCCAAGTCCCTCTCAGGCTACTCGTGGCCTGATGGCCACAGGGCATGGTTGCCTGATGTCCCCGGAGGTGAGGCATCTGTCCCCCACCTGCCATGCTTCCTATACAAATTAAATACAGGTCAAGTCACGAGACTTCACGCCCAGTGTGGGGATTGAACTCCCAAGCCTGAGATTAAGAGTCGCACGCTCTACTGACTGAGCCAGCCAGGCCTCCCCTTTATTTTTCCCAAACCCCCTCTGAGTGCAGGAGGGCTCCCCTCCTCCAGCCCCCTTCGAGCTCTCCCCCATTCTCATGGTCGGGACTTGCTCCCCACTGGGGGGAGGGGGTGGAGGACACTGAGCCGCACTTTGAAGCCGCTCTCAAGCACGCGACCACATTGTGGGCTGGAGATGCCACCATCGTGCTCGGTTTAATGATCAATTTATTGCCTGCCGGGAAGCCCTTTCTGACCCGGTTCGGCCCTCAGTTAGCTCCTTTTGCTCAGGGCTGGCGCCTGCCTCGGGATGGAGGCGGACAACTCCACTGGCGACCCCCGTGCTCCCAGCCCGCAGCTGAGCGTGACCGACCTCATCGTCATCACCGTGTATTTCGCCCTGAACCTGGCTGTGGGCATATGGGTGAGAGGCCTGCGGTGGGCGGCCAGCCAGGGTGGGCACCGGGGGGTGGGAACTGGGCTGGCAGGTCCCCAAGGCATCTGTATCGTGTCCCCTGGAGGCCGGGGGTCCCCCGGGGCCCTCCTCCCAGCCCTGGGGTAGATTCATCTGGGACCTTGACCAAGCCCCCTTCTCTTTGGGCAGTGGCTTCTCAGTCTACAAAGTGAGGAGGAGGAGGGCTTCTCTGTGACAGGCAGGCTTCGCGGGAAGTTCACTGAGCGTCTGTGCGGACAAGCTGGGGGCCCGGCACGGCTCATCGCCTTCTTGGCCTCTGTTTCCCCCATGTCAGATGGGCTCATGGTCTGTTCAGAGGAGGGGAGAGGCACACGGAGCCTGGGGATCTTTACTTTTAAAAGCTCTGTGTCCGGGGCCCCCGGGCGGCTCTGTCATTTGAGCGTCCGACTTCAGCTCAGGTCGTGATCTCCCACTTGCTGAGTTCAAGCCCTGCATCCGGCTCGCTGCTGTCATCACAGAGCCTGCTTTGGATTCTCTGTCTCCCCCCCCCCCCCCCCCCCGCCACTCTCATCCTCCCCTGCTTGCACTGTCTCTCAAAAATAAAAATAAAACCTTAAAAAAAAAAGAGCTCCCTGTCCACCAGCCTAGCCTAGTTCCTAAGCGAGTTTCTCTCACTTTCTATAGGAAAGAGAAGTGATTCAGGCCATCACAGACTCCAGTGGCAGTGAGGGTCCTGCTAGGCAGGCGCTGTGCTCGGCACCTGGTCCCCACCGCCCCGGGGCAAAGGCCAGCCCCATTTACAGATGAACCCCAGCGCTCTGGGGTCTGGGACTTCCCCAGCGAACCCCAGGTCCCGGTACATAGGGGAGGGGTCCCTCCTGTGTACTCATAATGCTGACCTTGGAGGCCTTTCTGGTGAGGACGTGAACACAGAAACCAGCTGTGGGTTTGCAGAAGTCAGGCTCGTCCTCCTTGTCCCCAGGAGTGCCCGGGCCAGCAGCCCTGAGTGCTGACACATGGTCTTTATCTACTGGGGGAGAATGAGTATCCCTATCTTGTCTTCCCTGGCCGCTGATTTAAGCCAGAGGGCCAGAGGTCAGCAAGACCTAAAGAGGGAAGAGGAGGGGAGAGAGAGGGAAGAGGAGGGAGAGAAGGCCTCCCCAGTCGGTGTGGGTGGGAGAATTTACTTGCAAGTGCACACGTAAGAAAATGTTTTGGGTATCTGAGGCCAGGCCCTTTGCCACCCGGTGACACGGCCCATCAGCCTTGCCGCCCAGGACTCGCCCCCTCCCAGCTCAGCCTTCCCCTGCAGGCTGGTGCTGTGTGCAGCGGGGCTGTGGGAGTTCCACCCTGCCCCTCCAAGGCCACAGGGCTGTGAGCACAGGCAGAAAAGAAGAGAGCCACTCAAGGAGTACACCCCGGAGCCGGATCCCACAGGGGTCAGATGTAGGCGTTCATCACCCAAAAGCAGATGGAACAAGCTGGGCTGGGCTGGGCAGGTGCACCTGCAAAGGTGCTGACGGTGGGGTTAGGAGAACCCAGGGGAGGGCCTTTAAGGAGGCGTCACAAGCGACCTTGGGCTGAGCTTTTGCATCTCTTAGGGTATCTGTGAGTAAGGGACCGAAAACCTGTATCAGATGAGCTTGCACAATGAAGGAAATATAATGACGTCCATTCTGAAAAGTCCAGCAATAGTGAAGGCTTCAGGTACGGTAGGATCCAGGGGTTTCCGGAGTTGCATCAAGGCTGTCGCTGCACTTCACTTTGATTTTCTCAGCCTCCCATGCATGTGTGGCATTGTCCTGAGTCCAGTTTCCCTCACAGAGTTGAGATGCCCAGCCTGTCTGGTTAGCCTGTGTTCAAATCCTGACTCCATCACTTACTAGGCACTTTCATCTGTGAAAGCCTTGACTTTCTCATTGGTAATACGAAGATGGTCACAGTACGTACTTCATGGGGCTGCTGCAAAGACTCAACACCTTGGGGCACCTGGGTGGCTCAGTCGGGTAAGCGTTTGTCTCTTGATTTTTGGCTCAGGCCATGATCTCGTGGTTCGTGGGTTCGAGCCCCGCATCAGGCTCTGTGCTGACAGCTCAGAGCCTGGAGCCTGCTTCGGATTCTGCATCTGTGTTTCCCCCCCCTCTCTGCCACTTCCCCGTTCTCTCTCTCTCTCTCTCTCAAAAATAAACATTAAAAAAAAATTTTTAGGGGCACTTGGGTGGCTCAGTCAGTTAAGCATCTGACTTTGGCTCAGGTCCTGATCTCACAGTTCGTGGGTTTGAGCCCCACATCGGGCTCTGTGCTGACAGCTCGGAGCCTGGAGCCTGGAGCCTGCTTTGGATTCTGTGTGTGTGTCTCTCTCTCTGCCCCTCCCCTGCTCACGATCTGTCTCTCTCTCTGTCTCTCAAAAATGAATAAATGTTAAAAAATAAATCAATTAAATTAAAAACTTAAAAAAATTTTGTTTTAATTAAAAAAAATTTTTTTTAACGTTTATTTATTTTTGAGACAGAGAGAGACAGAGCATGAATGGGGCAGGGGCAGAGAGAGAGAGGGAGACACCGAATCGGAAGCAGGCTCCAGGCCCTGAGCCATCAGCCCAGAGCCCGACTCGGGGCTCGAACTCAAGGACCGCGAGATCGTGACCTGAGCTGAAGTCGGACTTTTAATGGACTGAGCCACCCAGGCGCCCCCAAAAAATTTTTTTAAATAAAATTATATATAAAAAAAAGACTAAACACCTCATAAAGGTAAAGCACTTGGGACCAACTCTGCCACAGAGGGGCACTCGGTGAATATTAACTAGGTGAACTTGGCTGCCAGCACCCTCAGAGTCCTGGCTTCTTCCTCCGCCTCCCAGGAGGCCAGGAGCAATCCCAGCTTAAGTCCACAACTGTCCTGAACCAGGTGCGGCAGCTAAGGAATGTGATAGTCTCCATGGCTTAGATGACTCAGGGCTCCTGGAACTGGAGACCGGGCCGGGGCCACTCAGGCCAATTGCTAGGAAAAATGAGACCCCTTTAGGAAGGGAAGGGGCAAGAAGGAGGCAATTGGCCACGCCTACCACATCCCTGAAAGATGAAAGGACATGTTTGGAAAAATCCCGGGCTAAGAACAGAGCCGCTGTGGAAGTTGCACAGTGCACAGCCCACAAAGCTGGATGCGGCCATCCTGGCCAAGACCGTGAGAGTCTTCAGATACTATTGTATTCAGTATGGCTGGGTCACAGCTCACAGAAAGTGATGGAAGATGGGGTGGGAGAGAGGCAAGCAGGAGCCATATCCAAAGCTTTGAATGTCAGATGCAGACAATTCAGGTGAACCATCTTGAATCTGGTGGGAGGAGGGGGGCGGCAATTAAAGTCAGGAAGAAAGAGGCCTGTATATTGATCGATACTTTGTGATCCAGTCTTATGTTAGGATGTATATGTTGGGAGAAAGGAATGCAAAATATATACCTAAATATACCTCCAGGGTCCCTCTTTTCAAATTTCTTCTGCCCTCAAGTTCACATCTATTCACTTTCTCCTGTCCAGATAGCACTGAGGGCTTGAAAAACCCATATAATCACTGACCTTTATTGGGCTTACTTACTAGGTACCAGGCACTGTTGTTAGAGTGTCACATGTATTAACTCGTTAAACCTCACAGAAGCCCTGCAAGGGAAGGCCCGCATGACAGATGAGGAAACTGAGGCACAGAGGTGAGGTAATTTGCCCAAGATCGTACACAGGAAGCAAGGCGGCCAGGATTTGCTCCCAGGCATTCTGATTTCAGATTTTTAATTATATTATGGAGCACAAAACTCTATACTCCCACCAACACAAAAGGTATGCAAGAATACTTGAGTGATAATTCTTCGAAATGTATCAGAGATTAGAATACTAGAAGTTAGAAATCAAGGCCAAAAGGCTCTCAAAATCCTTAGCTCAAAGTCGTCATCAAGAGGCAAAAATCTCAGCTTCAGGGCACCTGGCTGTCTCAGAGCATGCAACGCTTGATCTTGGGCTTATAAATTCGAACCCCGCATTGGGTGTAAAGATTACTTAAAAATAAAAATCTTAAAAAAAAAAATCTCAGTTTAGTTACGCACTGTGGAATGATCAAAACTTAGACTTTGACCTGTAAGGCTACAGTAACTGCCCTGAGGCAGTTTGGCGGGCCTGGGATAAGAAGTGTGGAGGATCCCGTCTTGGGCCAGCACAGGGCATCTTAGTCAATGGCGACAGCCGTGCTCAAGGCCCCCAGCTCCCTGGTGTGTCCATCCCTCCCCCAGTGGGGGGCCAGCGGGGAGCCACCGGGGGCTTGGGCCATGGTCCAGAGCAGGCTGGAAGTGAGTGAAGGGAAGGAACGGGACCACGGGGCCCGGGAGCTGGGGTGGAAGGCTGTGGATAAGATTCTGGTTCCCTCTGTCCTTTCTGTTTTATTGATGTAATTTCACATCACATGAAACTCACCATTTAAACCATTTTAAACTGTATAACTCAGAGGTATCTAGTACATTCATTCTGTTTTACAACCATTACCTGTATCTGCTTCCGAAACTTTTTCATCACCCCGAAAGGAAACCCCATACCTATTAGCAATCATTGCCCCTTGCCCTCTCTCCTCGGCCCCTGGAAACCACTAATCTACTTCCTGCCTCCGTGGATCCACCTGTCCTGGACATTTCATATAGACGGAATCATACAATATGTGGCCTTTTGTGTCTGACTCCTTTTACTTAGCAGAATGTTCTCGAGGGCCATCGTGCTGTAGCAGGTGTCAGAACTTCATGCCTTCCGAGGGTGGGGTAATATTCCGTCGTACGGATAGACCACGTTGTGTTAATCAGTTGTTGAGCGTCTGGTTTGTTTCCACCTTTTGGCTGCTGTGAACATTCAGGCACGAGTTTTGTTCGAACACCTGCTGAGCTCCTTTCTGCCTCTGTTCTTGCAGTCTTCATGCCGGGCCAGCAGGAACACGGTGAGAGGCTACTTCCTGGCGGGCCGGGACATGACCTGGTGGCCGGTGAGTGTTCTCTCCCCCTGCCCCGCATCTGATCCCGGATGCAGGTGCTGCCTAGGGGCTCATCCCTGCGGTCACTTTGTGTGTCTTCCTCACCCGAGGTCACCGCCCGGGGTGGGGGTGGGGGGCCCAGCGATGGGGCAGGTTGAGGCTGGCAAGGGGCCCCCAAGCTGGGAGCGTCGGGATGGGGTGCCGGGAATTGGCTCTGGCGTCTGGTGGGGGCGGCTGCCTCTGCTGATTCTTTTTCCCCTCTGTCCTCCAGATTGGAGCCTCTCTCTTTGCCAGCAGCGAGGGCTCGGGCCTCTTTATTGGACTGGCGGGCTCGGGTGCGGCCGGGGGCCTGGCCGTGGCGGGCTTCGAGTGGAATGTAAGCAGGCAGGGGTGGACGCAGCTGCGGGAGGGTGCAGAGACCTTGAAAGGCGCAGAGACCTTGATAGGGCTCCAGTGGGGTCTGCCCTTGGCCACTCAGGGCAGCCAGTGTCTAGACGGGGGTTGTTCCCGGGGATGGATGGCCTTCAGAATGCCAGAGTGCTGGATAGGGAGCTTAGCCTTGGCCACAGAGGGAGGAAGAGGCAAATTCTTCCCCTCTTCAGGTTCTCTGGCGGGTCAGGTCTCCAGTCCGCTGGGCCCGGATGCAGGGTCTGTGGGAGCTGGGGACTGCCGTCCTCACCCTGTCCCTGTCCCCCTCAGGCCACGTATGTGCTGCTGGCCCTGGCGTGGGTGTTCGTGCCCATCTACATCTCCTCGGAGGTGAGTCTACTCCCGGGGACTCAGGGTGGCCTCACCTGCATCGGGGCCTTGCTCCCCTGGCTTGGTGATGCTGATGAACAGGAACCCCGGCTTCACGTGATAGAGCCAGCCCACTGCTCCCAGGGCTGCGTTTCTTCTTAGGCCAACTAACGTTCCTGTCAACTCATGAAGACACGTTCCCGAGGTCCTCAGCCTGGGAGCCGTGTCTGCTGGTTTCCACCGCCCCTGTTCGCCGCATCTGGGGGGTGATGCTCCCTCTACCCGAGCACACGCCTGGGCGACACTGTCCCTGACTCTGCCCACTCCTTCAGCCCCACTGGGCAGCCACTGGATCCAGTAGTTTCCATTCCCTGGATCTCTCCCAGTCCTTCCCCATCGAGTCGCGTCAGTAGCTCATCCGGATTTGTCACCACAGCCTTCAGACTTGTGCCTCTGTCCCTAGTCACCGTCCCCGGTTGTGGGATGGTAATGGGTATGTGGGTCTGGCCTTGCCCTTGAGAAGCTCTGGGCCCTGACAACTGGGTGAGATCTCGGGGGAGTGCTTAGTTCCTGCCCCCCTGTGCCTCCCCAGATCGTCACCATGCCTGAATACATTCAGAAGCGCTACGGAGGCCAGCGGATTTGCATGTACCTGTCTATCCTGTCTCTGCTGCTGTCCGTCTTCACCAAGATATCGGTGAGCTGCCCCCCACCCCCCAACTCCCAGCATCCAGCCAGCATCGCCTGGAATCATCCCTGTTCTGAGGGCCCCTCAGACACACCTGACATCCTCTCATCTGTCTCTTGTTCAACAGCTGGGGAAACTGAGGCCCAGAGAGGGACAATGATTTGCCCACACAGTGAGTGGGATAGCTTGACGAGGGCTTCCAGAAGGCGGGTTCGGCAGCTGGCATAGTTGGGGGCAGAAAGCAGGCCTTCTGACTTCTGCTTTGCCCTGGGTCTAGATATGAGGGCGTTCAGGGTTCTCGCTATGAGAGGTCACTGGTGGGAGCCTGGGGGTCAGCCTGGATGTCTTCCCTGGGCCAGCGCGGAGGTGAACCAGGACTGCCCACTAGGGGGCGCTGAGAGCCTTCATGGTCTCTGGCGGTTCAGCGGCCGCAGGGAGCCCATCCCGTGGCCGGTCAACTCCTTGGAGAAGCTGACCCCTGGCGGTGGCCTCCTGGTATTGGGGTGCCTCCCTAGTGGGCACCCCAGGCCTCTTTTCCCTTGGGAGCCTGGACCCGGTCCCCCTGGAAGGGTAAGGGCAGAAAGCGCACCTCAAATGTCGGGGTGGCTTGCGTGGGATTCCAGAAGGAAGGAGGGTTCAGAGGGAAGGTCCTTACAGACAATCTCATCCTGCAACCCCTGTGTGCAGATGAGGCCGTTGAGGCCCAGAGAGTGATGGCGACTAGCTCAAGGTCATGGTGAGTCAGGCGGAGACCAAAGAACCCAGACCTCTGTCTCCCAGCCTCCCAGTCCCCGGGGAGGCCCCCGGCCGCTGCTCTGCTGCACCGAGGCAGCCAGGACTTGGCACTTCAAACTCCACACTGTGATGGGAGATGAGTGGACTTACCCTCCTATAAAATGGAAAGCAACCCACTGACGTCAAGGCTGGGGCTCCAACGCCAATGCTGGGCTTCCGGATGAGGCCGAGAGGGAAGCGGGAGGAACGCTAATTGCCCGGCTTGGTTTGGGCAGGACCGGGGACGCCTTGGCTGATGGCTTTGGGCTGAAACTGTTTGAAGTGCGTGCGCCCAGCTGGCCCCCAGAGGCCCTGACCTCACTGGGCGGAGCCCCGCGAATGCCCCGGGTGTCTGTGCGTTCAGCACCCACCCCAGCTGCAGCCTGTCCTGACAGAGACTGCAGGGCTCACCTGCTGTCATCCCTTGGGTGGGGATGCTGGTGTGCAGAGAACATTCGATAGCAGGGTGCGGGGATCACCACCCCGACCCTCAGATGGGGTCGGGGGCCACTGAGCCCCAATCACTGCGTGGCCCTGGGCTAGTCATTTAACCTCTGGAAAATAGAGAAACGGGGCACAATACCCTAGGCCACTTGGAGCAAAGGCCAACCATGGCCAACAAGATCCTCCAAGAAGGGGCCCCTGCTCCCCTGCTACCCTCACCTGTCCCTCTTCTGTCACACACATCATCGCAGCCACACTGGCTTCCTTGCACATCCATGAACACACCAGACGTGACCCTGCCTCAGGGCCTTTGCCCTTGTGTTCTCTGCCTGGAACCTTCTTCCCCTGGATATCCACATGGCTCACGTCCTCACCTGTGTCAAGTCTTTCAAATTTCACCTTCTCAGTGAGGCCTGCCCCTTCCCCGCTCTCCCTCTTCTCTGTACACCGACTATCTTCTGGTCTGAAGACAGTCTGCATAATTCACTTAGAATGTCTATTGTCTGCCTCCCTCATTTCTTCTCTCTGTTCATGGATGCGCCCCCAGTGCTACATGCCTGGCATAGCTCATAGGACTGAATGAAAAAAATACACGCCAGGGGCCAGCTAAGTTGGTCTGCGGCGGGCTGGAAAGTAAGTAGTTTTGGCTTTGCAGGACACACACGAGCTGCTCAGATTTGCTGCTGGAGGGAGAAACTCCACACCAATGTGTGTGGACTGGATCTGGCCTGTGGTCTCTGCTGTGCCAACCCCTGACATACATAATGTGTGCCCTGGCTGAGCACCGGATGATAAACACATTCCCTGCTTTCTGGGAGCTTAGTGTTCCAGACAGATAAGTAAACAGACGAATACAATTATAACAGTAAAAACGTTGATCAAAGAAGCAGAGGCGAGGCTGAAATCTACAAGGATGAGAGCAGGCTCCCTTTGGAGAGAGTGGTCTCTGTGGGAAAGGCCAGGCTTGCGGCAGCTGAGGGAAGGGGCGAGGCGGGAGCGCAGGGAGCCGTGGAGCTCGGGGAGGGGTGAGCGCTGAAGGGGACAGAGGGGGTCTGGTGGACGACGCCTGGACCTCTGGGCCTGGCTAGCTGGATTTTATTCCGTGTGTGGTGGAAATGCAGAGAACTTGATTTTCCTCTGAACAAGCTGAGTGCAGGAGGAGGCGGGGAGGGGCTTCCCAAGGGATGGGCCAGAGGGTAGACATGGGAGTATTTTGGAAACAGAATCAACAGCAGTGGCCGGTGGGTCAGGTGCCAGGGGGTGTGGCAAAGGTGAGAAGTTTCTGGAGCCCTGAAGGGACAGTGGTGGCCTCGATGGGGATGCGCCACCCCTGGAGGTCCCGCTCCCCGCTTCTGCCAGCCTCCACTGAGGGCAGGGCTCTGTAGAGGGATGGAGGAGGCTGGGCCTGCCCCTGGGCCGGTCTCCATATCTGCTCACCCATTTTCCAGATAAGAGCCACCAAGGCCCAGGAGGCGGCATGACCTCCACAAAGCCATGTGATCAGGGACACAGTTTAGGGCTCTTAGCTTCTACGAGGCCACAGCTCTCCTGGGCCCCCAAGAGACTGGGCTCGGGCTGCAGAAGGGGAGGTCCAGTCGGGCTGGGTGGTGTCTAAAGTTCCTGGTCGGGGACTCCCCGGGAGCCTGTAGGCAATCTCATATTCGCTGCGGCACAGGCTGTCGCTGGATGCCGTGCAGGGTCCTGGAGTGAGGACAGCGGCTGAGTCCCACCTCCACACTTGGGCCTGTACTGCTGCTGACACTGTCCAAGTCCTCATGGCTCCTCGCGGCCCACCGCCCCAGACGGGAGTCCCTGAGTAGAGGTTAGGGGAGCAGGGCGTCGGAGAAGATAGTTCTGGAAGATGGAGCCTGCGGACTGGGCAGCCCCAAGGCACAGGGACCTGGCCAACCGAGGCCTGGAGGCCGTGAAGTGCTGGGCCTGGAATGGTGGCCAGTCTGGTGTGGCCAGAGTCACCTGGGCTTAGAGATGAGTGGCCGGGGCCTGAAGGCCAGCCACACAGATCAGGGCTCCGCTCTGAGGGCGGCCTGGGTGCGGAGAGGGGTCTTGGGTGGCAGGAGGATGAGCGGGCGGGAGGAAGGGGCTGCTGCTTTCTAGAGACCTCTTGTTCCCCATTCACCTGGCAACTCCAATCTCTGATACCTGTTGGAACCTGACCTCGGGGAAGTCCGTCCCCTCCCCAGGCTTCTGTGTCTCCTCCGGTCTGATGGGGGAGGGGGCTTGAAGAGTCCTTCCTGCTCTGATATTCACAACCCTGGGCTTCTCTCCTGGAGCTGGAGGTAGACACACGTACGAATGCACACACACACACACACACACACACACTCTCACACACCACCAAAGCCAGGGACCAGAGTGACGGGCTGCCGATCTCCTCAAAGCACCTTGTCAAGAGTCCACACTGGCTGGTCTCTCCAAGGGAGGGTAAAGGAGGGGCCTGGAGGGAGAGGGACAGGGAACACAGGCTCTGGAGTGACACCCGGGCTCGGCCGGGGCTCTGTGTCCTTAGGGCTTGGAGCCTGGGGGAACCGGGGGTCCACAAGACCGACGGGGCGGTGCTGGTCAGCTGGATGTCGGGCCAGGCACTGCAGTAGTTCGAAGGGGCCCCGTGCCCCCTGGTCCCACGCAGCCTCGCTCAGCCTTCTCGGGAGCCTGTTGGCCCCCCAAAGGTTGTATTTCAGGTCATCTCCCCCGAACTGAGCAAGCCCAGAATGGCACATTTGGAAACCTGGCAGGGTAGAGCCCCCTTGAGCTCACAGGACAGTCCTGCCCTCCTTCCCTGGGCTCCCAGTACAGTATGGGGGTGGGGGTAGAATTAGGGGTGTGAGGCTCACCCCAGGACTAGGACTCCAGCCCCATAGGCTGCCCCAGGGTCTGGGATGGCAGCGTCTGTATCCAGTGCAGCCTCTGGGGACCAGCCTTGGCCCGAGACACGGTCCTGGCTTCAGTTCCAACCCTACCGGAGGGCAGTGAGCAAGACTGCCCCCCTGCCCTCCCCGGCCTGCCCCCAGAACACGTCTGGTCTTTTTTCAGGGCCGCCTGTCTAATGGGGAGCAGAGAACAGGGGGCACACCCAAACGGATATGGGCCTGGAGCCCTAGGCTGCAGATCTGTTTCTTCAGGCCCGTAAGGCTTCTCGGGCCTCCTTCAGGAAGCCCTCCTGGACTCCTCCTTGTCACGGACCCCTGGGAACCAAGGACACAGGGCTCCTCCTTTACATCTCCAGGCAGGGGCCAGACTCAATAACAACACTGCTCCTTGGTGGACATCGGCCACTCGGGACTTTATTAAATCAGCAGCATCCCCTGCACAACCGCTCGTCCACGGCCACGACCCCCTCCCGCCCTCCCAGCAGCACCGGTGGGTGTGTGCGTGGGGCGTCTCTCCCTCCGTGTCCAGGGGGCACTGAGGCCGCACGTCGAGTGAGCGGTGCCCTGAGTCCTGCGGTCACCTCGGGCCTCCGCACAACTTCCTCTCCCCTCCCGCAGATCGACCTGTACGCAGGGGCCCTCTTTGTGCACATCTGTCTGGGCTGGAACTTCTACCTCTCCACCACCCTCATGCTCGCCATCACGGCCCTGTACACCATCGCAGGTACGGCGCCCTCGCGGGGGTCGGGCGGGGGCCCGCGGACAGAGGACCTGACCACCAGCCCGGGGGGGGGAGGTCCACGTGGCTGGGCAGAGGTGTGCAGGGGCCTGAGAGGTGGGCAGGAGCCGGGGGGCCACCTCCCCGCACAGCCTGGCCGGTGGAGATTTGAATCGGGCTCCGCCGGCCCAGCTGAGCGGTCCACAGCTCACCCACCTGTGAGAGGGCAGGGGACACATACGTGGAACCGCCGTCCCTCCTCCCTCGGGGCACAGCTTTCTCCAGCTCCCTTTTTTCTACCCACAGGGGGTTTGGCTGCTGTGATCTACACGGACGCCCTGCAAACGCTCATCATGGTGGTGGGGGCCGTCATCCTGACCGTCAAAGGTGAGGGGTAGCCCCCCGCAGCCAGCGCTTTTGGGGGTCTGCCCTGTTAGGACCCAGATGCCAGCCCTGGGCGGGGAGGAGGGGGTGGTGGACTCGCAAGGCCGAGCCACGAGGCGGTCAGCCCGTCAGCCTCCCCTGGGTGACAAGAGGCTGTGTGTTCCTTTCCCACCTGTCGCCCAGCTGCCACTTGTCACCAGCTCCGGGCCGGCTCCGGTCTGGTGTGGAGGGACTCAAGAATGCAGGGCCACGGCACCTGCCCTGGCTCAGGACTAGATGGTGACGTAGGGCCGAGGGCAGGTGCGCACACCATCAGGACTCCACGAACACTGCCAGGGCATTGATGGGCTCCAACTGTTTAAAATCATGTGCATAATCCCAAGAAGTCCTGCTACGGGTTGCTGGCCGATGGCAGGGGAGGAGAGAAGAGGGTTTAGACAGCTCGGTGATACTAGTCAAGGAACCCGGAGGAAGCTCAGAGGGCTCCCTCAATAAATAGGTAGTGAACTCCCCGTCCTGGGAAGTATGCGATCAGAGCCAGGAGGATCCCACAGAGGGTGAACAGAGGCCTTGAAAGCCTCCTCCAGACTCAGACTGTAGGATCCTCCAGCCTGGTAATTTCCGATCTTTGTATAGTGTTTGTACGTTTGCTCTGAGTACCCGGCCCGGCCTGGGCTCCGGGCGGCAATGAGGCTGGGGGCCCGGAGTCCGGGAGCAGGCTTCCTGCTTGGGAAAGGCAGGGGAGAGGGGCTTGCAGGTGAGACTAGGGATTTTCCTGTATCCAGACTTTGTGTACCTGCTTGCTTTCAGACCAGGGAGGAGACCCCACTGCAGGAGAGGGACCCAGGCAGCCGGGCCCAGCCTGGACGGGAGGGGTGGTTACAGACACAGCAAAAGCCGCAGATGGGCCAGGGTTTGGCCACACAGGGCCCTGACTCTGAGGTAGACGGGAACAGTGAGGGAGTGAATGTGCTCTGGCCTCGAGAGGAAAGACTTCTGGCTCGAGCCCCGGCCGGTGGGCCAGGTGGCTTTGGTCATGCCCTTGTCCCTTCTGGGACTTGTTTCTGTTCTCAGTGCTACGTGCCAGCCATCCTCAGCTCTGCCAAAATCACATCCTTTAGGAGCCCCAGGTCAGGACTTTAACACTTTTAGACTCCCCGGGAAGGTCCTCCAATGCCAAGAAAAAATACTTTTGCTTCCTTGATTCGACAGTCTGAAGCTTGGCAGAGAACCCCTGCCCGAGGCCAACAGGCGTCCGGGGGCCAAGAGGACACTGTGGTGTCCACGTGCAAAATGCTCATTTAATAGTATTATTTTTAAATACAAATAAAATAGTCATTTGAATTCCCCTGTTCTGGAAAACCCTCTACCCTCCACGCCTCTCCAGACACTGGGAAAGGTGGATGGGAAAAAGTCAAGTTTGGTACATCGGGAAGTGGGGGCCCGGAGTCAGGGCCATCGGCCACCAGCCCGTCCCCGTCCCACCCCGACCCCTCCAGCCTTTGACCAGATCGGCGGCTATGAGCAGCTGGCGGCAGCCTACGCCCAGGCCGTCCCATCCAGGACCATCGCAAACACGACCTGCCACCTGCCCCGTGCAGACGCCATGCACATGTTCCGAGACCCCCACGCAGGGGACCTCCCGTGGACTGGGATGACCTTCGGTCTGACCATCATGGCCACCTGGTACTGGTGCACTGACCAGGTGAGTGTCGCTGTCGCCACCCGCCCTACCTTCCTGCCTTCCGGGATGGGCCCTGGAGAGTCTGGGCGGCCCATCTGCCGATCCCTGGCGCGGCCCCAGGAACACCTGCGTGGTGAGTCTGGGCTGGGGCACAGGCCACGGACTGCACGGCTCCAGGCCCAGGGACAGGGTGCTAGGGTTCCTTGTGGTGCCGGGGGGCCTGGGCCCTCCGTTTAGAATCAGATGAGGCCCACTGGCCGCTGCCCGTCCTGGCCTTCAGGTGCTTTGACTGGGACAGTTTGGAGTAGGGGATTCCAAAAGGACTTGGATGCTCTTCAGCGACCCTGCCATCGGCCTGGGGGCTGGCATTTCGGGCCCGCCTTGGAGTCCCGGGATCTGCCAGCGTGCGGGGCACGGGGCCAGCCTTGGCCTGCCAGGGGTACGTGCTTGTTACGGCTGGGCTCGCTTTCCTGGTAGAGCTCTGGGTGCCATCGGCAGCCGCAACGCGGTACCGCGGGGGTCCCGAGGTCCTCACGGGCCGCAGGAAGCCATCTTTATCCCTGGTCCCCGAGGCAGGGACTCTATAATGGGGGATCTGTTGGCCCTAGGAGAGAAAGAGCAGAGACAGTGAGGAGACCCCCCAAGGGCCAGGGGCAGGCGGCAGCCGGCTCACCTGGGTTTATGCCTCTTGGCCTTGCCACTCACCAGCGGGCGGTCCTAGACAAGTTCGCCTCACTACTTTGTGCCTCAGTCTCCCCTCGTGTCACACAGCGATGGGTCCCGCCTTTCACGGTTACGGTAAGGCGAGTTCCTACCGTTCCTGCCCCAGCCTTCTCCACCCGTCCACCGCGGGTGGTGCAGTGCTGGTGACTGCGTGGGCTGGGTCTTCTTCTGGAGTCTGAATCTTGTCCTCCCTGGGCTGTGAACGCATCAGGTCACCTCCGCCAGCCACCTACCCCTCTGGGCAGCGGCGGGCAATGCCCCCCGCTCCGCCTGCCCGGGAAGGCCGTGGGCAGTTCAGGCAGCAAAAGGTCTTGTGCCAGCAAAGCCTCAGACAACCATCTTACCCAAGGACCCCACCGCGCGAGTGAGGCAGCAAGGCCCAAGGGCCGACCCGGTCGGCCACCATGGGATGAATGAAGAGAGCCTTCCCTGCAAGACATGCCCCTCCACTCCCCTCGGGCACCTCTGCTTTCCTCGCCACGCAGCGTGGGCCTGGCTGACACTGCCGTCTCTGGGCGGGACACAGGGCAGGAGATTTTCCCACGAAGGCCAAGTGAGTCAGCACGCTGCCTGGCCTCGAGGTCAGGGCTGAATGGGCCTTGCTGCCTGGAGAGGAGGGTCACACAGGGAGGCCGAGGCCGAACGCCGCTGACACTGGGGCTTCACGGCCCGGCTGCGGCCTCACTTCCCTGGCGTCTTCCCGCTCAGGCCTCGGACCAAAACCCCTCAATACAGGCACCTGCACCCCGGGTCCCGCTGGGTCTGCCTGGGGCACAACCAGGACTGGGACCAGAACCCCTGCGACATAGGTACCTTTGCACCGGATCCCACGTGCCTGGTGCTGCTCTGCTGTGACCCTCACCAGCAAGCAGGGGCTTTGCCTGACTCCACCCAGCCACTGGGCCAGGCCAGCCCCCCAGGATGCCCACTCTGGTCAGCACCAGAAGGCAGCTGTGTGTGCTGGGGCCACAGGGCTTTTCATGGTCTTTAGACTTTTCACTACCTCCTGGCTCATCTCCCATGTGTCACTGACACTCGAACTCAGAAACAAACTGACCCAATACGGCAGGAGGCGAAAGGCCCAACGGGCAGAGAGCTCTACGGAGCCCCTCTCTGACCTCAGTGTCCCTGTCTGAAACGCAGGGAGGCACTCGGGCCAGGGGGCCTCCTGGGGTCCTGCCTGCTGTGGCGATGCACCTTCTGTCACCTGCTGCTCCTGCGGTTTCACGGGGAGTGTCCCTTTCAGGTGACAGCAGCAGCTACGTTAATCAGGACAGCGAGCGCCATTTTTCCCGGTGTGAGTGCGCGGCACCCGTAACCTGGTTTCACCCACGGGAAGGTTCTCTCGCCTTCACCTCACGGCCGAGACAGACAGACAACCAGGCCAGTTCAGGACTTTCCCAGAGTGGCGCCCGGGCCAGCACTGAGCCGTGGCTGACCCCGAGGCCGCACCCCAAGGGAAGCCTAAACTTGGGGAACTCGCGACCGGCCGGGCGTGAGCTGGGCCACCTGCATGGTGCCTCGCTCGGTCCTTGCAGCAACCCTGCGGGTCAGTGTTAGTAGCCCACTTTAGAGATGAAGGCACAGGGGATCAGGGAGGTTAAGCGGCCGAGCACGGGGAGTGGGCAACAGCTGCCGGCCCAGCCCGGGCTGAGAGGTCGTGGGGACGCAGCAGCCCGCTGACACTGCAGGGAAGGGCCCGGCCCTGCCGCTCGCCTCAGCTTCTCCAGCTGCAGAATGGGGTGACGGCAGCTGCCCCCCACCCCTGCCTCCCAGGGCTGCCCGCCACGAGCACAGAACGAAATGATGGGAATACAATACACAGGGTTTTAGGGAACTGCTTTTTCTCTTCCGTGAGGAGCGCAGCCCTGGGCTCTTGCACCCGCAGGACATCAGAGAATTGCGTCTAACCCCCTCATCGTCCAGACAGGGAAACCGAGGCCCCAAGTGAGGCCACGACTTGTCCCAAGTCAGAGGTAGCCGGTGCCAAAGCAGGATTGAGGTCAGCTTGTCCTTCATACTCAGGGTTGCCCCTCCAGACCCTGTAACGAATGCTCTATCATGTCTCAGAGGAAAATAAATGCTGGGAGCTCTCCGTTCAACCAGCATGTCTGGAAAATAGGTTAAAATCACACATTCTTACTTCTGAACTGCAGCTGGTGACTTAAACTGCAGAGCACCAAAAGAAAAATGCTTCGATTTAGAAGGTGTAGATTGTACAACTCTGTGAACAAACACACTAAAACTGTGTATTAGTTTTGTACAGTTTATGTGGCTGAACTCTATGTGAATTATACTTCCGCAAAGCTGTTTATTTATTTATTTATTATTACTTTTTTAACGTTTACTTACTTTTGAGACAGAGAGAGACAGAGCATGAACAGGGGAGGGTCAGAGAGAGGGAGACACAGAATCTGAAACAGGCTCCAGGCTCTGAGCTGTCAGCACAGAGCCCGACGCGGGGCTCGAACTCACGGACCGCGAGATCACGGCCTGAGCCAAAGTTGGACGCTTAACCAACTGAGCCACTCAGGCGCCCCGATCCGTAAAGCTGTGAAAGGAAGGAAGGAAGGAAGGAAGGAAGGAAGGAAGGAAGGAAGGAAAGAAAGAAAGAAAGAAAGAAAGAAAGAAAGAAAGAAAGAAAGAAAGAAAGAAAGAAGAAAGAATAAAAGAAGAAAGAAAGAAAGAAAGAGAAAGAGAAGAAAGACACAGAGAAACAAAGAAAGAAAAAGGAAGGAAGGAAGGAAAGAAGAAAGAAAAAGAAAGAAGAAAGAAAGACAGGGAAAGAAAGAAAGAAACTCATAATGTCAGAGCTGGGAGGGATCTCAGATGCCATCGATTCCAATTATCTGTCCCTCCTCCCATGCTGCAGATCTGCAAACTGAGGCCCAGTTAGGATTTGCCTCGGGCTACATGGGGAGCCACGCTCAGGCAACTTCTAGCACCCCTCTGCTACTTGACCACAAGCTTCCCCAAATCCCTGGGTTTAAAGCTCCAGGCCAGTGATACAGAACAGAGGCACCCCCAAGCGGGGCTGAGACTCACCCCCTCCTCGTGCCCCCAGGTCATCGTGCAGCGGTCGCTGTCCGCCCGGGACCTGAACCACGCCAAGGCGGGCTCCATCCTGGCCAGCTACCTCAAGATGCTGCCCATGGGCCTGATCATCATGCCAGGCATGATCAGCCGTGCACTGTTTCCAGGTAGAACAGACACCGGGGGCTGGGCCGGGGCTGCAGGGGGTCCAGGGTTCTGGGTCCCTGACCTGCAGTGCTCACCGGGAGGAGAGGCAAAGGACGAATGTGAGGTGTTTCCTAGCCTTAGGGGAGAGGGGAGGAGAGTGCTCCCCAGGGCCATAATCAAAGGGATTGACATGGAGGTGGCTTGGCATAAGGTCCAGACAAGGACCACTTACTGCCGTGTGACCTCAGGGCTAGAAAGAACCATCTCGGTGCGCTCAGCAAACAAGGGAGGGGGTCAACCGCTATGGCAGGGCAGAGTTGACTGCCTGTAACACCAGTGTCTGAAATCTCTGGGTATGTTAGGTTGACTTTGTGGGGCGCTGAGGCTGTGGATGCCCAGCGTGGGTTGGGACCAGCCACGCGTGTGGCCCTGGGTGGTTGCCACCTACCCCCTCCCTCTGCTCGTCAGTTTCCCCATCTGTACATAGCGTGCAAAGCTGTCTGATCTGGGGATGCGGCACCCCAGCAGGTGACCACACTGGGTGCTTGGGGCTGGGGGAGGGGCTCCCAGGACCCCTCACGTGCGGGGACCCCGACCCACCTGGGTCTCCTTGTCCGTGGAGTGCGGAGCCTGCATCCTCCTTGGAGTACCCGCTTCTTCTCTCTCCCGACCTGGGACCCACGGCGAGCCACCCAGGGGTCCACCAAAGGTCCCGCGGGTCATGTGGGGGGCACTCAGCTGTCGTCGGGGGGGCTGGGCTGGCCCGTTGGCTACCTGCTCCGAGTGGCGCCTCTGCAGAGGGGCTGAGCGCCCCCTCACCTCAAAGTACTCGTCTGACACAGAAGAGGAGGCCGCCGAGGGCCGCCGGGGGCCAGGGCCGAGGCCAGAGCTGCCTGAGAGGCTGTCCTGGTCACTGAGGGTCACATAGTCATCATCATCTTCCTCCTCGTCCCCATCTAGCCCATTGGGGATCACCGCTCCGTGGCCGTCAGGGTCATCCTGGGTCACAGACACCTGCCGCTGGAGTGGGGCATGGCCTGGGCCCGGTGTCCTGGGCGGCTCATGGTCTGTCCCATTCTGGGGCGTCTCCTCCCCTGGGGCCTCCAGGGCCCAGTCCACACCGTCGCCGCCGTGCTGGGCAAGCAGCTCTGCCACAGGGACTGTCCGGGGCTTGGGCACGGGGGGCTGTGGCTCAGGGTCCCCCTGGGGAAGGCCGTTCTTAGCGTTCTCAGCTGGGACCCTGTCCTCGGGGGCACCGGGCCCGGGGGTGGGGCCACAGTCCTGGCTTTGCCTCCACAGCTGGGTGCCAGCTTGGGAAGTGTCTCGGATCTTGATGCGGTTCATCTGGCTGGGCTGGGGGTTCCAGATGTTGGGGTCAATGATATTGATGTAGCCCAGGATGTCACTGCCGGGCTCCGGGTCCGGCTCCACCCACGTGGGCAGGTACTCGAACATGTTGGCCCGCTCCAGGTTGAGCAGCCCAGGGTGGATAGGCGGGGGCGCCTCGGCGAGGTCTCCCGGCCGCTCGGCCAGCGCCGCGCCCCGCAGCCCCGGGGGCTTCTTCCCCTCCTGCTTCTCAGAGGAGGTCTTGGCGATCTCGTCGGCACTCTTGGCCTTGACCAGCGCGTACTTGGGGTTGACGAGCTTCTTGGCTACCGTGCCCGAGGGCACCAGTGGTACCATGGAGGGCAGCACGATGGGCTCCGGCTCCGGCTCCTTCTCCATGGGGACGCCCTTGAGGCTGACACCGTGGGACATGAGGTACAGCTCCTGGAACTGCCGGTCAAACATCTCCACCACCTGGCCAGACAGCACGGAGATCACGTTGCGGTCTGTCCTCGCGGCCGACCACGTGAAGCTGCAACACAGGGGGAGGGGGCAGCCCGGTCAGGCACGTGGGGGCCTGCCCCCCTCCCTCCAGCCTGGGGCCCCCCACCATGCACCCACAGGCCGGTGTTCATCAGACTGTGGCCACGGGGCCCCGGATGGAACCAAGAAGCGAGCAGGGGCAGGGAACGGCACAAGCCTTGGGGTCAGACATGAGTCTGGGACAAGTCGCTCACACCGAGGCCGCTCCCACCTGTGTAAAACAGCACAGCGTGGGGCTCCTCTTGGGGGTTAGGGCCCCCTGTAAGGCCGCTCACAGAATGCCCGGAACATCCCTGCTGTCATCCCGTGCACATGGCAGGTGCTATCGCCCGTGACTTTGCCGCCAAGCCCAGCGTGGCTGTGGGCAGCCCCCGCCCTGTGCCCCCTGCTCGGTGGGGCTTGCAGAGCTGGGCCACAGCCATCCTCATCATGGCCCATCCTCGAAGGCGGCTCTAGGAGTGACCGCCCTGTGCGCCTGGCCCACACCCATCTCTAGGCTGGTGACACCTTAGGCTGGAACAACAGTCTTAAAGACAAAAGCCCTCCCCAGCCCGTTTCCGGAGACAGGCGGGCGGCGTGAGGGCGTGCCCCAGCCCCGCTCACACCTCAGCAGTTTGGGGACCAGTGAACCGGAATAACCAGGGTGTCATAAGGCAGGATTAAGGGCAGAAACCATCTGGGAACCGGAGCCACCTCTGTCCCCAGCCCCCAGAAAGCTGGAGAGTCACCTGTAGGAGCCGCAGATGGCCCGGTCTCCATCCACGAACATGAACTTCTGGGCCAGGGCACCCTTGAACTTGGTGGCCGACCGTGTGAAGAACTCTGTTCCCCCGCTGCTCCGCACCCTGAGATTCTGTGTTGGGGCGACAGGAGGCAGAATTACATGTGATCAGAGCACTGACCACACTGGCAGGGTGTGCGGGGGACAGGGGCTCGGATGGGGAAGGATGGGGCAGTGAGGCCTGGAGAAAGGGGGTGCTGTACGTGGGGACCACAGGGTCTAGACCAAGGTGGCGAGTGCAGTGATATGAAGGTAGAAAGTGGGGGGGGGGGGGGGGTGACAGTGACAAAGGGGATGGGGCAGGGTGGTCTGGGTGTGACCCGAAGGCTGTCCACAGGGCAGCCCTGGGCAGGAGAAGACCTGCGTGGCCAGGCCAGCTTGGGAAAAGCCGGTGCAGGTGGCGGGAGGCTATTGCAGGGTCTTGAGCAGGAGGGGCGTGCAGACACAATTTAGAAAAGTCCTCTGGCGGCTGTGCAGCTGGGGATGGGGGGGCCTGCTCTCGGGGAACCTGGGGATTGCACGCGGGCAAGTCTGTGGCCTTCCCAGGGTGAGTGAGTGGCCCTGTGGCTCCAAGCAAGCTAGAAGGGCCCCGAGAGACCATGGGAAGGGAAGGGAAGACCCAGAGGGAGCAGACCCGGGGCCACCACTGCCTCCCGTCAGAGCCAGGTCGCTCCTGCCTTTCTCTGGACTCTCTGACCACCTGAGGCCTCCCTGGTGCGCAGTCTGTGGGACCCTGTGGCACTCTCTTTCCACCAGGAGAGTTGGGGCACAGCAGACCCCAGGAAGGGCAAAGCGAGTGCGGCTGAGGCCCAGGAGTGGAGGGGACAGTTGAGGAGACCCCAAAGTAGAGCCTCAGGATGGGAAGGACACTTGTGCTCATCTGGTGCAGGTAATTCCCCAGAGTGTGTTAGAAACCCAGGCTCCCGGGTGCCCCCAGAGATGTGCCTCCGGAGGACTGGGGTCAGGCTGGGAATTTCATTGTTTTATCTATTTATTTTGAGAGACAGAGAGAGAGAGCACAAGTGGGGACGGGGCAGAGAGAGACAGGGAGAGAGAGAGAATCCCAAGCGGGCTCTGTACCACCGGTGCAGAGCTCGACGCGGGGCTCAAACTCATGAACCTCGAGATCACGCCCTGAGCCGAAGTCAGATGCTTCACTGACTGAGCCACCCAGGCACCCCGGGAATTTCATTTTTAACACAAGCCCCAGTGAATCTGACACCTGTCCGGGGCAGGAACCCCCTTGACAGCATCCTGATCGGTCTGCCTACGGGTCACTGTGACAGGAGTCACTCCCTCCAGAGGGCATCATACCTCTGTGGCTTCCCCGTCGCCCTCGCCCACTCACTGGCCCCCGCTTACTAACTGCCCACTCGTACACTCATTCCTCAACCCTGCCAAGCCCCCAGCCACACACGCAGAAAGGACTGTGACCAGGACGCCCCGCTGGAGGTGAGGGAGGAGGCAGATGAGTTAGAGCCCCCAGTGTGGGGGGCCGGGACAGGCTCCAGGGAAAGCCTGCCATCAAAAGAGGGCGAGAGGATGAGTGGGGCAGGCAGGAAGAGGGTGCAGCATTCCAGACGTGGGAACACAAAGGCCTGGTAACAAAAGCAGCCTAAGACCCGAGAGGACGTCGCAGGAGGAGGGTGGGTGATGGAGCCTGTAGAACAGGCTCAGCCAGATGCCCATGCAAGACCCCACACCTGCTTAAGGGCCTGGCTCAGCCCTGTGGGCAGTAGGGAGCCATGGAAGGATTCAGAGCAGGAGTGACCGGGTTGGAGCTGCCCCTCAAGAACAGTTCTGGCACCCAACGGTGGGGCAGGGGGGGAGGGCGCATGAAGTGAATGAGAAGCAGGAAGTGGAGGACAGGGAGGGACGGCCTGAGTCAGGGCAGGGGCAGCAGAGAGAAGGGAGCAGGAGCCTGCCCTCCGCTCGGGCCCATGGCCCAAGGGCGCTCCTGTGTCTGTTCCCTCTGTGATAGGTCTCAGACCCCTCTCCGCTGGGCAGCCCCAGGGCAGTACCCAGAGCTCATGGGGTGGGCATGGATGTCCACCTGGCTGTGGGCTGAATAATCGCTGGGTGTTGGGCCCAGCCCAGTAGGCAGATAAGCCTTTACTCCCAGGGCCGGCTCCCCTGCCCCCCAGGCTGCCTGTCTGTACACAGCCAGCTCAGCAGGAAGCTGGCCGTGACCCAGGACAATTAGTGCTCGTGACTTTGTACCCAACGCGGAGCATGCTCAGGGACCAGAAGTTGTAACAAAGATCCTGGAGGCGATTCGAGGCCTTTTCCAGTCACCTGCGCCCGACCACAGCCTGGTTCTGTGGCTTCTGTGGGCTCCCGGCCCAGAGCTCTGCATGCTGGGCCACAGGCCTCTCCTCAGCCCGGAAGACCAGCCTCAATTCCCCCCTCACCGGTGTCTGCCCCCGCCCACCTCAAAGCGTGGCCCCGTGAAGGGCCCAGGAGGTCACCACCTACATCTCAGAGTGACTCAACTCCAGGAGAGAGGCAGCCTTGGCTGTGCCAGATTCGCTGTGGGACTCTAAGTGGGTCTCTGGCCCTCTCTGGGCCTTAGTTTCCCTGTCTGCATGCTGCACGGATGGCCCCGACTCTCAGGCCCATCCAATCCCGGGGCTGTTTGTTCCCGGGTGGGTCCCGCCCCATGGGGCCTGGCCCAGATGAGGTAACGTCTCGGGAGTCAGGGCTCGGGTGAGCGCAGGGAGAGGATCCCACAAAGCTGCATTGTCTCCGAGCCCCGGGGCACCCCCAGCAGAGCACGGAGCAGGCAGGGTGGAGGGCACCCAGGCTGGCTCAAGAGGAGTGGCCGGGGCAAGCCCGTGGACCCTCTGGAACCTCAACTTGCTCGTGTGTCAAAGGGGCAGTGATGGGTCCCTGAGAGGACATCGGGGGGACGGCTGGGCAGCGTTTCATCCGCTCCAAGAGCAGCTCTTGCCCCAGCCACGTATGGGGCACGGCGTGGGGGACGCTAGGCTGGGGCAAACCTGTAGCGCCCTGCCTGTATCCCCCGCGGGGCCTCTTAAGCTCACAAAGATGCCACTTGACCCTGTACTGAGCTGGCCGTGGCCCACACGGGGGACAGTGGTAGGCAAAGGGGACCAGCCCAGTGCCCCTCCCCCCGGAGCTCTGGTCAAACATGGCTCCAGTCCTGGCACCAAACGGATGCCAGCTGGGCCTCCCTACACCTCAGTTTTCTCACCTGTGAAATGGGCCTACCCGCTCTTATGCTTCGGGGCTGCTGCGAAGACTGAAGGAAGCCACGGTGCACGTGGCTGAGGGCCAGCAAGGTGCCCGGCACCCAGTGGGGGCTCCATAATTTGAGGTGCCAAAGTAGGATGTGACACCACATGCAGTGTGCCCGGGATACGATCCGTTCCGCTCAAGGGGCAAGAGGGGACTGACACAGAGGACCAGAAAATATCTAGAGTGTCACAGGTCAGGCCCAGAGAGGCCAGGACTGTCGGCCGTGTGTGACTGCCAGGTGGGCTCAGGGAGGGGGAGTGACCGACCCATGGTCTCCCAGTAGGTGGAGTCCAGCCCCCAGCTGGACCATAGTGGCTCTCTGCAGGGACCTGCTAACATCTCCTGGGCCCGAGGAGAAGTGGGGAGGCCCGGAGACACATCCTGACCGGGTCTGGCCGGTGACAGCGAGATCGGGCCAACCGTGCAGACTGCAGGGGACAGAGCACCCGTGTCCCCATGCTGGGATGAACAACAAGAAGCTGAGATGAGCAGCACCCTCAGGGGTAGGGGATGGGGCAGGGCTGAGCCAGCCCAGCTCCAGGACCCTGATGTCTGAGGGGCCCCTGGCTCTTCCCCTACGGTGGGCTGCTCACTGCTGGTATTCCGGGCTAGGCGATTCCCTGTTGTGGGGACTGTCCTGTGCACGCTTAACAGTGTCCCTGGCTGCTACCTGCCAGGTTCCAAGAGTACCCTCCCAGTCACAACCGTTAAAAAAGTCTCCAAACATTGCCAAATATCCCAAGCCAGGCAAACCCCGCTTGGTTGAGAAGCATTGCCCCACACCCCGAGTCCGTTACAGACCCGGGCCAGGATCAGAGACGGCCGGACGGGAGGGGAGGGGCACCAGAAGGGGGCCAAGGCTGGCCCGGCCAGCGTGGAACCCAAGCCACAGGCTGAATCCTGTATCCTCATCAAGTGCCTTCCCACGGCCACGGTGGCTGGAGTTTTCTTGTTCATCAGAAATAGGTCCGGCCTTAGCCCAAGTAGCTGCTGGTTTTTCCAGTTTGGCCGCACAGAGCCGACTCGCTTTTCAGATCAGTCAGGCATCTCACAGCTCTGGTCCTGTCTCAGCTGTGAGGCTGGAGGCCCAGCCTGGCTCCCCCTGCCTCTGGGGCATCCCTCAGCCCTCAGTCTCACCCCAAATGTGACTGGGTCACCTGGCGTGGCTCATTCCCACACTCCCTGCTTGAGAGAGTCAGGGGCCAGCTGAGCCAGCAGGCTGGGGTGCTCGGGGATGGCCGGGACCCTCACACCCGGGAAGGTGCTGGTGCATGTCTTCCCACTTGACCTCAAAATCAAGAGCAAGAGAGGGGTTGGCCCACACAATCTGTTTGCAGAATGTGTTGTGTGAGCTCGAGGCTCAGGAGGCAGGAGGCTCGGGTGCAGGGTGGTGGGCTGCCTGGAGGTGAGGGTGTGAGGGCAGTCCCCAGCCGGAACACAGCTTGAAGGGGAAGGGAAAGGGAAAACGAGGCCCAGAAAGATTCAGTATCTCTGCCCAAGGTTACAGTGCAGGTGGCAGAGATGGGCGCAGGCCTGGCTCCTGGCGTTGCCCAGACTGGTGCCCGACACCCCCACAGTCACAAGGATGACCCCACCAGGGTCAGACCTGTATCCTGGGCCCGTAGGAGCTGAGGGCAGGTCGCTGCAGAGCTGGGCAGGGGTGGCGGGCAGCCGAGGGCGGGCCAGGGATTACCGGCAAAGGAAGTGCTCCTGAGACAGGTCCGGGCCCAGCTGGCCCGCGGGCAGGGAGGTAGGCCGAGCAGGCAGGCCCTCGACAAGGTGACACTTGGCCAGGGCTGGGCGCACAGGAGCCTCTGGCCACCTGCCCAGGCTGTGGAGCGGGCGGGCTCAACAGCAAGAATGAGGAGGTCAGGGTCACACGTTCTTTCCCAGGAAGGTACCTGACCCTCCGTTGGCACCCAGCTCCTGGGCCCATCACTCTGCAGAGCCTGCTAACATTCCCCAGAGCAGGGAGGTGGTGAGCAGGGCAGAATGTGCCAAGGACCCCTGGGGTGAGCTGCCCCTCCCATGCTTCGGGCTATGGCCTCATTTCAAGCTCAAGTGTTGGGGGGTTGGCCTCACACACACCCTCCCCCGCCTGGGGCCTGGGGTTTATAATTTCTTGTTATTGCCAACAGCCGCGTAACTCCCCTCAGCGCACAGAGCGCTTTTACAGCCATTGTCTCCTCTCATTTCATCCTCAAACAACCCTATGAGACATCATTACGGCCACGAGGCACCGGAGGCTCAGACAGGTGGAGCCACGTGCCCAAGGCCCACGCTGGCTTGGCACAGTGAGCCGTGCAGCCTTCTGGGTCACGTTCTCAGCCCAGTCCTGCCTCCCCCCCACCTCCTGGGAGCTCCGAACGCTCCGAGCAGACTCGCATCTGAGCCTCTGCTGCTGAGGAAAGGCACTAGACAGGGGGCTGGGCCTCGGAGCGGCCAATCCTGGGTTCAGATCCCGCCTGGCATGGACAAGCTTCTTCATCCTGCCCCAGGAGCATGCAGGCGCTGAGCAATGGGATGGGCGTCGGGTGTGCACTGGGCACGCGGCAAGGGTGCAGTGGGGATGGGCCCGGAGGTTCTCTGATCTGCTGCCCACAGGGCAGAGGCTTCTGTGGTCACCTTTCAAAAGACGCCTCTTACACGCTCTGGACCTCTCCAGCATGAGCTGTCTGCCCCGGGAGTCGACGCTCGGTGCTAATTACACGGCGGGCAGCGCGGTGGTGGGTGAGCGCGGGGCTTGGGGTCAGCCCGCCGGAGAGACCACATAAAAATGGCCCCACAGCCACAGACTCTCCGCCTGGAGAGCCCACAGCCACTTGAAAGGCCTCAGTGGGGATGGGTGGGCACAACTGACAGATACTGACAAATTACAGGCACAGGAGCCCAGCCCCTCACTGACCAGCCCGGCGTCGCCCCTTCTCCAGGGACTTTGCTCAGATCACAGGCCTGAAGCCCAGGGGATTCTGACCTGTCAAAAGCTGGGGCTCAGCCAGGAAGCCCCCACACCCCATATGTTTAACCTAATGGGCAGCAAGTTAAACACCTGCACAGGTGCCTCCATTTCCCCATCTGTGAAATGGGAACAACTGCCCTATCCCATCGGGTCATCATGCAGAATAAATAAAATAACCATGTGAAGTGTCTAGGATGGGGCCGACCCAAGTGAAATACTATGGAAGTGTCAGCTGTTGTCATGCGTACTGATCTGTACTCTCTGGGGAACGTGCTGCCCACCGTAGGTGCCAAATGACAGCTGGGTGGAAGGAGGGCTCCTCCTGCCCGCAAGCGAGGGATCAAGTGCAGGGTATCTGAGCGGAAGAGCCCAGCCCCCTGGCCCATCTGCCTCTCTTTGGGACCAGTGACACCCTAGAGCCCAGAGACAGGAAGTGATGTGCTCAAGGACACACAGCAAAGCAGTGTGAAGAACCCAGGTTCACCCCGATCCCTCCACCTCTGCTCCGTGGTGACCTTCTCTAGAAAACCCTTTCTACTCTGCTCTCCCTCCTCAAGTTTATTTCAACTCTGCAGCCATCAAGGAAGCCTTGCCTGACCTCAACCCGAGGAAGCTGCCTCTGTCAGAGCCAGATCCACCGGTGGGTGGGTGTCACACAGAGAAAGATTCTGGCTTAAGCCCCCAAAAATAACTTCCTGGGAGTCACAGCTCTCCAGATAGGATGTAAGAAGCTGCTGGAGATCAGGTGGTGAGCACCCTGTCACTGGCAGTGTGCAAGCAAAGACAGGTAACCAGTGTGGCATGGGCTGCTTTGAAATAACATGTGATGTGGCACCTTGCGTGGGTTCCAGTGTCTGATCAACCCTTGATCAACATTTATCTTATCTCTGACTGTTGGAAGTAGTGTCCCGTCCCTCTGGGCATTCAGCCAGAGGTCAGGCAACCACTTGGCAGGAGGCTCTAGGGTCACTGAACTCTCTGTGCCAAGCACAGGACTCCATCCCTAGCAGGCAGGTGCTCCAAGTGTTTGTTGACCAACTGAATGACCGCTTGGTCATTCATGACCAGGCAAGCTCACCTTGAGGTGCCCCAGGTGCATGCGGGCCCGCTCACACATGTGCAGGAAGTACTTGACATTGCTCTCGTCCACGATGATGTACACGGCCACCTTCCTCTTGAAGCCGGCCTCCAGCAGGTCCTTGAAGATGTCCACGTCAGTGAACATGTCCATGACCACGGCGATCACCTGCGAGCAGGAAGAGACCGGGGCTGTTGGGCAGCGCGGCGGTGGGGACAGGTGCCTCGGCAGGACACTCAGCCCTCCCGCGCCCACCACCCTCTCTGGGCGCCCCGCTCGCCCTGCCCCCCACGGCCTCGGGGCTGGGACTGGACTCTCTGGAGCAGCGGCAAATAGAGGAGCAGCACATTCAACGTGCCCGCCGTTTCCGTAACACGAGACTGCAGAGAACAAAGCCTGTGTATCCTGGCCGGGGAGGCAGGTGCAGGGAAGACAGAACACCTTGGAGTCGGGGGCTGCAGCCTGAGGTTTGGAGCGTGTCAGGGCCAGTCCCCAGAGCAGCCTTCCTTGTGGGTGTCAGGGCTCAGCACGGGGGCGCCCTGTTTTGGTCCCTTCCTGGGCTGCATTCCCGAGCCAGAACAGCAGCCCACACCATCGCCCTCCACCTGCCACCCTGGGACGCCGAGATCAACCCGATGTATCAACAGCTAGGAAGGCAGCATCTGGCACAGCTGTTCTTGAGGTCACCCGTGCAGCTCGGGGCTGCTGTGGACTTTGGCAGGCTTTCTGCTGCCACCTCTCCTACCTGGCTGGACAGAGTCCAAACCAGCACGTGTGACATCTGTCCTCACAATGGCTGACCTCAAGCCTCCTGGACCGGGCTCAGGGTGAGACCCCAAGACGTCAGAGTGCATCTACCCCAAGCCCTAGCCCGACGTGGGCAGTGACACGCTCCAGGCCGGACAGGCAGGGGCACTGGCCTGAGTCAAAGCACAAGGAAGGAAGAAGCAACAGGGAAAGGACAGGGTGGTTGGGATGAGCTCCCCTGTGTGGTCAGCAGACGCTCGGGCCTGGTGGGGCTCGGTGACCATCTTTGGCCTTCTCTCTCGTCCCCCGTCCGTCCCTGTCCCAGCAGGCACTAAGGGGGAGCCCATGAGAATCAGGGCCTGATGCTGACAACCAACACAGACATCCAGCCCCTCCAATCCTTCAAGGCTGGCACCACTGCCCTGTCCAGGGTCTGAGAACCTTCTGGAAAAGCCTTACACAGAGAGGCCAGGGACTCGGCCATACAATGAACTGGGAACAGTCAGGCTAGAACGTACCCAGGCCCGCTAGGGAGCCAAGTTCACCCCCACCCCCACCATGAGAGTGGCCTGCCCGGCTCCCCTCACTGGGATCCGCAGGCACAGGGTGAAGGAGAGGCAGCCTGGGACCTGCTGGGGATGAGTCTGCACACTCCGGTGAGCTCACCCAGCTGGTCCCTGCAGGCCCATTTGGGCTCCTCCCTGCCCTGCCCTGCCCCGGACTCGATCTGTGTGACCCTGAGCAAGACGCCTAGCTTCTCTGGGCCCAGCTTTCTCTTTGGCACAACGGGTGCAGTGGAGCTGTGGGCCCAGCCAGGGCGCCATGGTGGCTGAGGCCCAGGATTCACTCCGTTCTCTGGGGGACAGCCGCTCGCTGGCTCTGAGTCTCTGAGGGGCTGTTTCGGGTGGGGCAGAGGGAGTTTGTACGGACTACGCAGGGGCTATAGGGTAAGCAGGGAGGAGCCAGTCGAGGCAGACGTTGGTACCAGTTGAGGAGGCGCTTTCTGACCCGACGTTAGGCAAAGGGTATTGATAGAGAGTGAGTTCCCCGTCCCAGGCGATGTTTAAGGAAAGGCCAGAGATTGCTTGGCGAGGGGGTGGATGAGAGGGCAGATGAGACACGAGGGAAGCCGGGTGGGCTCACAACAGCCTTGGATCTCACCGGTGGAGCGTGATGAGACCCTGAGGTGGCTGGGGTGGTGGCAGGGACTTCCCCGCCTGGGATCCCACAGCCCTAGAGCCAGCCCTGGGATCCCCTTGGATAAAGCCGCCCCTGGAAAGGGCAGAGCCAACCCATTTCTCCTCCGAGGCAGCCATCACCCCTCGTTTCCTTGTCTCCCCCACCAGATCGGTCAGGCCCGGTTCCAGGCCCTGCCTGCTGTGGCAGATGGGGACCTGCCCTGGGCCTGGGCTGGGGGACATGCCCCAGCAGGACCCACTCCACGTGTGTCCTTCCCCAGTCGCCCTCTAGCAGGTAGGGCGCTTGATCCAGGGATCATCTGCTGTTGGGCTGGACCTGTTGGGGCCAGCCCCCCATGGTGCATCCCTTCCACAGGGTCCCCGGGCTGAGCGCCAGCTCTCCCCAAACACTGGGTTCAGTGCCAGGGGGTGGTCAAAGGAGGGCTTGTAACAGGTGCCAGCTGACGCCGGGAGCAGGGAGGGGTGCTTGGTGCCCCCTAGGCCCTGGGATGATGCTGGGGGCGGGGGCTTGGTGCTCCCCACGGAGGCCCCCACAGCTTGCCCAGTCAGAACCAGAGGCTTCCTGGAGGCCCTTGACTTCTGCATGCAGATCCCCATTCTGTGCATGGAAGAGCAGGGGCCAGAGACTCGAGACCAGAACCCGGGTCTCTCGCCCCACCCAGCATGCCTTCTGCTTAAGAAAGTGAGAGCGGTCCCAGGCCCTCACGCCGTGGGATGGTATAATGAGCCCCAATAACGGCTACCTCGTTCAATTCTCAAACATGCTGTGAGGCAGTGGTTGTTACTCCCGTTTTACAGATGAGGAAACTGAGGCACGGAGGGATTCACTCCCTTGCCTGATTGTCTGGGTGGCTCAGCCTGCCCATAACACGGTGACCTCATCAAGGGCAGAGCCCCCCGTTCAGATCCCTCGTGGAGGGAGCCTGGCTTAAGGCGGGCCTCAGGGAGCTTCTGTCAACAGAGAATGTGACCAAGTGGCTTGGGCCGCAGCAATGAGGGAAGCCAGGGACAAGCCACAGCTCCTCCCGGGCCCCGGGTTTCCGTATCTGCCACATGGGGGTGTCGGCCTGGCTCACTGCTGTGGTCTATCCAGCCCACAGTGTGGCTTGAGCGCAAAGCTGCTGGCCCCACCCAGAGGGCAACACCAGCCACCTCCTGCTGTCCCAGCTGAGACACACTCTGCAGAGGTCCTGGGCAAGGCCAGGGCCAAAGCCGGGGAGAAGATGGAGGGGGAGGCTGGAAGCTGGAGGTGACCCTGTGCCCTGCCCAGGTGCCCTGCCTGGCTTGTCTGGGCCAGCTGGAGCATCTCACAGTGCCCACCACTGCCCTGCCTCCAGCTCTGCACCAGCGGCACGGGACTCCCCGCCTCCCTGGGTCGACACCCAGTCTGCAACTCCTGGCACCCCCAGAGCTGTTTCTCAGATTCCCTGTGGCCACAGGAACCACTCTTGGAGCAGAAGTGTGCTCACGGGACCGGTGGGTAGAGTAGGTCTGTGGAAGCACCGGGGGAGGAAGGGCAGGAGTGAGACGGCTAGGGGGTTCTGCACGCAACTGGAAAACCCGGAAAACTGCGGACCGTGGGCCCAGGCTCCGCAGCAGCATCTCTCCCCAGGGGCCCCTGACCCAGCTGACCCCTCCCTAAAACCCCGGGCCTGGAGCCACACACACTATTCTCCTTGCTGGGCCACCTTCCTTTTCTCTTCCACACGGACGACTCCTATCCATGGTCAAACCCCAACTTAAATACCGCTCCCAGCTCCTCTCTGCCATTTGAACGCAAATCGCTTGTGCACTTCTGGAAGTGCCACAGCAACCTGCTGAGTGGCAACCTGTCTTCTGAAGGCCTGGACTCTGAGACCCAAGTCAGAGGTTCCCAGAGCTCCCTGTAACACCTGCCCCGCCCTCCTCGGCCACGGAGATGCGTGGAGAAGGCTCAGAGAGAGCCAGCCGTGGTCTGTCCCTTCAAAGTGCTCAGAGCAGACAGGGGAGACAGAAGCAGCCCGCCCACCCTGGAGCCCAGACGCAGTCACAGCAAGGGTGCACAAGGACCCAAGTCCCTGGCCCTCGCTGGGTCTTGGGAAATATAGGCGGGTCTGTCAATTTAAGGCAGAGGGTGGCGGCATGGGAAGACGCATGGCCTTGGGCAAGAACCTTAGTGTCCTGGTGGGGGGTGGTGTGTGTGTGTGTGTGTGTGTGTGTGTGTGTGTGTGTGTGAATTAATGCGGGAACGGGGCAAGCTCAGAGCCTCCGCTGTCACTTTCCTGCCTCCTTGGCACACAAACCTGAGTCCTGACCCACCAGACCCACAGTGCACTCCGGGGTGGACAGGCCAGGCATCACCACTCGCCATCCCTACCTCCCTCCGAGCCAGCTGGAAGGCTGGTGCATGGCGGCAGTTCGTGGGAACAACACAGAGAATGCTGCAGACTGTTCTAAAGTTTGGAACGATGACTCTCTAGACCCTGGATTTGACTTCCACTTCAAGCCACAGCAGAGGAACAGAGCCCACACTGACCCTCCCGCCTTAACAATAAACAACAACACGACAAAAACCAGGCACAATCTGTGAAACCGTGGCCAACAGGATTGCAGCAAGCACAGTGACCCTTGAGAGAAGGGACATGAATGAGGTCAGCCCCAGGACCACCTCAGCTACCTCTGGGATGCAGCAGAGCGGAGGGGGAGACCCTGGTGGGGTCCGGCAGTCTCCAGGAGTTGAGGAGACAAGTCATGCCCGGAGCACGGCAGCTAGAATTTTCAGGATGGAGTACTGGAGGAGAGGGGGCTGCAGAGAGTGAGCACCAGACGCTACAGGGCCTCCCCTCGAGCCCTCAGCTGGTGACCAAGTATCACATGCACAGAGGAAACCACGCAGGCTGGGACAAAACTGCTAGAAAAGAGCAGCTGGGACAGTCACCAGTGCTCACACAGGACCATGAATCTTTTACGTCCCCACCTCAGCTAGACCACACACCCCTCTAAAACTCAGGGCCTGCAGGAGAGTCCTCAGAAGGATAGTACGTGAGCAGTGGGCAAATAAGGCCTAGACCAGAGGCCAACTAACTTTTTCTGTAAAGGCCACATGGTAAATACTTCAGGCTTTGCAGGCCATATCGCTCTGACCCACTCAACTCTGCTATTACAGCATGAAAACAAACACAGACGGCACACTAGCAAATGTACGCATCTGTGTTTCATTATTTACAAGCAGGCAGCAGGCCAGAGGTGGTCCTTAGTCCAACTTCTACCCTGGATTAAGTCTTCTCTAGTCCCACTTAATAAAGCGTAAAAAACACCAAACCAAGGGTGACTGGGTGGCTCAGTCGGTAGATCATCCGACTCTTGATTTCAGCTCAGGTCCTGATCCCAGGGTTGTGGGATCAAGTCCGGCATCAAGCTCCATGGTGAGCGTGGAGCCTGCTTAAGATTCTCTTTCTCTCTCCCTCTGCCCCTCTCCCCTGCTCCCCTCCACCAACTGAATCTCAAGATGTAAAACGATTCAACATTTAAGATGAAAAATACACCGGATGAGATTAATAACAGATTAGACACCATAGAAGAAAAGATGAATGACCTTGAAGACACACAATAGGAACTATCCCAAATGACACATGGTAAGGAACTGAACAACCAGGATCAGCTCAGAGCATCAGCAGACTGGGAGTCCACCTAGAAGGTCCAGGAGGCATGTTACTGGAGTCTCAAAAGTGCTGAGGTGGAGAGGGGTGGGGAGGATAGAAGAACGTTTGAAAAATAGTGTCTATAGCATTTCAACATTTGATGAAAACTTACATCCAGAGTCGGGGAAGCTCAGTGAATTCCAGGCAGAAGAGACGTGAAGAAAACCTCACCGAGGCACATCATAATCACATCACTTGAAGTCCGTGATGAAGAGAAAATGTGTAAAGCAGGCAGTGGGGGGAAAAGACCATTACATGGTGAGGAACAAAGAAACGGAGGCTTCTCCACAGAATCATCGCAAGCCAGGGAACACCGGAGCAACATCTCTAAGGCACTAAACGCAAAAAACTCTTAACCTAGAATTCTCTACCCGGTGAAAAGAGCTTTCAAAACCAAAATTTTGAGACCCTTCAGACCTACAAAGACTGGGAGGATTCATCTCGGGCAGACCTCCCCTGTAGTTATCACCACCCCCTTGTACACATGGAGGGGTTAAGGCTCCCTGTTGGAGCCACAGGCTCCTCCTCCCTCACTGGCAGGGCAATTACTTTGCTACCCCCCCCCCCACAGATACCCCAACCCCTGCACCTGCACCCCACCCCTCCCTTGGTGGTAGCAGGATTAAGGCGACACTGTCTGAAAGGCCTAGAAGGTTCTCCAGGCATTGAGGAGGACACCTGGAAGCCGCTGGCCCCACTGTGAGGGACTCTCCCCCTGACTTCTGGCATTCTCCAAACCAGTTTGCCCATCCTCTGGCTCCAAAGGCCTGTCGCCGAGGGCACAGCCTGGTCCTGCGGCCTGGCGGGGGAGTCTGTGTATGTCATAACACGTGCTGACCCAAGCCAGGGTCGGGATAACCAGGCCAGCTTTCTGACACTCATACAGGCGTCCCTTTTCCAGGGACTAAGTGGGGGCAGTGATGACCACTCCCATTGTCCAGAGAGAGGAATCCCCGTCCCAGAGCCACACAGTCGGCTGGTGGCAGAGACCTCCTGTTTAGGGCTCTTCCCCTCGTGGGGGATCCTGTGTACATTCTAGCTGTGACTCCACCCACCGCCCCCCAGAGCCCACTCTGGGTTCTGAAACAAATTCCTGACCATCAGCACTGCCCTGGGGCATTTGCCACTCCTTCCCTGGGTAGCCCGTAGCCCAGCACTTCCATTCTCCAAGCCTTGGTTTCTCTTCTCGATAACACGGGGCGGGGAGGGGGGGGGATGGAATGGATAACCCGAGGTCTCTCCCCTCTGACATTCATCAGCCCTGGCACCTTCCCCACCCTCTGGATTATTAAAACAGAAGCCTCATTAAGGCCAATTAAAGGAGGCTGGGGCCTCCTGAGTGCCAAATGACTGCAGCGGACGGGGTCGAAGCACATACTATACTGGTCACACCCAGAGCCCTCTGTCCAGGGGCCCGGCCCAGCCCCATCCAGCCGCGTGGGCCCTGCCCTGAGTCTCCAGCCCTCCCCAGATAGACATCGGCCTCCTCACCAAGGCTCAGGAATGCTGCAGAGGAAAGGGCAGAGCATGGGGGAGGGCCAGGTGACCAGGGCTGCGCCCTGTGGATAAGACAGGCCCCTCCCCCTTCCCGTTGGCCCCAAGGGGCCCCAGAGTCCCGCAGTCACAGAGTCCAGCCAACCAGACCACCACGCAGTCATCAGCGCGTGGCACAAGCTGAGGATCTTCAAACTGGAAAATCTCGGACTCGTAAATTCAAAAGCCTGTAAAATCTCAGCTTCTCTGGGATCCAAGGGTGACAGATGCTGAGGTGTCCTTGAGCATCCTAATCCGCCAGGAAGACTGGCCTGGAAAGGACTTCCTTGCCTGAGGCCTCCGGGCCACCTGATGCCCACTCCCCTCTACTGGATGCCACCAAGCCCCTGCTTGAACTCCTCCAGGACGGGGAGCTCACCACTTCTCAACCCAGGCTATTCCCTGAGAGAGGCTATCAGGCGAGAGGGAAGGAGGAAGACCCAAGAGAACTGGTATTTATGAAATGCCAGCTCCATGCCAGACATTACACCGAGGGCCTGACATAACCTCTTTTCCCATTTGAGTCCCAGCACGCTTTGAGACAGGTGCTGTCAGAGGGGCAAAGCAACTATCTTGGGACAGCATGGCAAGACAGCAGCAGAGGCCTGGGTGTGGGTCTGAGTGGTATGCAAGCCCATCTGCCCCCCACCCCCTGTGGCGTTTACCCTGGGAAGATCCCTGAGCCTGGAGATCATTCGGGAGCCACGAAGGAGGCTAGAGCAGCCCATGCAGACCAGCGCCTGCCAGGACGCAGGGCGTGGTCCCAGTGTGGAGGGGCGGCCCTGCCCCGCACCGAGCATCCTCGGATCACTCGATAGCTTGTGGGTGGCTCACTGTTACTGCCGCAAGACACGTGGCCAGTCCCCATTTTGCAGATGAAGAAACGGAGGCTCACGGTCACATAGCAAGGGGGTGGCCGAGCTGGAGAGGAGAGCCGGGGGCCCGTGAGAGGACCGGCCCCTCTCTGCTGGCCCAAGGCGAGGACGGGTGGCCTCGAGGTGAGCCAGCCGAGCCGGGGGACCGGGGCTCTGTGGAGCCCCGCGCAGGCCCTGGCCCGCTCTGAGCGCCCTAACCTCAGCGTCCTCCTCTGCGACGCGAATAACGTCGGCAGGGGTTGTGGGAGGGAGCGCCGCCCCTGCCCCAGTGCTCCAAGAGGCTGGCCGGTGCCCTCCTTCCTGGCAGGGCTCCTCCTGGCTCTCCTCAAACTCTCAATTAAGATGCAAACGCCGTCGGGTAGGAAGCCTGGGGAGACACGGAGCTGACACCTGGAACGATGTTATCAGATGTTCCCCACCTGGCAGGTGAGGGCCCTGGGCCTGGGCTGGGAATTGTTGGAGCGGGCAGGAGACAACTCCCCGGATTCGCGGCGCGAGCCTGGGCCAGCCGTGCTCCGGCGGGGGCCCGCGAACAGCTGACCGGGCCGTCCCTGGGGCCCTCCCTCCTGCTCCAAAGGGACCCGCCGGGGCCTCAGCTGCCGGTAGCCCTGGTCTCCCCAGTCCTGTGTTGGTCATACTTGTGCCCCCACCCCCATCCCCGCTGGGGACAGCACCGTGTCTGGGAGCCTGCTGGGGACAAGGAGCCTCGTGAAAGTGCTTTTACTGTCCTGAGTCAAGCTGGGGGCCAGCAGCAAGGCGCCAAAGCTCCCATCAGAGGCAGGGCTCAGAGACATCGGCCGTGATGCATTTTCTCCCGGGGAAAAGAGGCTCAGAGCCCACAGACCTGGGTGCTGGGTCCAGCTCCTCCCGCTGTTAGCTCTGTGAGCGGGATACCTGCCCTCTCTGAACTCCACCAAGCCTCAGTTTCCTCATCTGCACTAAGGAGACAACACCTACTTTATGGTGTTGCCGGGAGGATTACAATGGGGGTAAAGTGCCCGCTCAGCACCTGGCATATAGCTGGCATTTAATAAATGCCTCATTAAGCTGCTTTTATTCTCCTGGAGCCAAGCCGTGAGCCAAGACTTCGGCGTGTGAAGGCAGGGGGTTGACAGAAAAGATGTGGGGTTAATCAGGCATCGTGAGGTTGCCGTCTCCTCCTGCTGTGTAGCCCTAGGCAAGAAACTTAACTTCTCTGGGTCTCCGTTCCCAAGCCCTGGCCTGGCAGGCACGAGAAGTGGGTTCTAGTCCGACCTTCGAAACTCATTCTCCCTCGTGCTCCATCCGTCTTCTCACCTGTCCGTGATTCCCACCTGCCCCTGGGATCTTCCCTGGGCTGTCTGGGTCTGGTGAAGTGATCCTTCGGGGGGGGCCCATGTCATGGAGGGGGGCACTCCCTCCTCAGCCCCCTCCCGGACCCAGCCCAGCCTCACCCCTCTCTCCGAGGCTGCAACAGAGAGAGACTGGGGCTCATCCCTCCTGGGCATGATACTACAGGCCTGGCCTCTGGTATGCAGTTGGAACCCCAAAGCAGGTTTTCCCCCAGGGAAATCACTGGTTCCCCAGGGGCCGGGGGGGAGCGGCAGGCAGATGGCCTTCCATCTCAGAGACTGGGAGCCCAATGGGGCTAGAAGAAAGCTCAGAGCACAGGCTGCCTGCTCAGGGCCACACAGCCGGTAGAGTTAGACCCAAGACCCTCCGGTCTCTCGTCCCAGAGAAGTCCAGAATCGCAGGGCAACAGGGTGTCAGAGCTGAAGGGACTCCTGACAATCTTCAGTGTTACCCATTTTACAGATGAAATGACTGAGGCTCGTCTAGGGTCGCACAGTGGCGGAGGCAGAGCAGGGACCCGATCCCAGCACTCTTGGCTCCTGGTACCAGTTCCATTCTAGTCTTTGGGGAAAGAGGGGGGTTCAGAAGTCTTGACGGAGACACACAGCCGCTCCCTGACGGCCAAGCCGGGGCGGGTTGAGCGTGTGCTGTGTCACTTCCCTGCCCCAGGGTCTGCCCGCCGTGAGGAGGTGGCGGGCTGGGCCGCCCTGAGTCAGCACCAGCCGCCCCGGCCCAGGTGCCCCGGCGGGCAGGGGGCGGGCAGTGTTCGGGCCCAGCGGCTGGACGGCGGGCTCCCCGTCCCAGGCCTGGGGAGGGGGAGTGTTCTCCGCGCGTTGCTGCTGGGGGGGCGAGGAGAGGATGCGGGGGCGCAGGGGAAGAGGTGATTCATGGGGAGAGATAAGGCAGGGAGAGGTCCCCGTGGCGGCGGGCGGGCCAGGCAAAGCACCTCGTCAGCCCCCGTCAGCATCCGTCAGCGGCACAGCCCAGCGCCGGGGCCTGGGAAGCAGCCGGGGCAGGGCCGATGGGAGGATCGCAGGCAGCTTGGCTGAGCCGCCCCTCCCTGCCCTGCCTGTCGCTGTGCTCTGTCAGGCCAGGATGGGCAGGGGACCCGTCCTAGAGTCTGAGGACAACACAGGCCTGGTCCCCACCCCTCCACGCAAGAACTAGCTAGGTGACGCTGGCAGGGACTCAGCTGTCAGGCCTCAGTTTCTACATCTGAAAAATGGGCAGATAACACTACCTGAAATTATAAAGTGCCTCGCACTCAGAAAACAGTGGCTGTTATTATTGCCCGCCCACCCACACACCATGCTGGCCACGGGCCCCCTGGACGGAGTTGACAGGGAAGCAGCCAGGATGGAAAGCAGGGGCGTGGCTCACCCTGGTGCGGCGGGGTGTGAACAAATCCCTGTCCTCCATGCCTCAGTGCTCTCATCTGACAGATGAGCCTCTACTGCCTCAGACCCTCCTTCTGGGTCTGGAAGGCTCCTGCCGGCTGACAGCATGGGGCAGTCTCAGCAGGGGGGCCCCATTCTGAGGGGAACAGGGGGCAACGCCAGCCGATCAGGGGGCCGCGCCAACCGCAGTTACCACACAGACTGGGGTTCAAACCTGAGACAGATGTCCCCCCCCCCCCCCCAGCCACGTCCTCTTAAGCGACGCCAGTAACCTGGTACGGCCTTTGTGGGGAACAAAGTTTCGGGGGCCCATGGAACTGCATGGGGTGGCTGGGGCTTAGCCCCGGACACAGACACGTGGGGAGGGTGCGCCGGTGCCCAGCCTGGCCCCAGGCGCCCCTATCTGGCCCCCATCACTGGGCCAGGCCATCAGTCCTTCTGTCTGGGGGAGATTAGACTGGCTGGCTGTTCCCATGCCAAGCAGAGATCTGGTGTCTGCCTCCTTCCTACTCCTGGTGGGGAGGCGAGGAGCAGAGGACGGGGAACCCTGGCATAGCAGGTCAAGCCCCACCCAGGGCCTCCGTTCTCCCATTTTTGAAAAAGGGGTCATGGGATCCCAACAGACCCTCCCAGGGGACTGGTTTGCAGGCCCTCGGGTCAGGCACCGTGTCAGCAGCACCCTCCATGGCAGGTGCGGGGCGGGTTATTCAGCCCAGGAACTATGAAGGCCCCTTCCCCCTCCCCCTTTCCCTCCTCTTCCTGAAACTCCTCCTCACCCGATTCCATCTTTACAACCGCCAAAGACTCAGCTTTGGTCCTAACCACCTCCAGCTGACATACCAGAAGAAACCCGAAGCCCCAAAGCTGCCTGGGATCAGGCCGAGAGCCAGGCTCCGAGACACGGGCTATCTGACTCTGCCAGCCCCCTCAGGGGACAGGGACTCCACCTTTCTAGAAACGTAACCCGTGGCCACCTTGTCAGCTCCTGACCCACTTCTGGGTTCCCTGCCCAAGAGCTCCCCCAGGCCCTGTCAGCCAGGATGGTCCCCAAAGCCAGCGTTCTGGGCTTGTGCGATTTGCTGCCCCGCTCTGGGCCCGGGGACGGGTTAGACTCTGCTAGAAAGACCTCCGCGGACACACACATTGCTCATCACTCGCTGCTCTCTACTGAGCTCGGACCTGGCTTCAGAACATTTCTCAACACTGTTCGCCACGCAGGCTTTACCAATCATGTCAGGATGTGCTTGGAAACCGAGAATTCCTCTCAGTAAGAAGGCGCACCGGTTCCCGGCCTGGCCCTTCCGAGGATGTGTGTCAGTGCGTCGGCTGAGAACGACTACCAGCACCAGGGTACAGCACGGCTCGGCAGGGGTCGAGAACAGGCAAAGCCTGAGGTCCCTTCACTGGCAAAATGCACAGGCGGACAACCCTGAGCTGAATTCACTCCCCTTCCACCCAGGGCCCACCCCCATCCCCTACATCCCAGCCTGGAAAGATTCTGCCATTGCAAAGCTCACACAGAGGCTCAGAGAGGGCGAGCAAGGCGCTCTCCGTCGCCCAGCACAGCCAGGAAAAAGGCACCTTTGAACTCGGACCTCCAGGCCAGCCTCAGATGGACTCAGGCTGTGTTTTAGTCTCCAGGCCTTCTCCACCACTCCAGACTCTCTCCACTACCCAGGAAAAAGCAACACCAGAGGGTTCACGGCGTGTGTGAGAGCGTCCTGCTTCTCAGGGGTGAATCAGAGCCATCCTGAGGGACAGTAAGTGAGAGAAAACCCGGAGATTTCTCCCGGCCCCACCCCATCACAGCACCTTCTTCTGGGGAACGTGCTTGCAGCGTCTGGGGAGATCAGAGCCCTCCCCCAACAATGCACAAAGGCCCTTTGAGATGGGGTAACCCACCATCTCCTGTCAGAGAACCTGGGTACCCTATCCCTGTGCAAAGAAACTGAGGAACCCGATGAGGGCAGGGGAGGAGGCAGCCAGGGAGGAAGCAAAGTGACCCACGAGAGAGACAGTGTTGCGGTCTCCGTATATGCTGGGGGCCGGACGCAGGCCCACTGAGCCAGCTTCCCTTCCGGGGACTCCCGCCCAGCAGCTGCCTCACCTTCTGGGCCTGGCTGATCATCTTTCGCACCACCTCTTTGATGTGGGCCTGCCCATCGATGGGGGGCTGCATGTAGACGCTGGCCCGGGTCACACCGCGGTAGGCAATGGTGTCGGGCCAGCCCAGGTCCAGCTGCGGGATGGATCGGTCGGACTTCTGGGGCCAGTACTCCAGAGAGGGCGGTGGCTCGGCCTCGGTGGGGGTCCCACCTGCCCTGCTGGCCTCCTCGCTGTCACCAACCCCATTGTCCTCGGGCCCCCGGGGCCACTTGGCACCCCTCGGGTCCTCCGAGCCCGGGTCGTACACCTCGATGGTCTCCAGGATGCGCTTGAGCTCCAGCTCCGAGAGGAAGTCACGGATGTTCTCGCGCTTCAGCACCTCGTAGAAGGCCTCGCGGCCGTGGGCCACCAGGGCCTCCAGGGCCAGCCGCTGCTCCTCGCTGTAGAAGAACTCGGGCTTGGACTCGCTGGAGCGCCAGTTGACGTGGTTGTCGTCCAGACACTGCACCTGAGAGAAGGCCATGGTGCCTCTGCCCCGACGCTTCTGCTGGGTGGGCGGGCGACACAGCACTCAGCAAGGTCGGGATCCTAATTCCCGCGCGACTGCGGCCCCGCGCGCTCTTGGGGCTTCACCGGCGTCTCAGCAACTCTGCCCATAGGGAACCTGCGAGGGAGTCCAAGAGAACGCGGAGGTCAGGTCAGAGTGCAGGCGGGGACTAGGGAGGGGCGACAGGGCGGGGGTGGGGCGGCAGTGGGAGAGACGGCGGGGCGCGACCCACGCCAGGGCGCGCTGCGCCTCTATCAGTGGGGGCCGGGGGGCACCCACATCCCAGAGGAATTCTGGAGCTGCCCAAAGTCCTGGGCAACTTCTGGGAGGAACTAGAGCCAGCAGGGAACTTCCCAGAAGTTTCCAAGAGTGGGAGGCAGGAGACAACTCGGATGGCCTCTGGCCCAGCTCAGCGGCGCCCAGCATTCCGACGGCTTCCGGGAAGGGAGCGGGGTCTTAAAATCTCCGGGCGCCACGACCGGCAACCCAAGAGGCCTGCTCGGAGGAGGCTCGGGGAAGCGCGGCTGGCAGACGGCGCGTTGGAGGTCCGGGATCCGGGAGGACTCGCTTACCGGGCGGACGCGGGCGCGGGGACAGAGCCGGCAAGGAGAGCCCTGCGGCGAGAACGAAGCGCACAGGCAGGCGGCGGGCTGGTGACTAATGCCGCCCCGCCCACCCCACCTGCGGTCACGTGCCGCTCTGGGGGGCGGGGCCGGAAGCTGATTCACCCACCCCCCATCCCCCCCACCAATCCCTGAGAGACACCGACTTCGGGTGGTTGCGCTCCCGGTTTCCTCCGCTGCCTCCAGCCCCAGGTGGCCGAGTTCTGGAAAGCTCAGGGACCAAAGTCCAAGAAGTCTTGGAACTATGCAGCCCAGAGAGGGAAAGTGTTCTTACTGAGAACACACAGCAGATCAACAACTTTGCACCGCTCCAGCGCACCGCTCCTCCCCCTGCCCCCGGGGTGGGAGGACCTGTTCGTACCCTTGGTCCAACCCTACCAGTGCCTTGTTTCCCGGGTGGGACGGGAAGTCCGTGCAGATACGCAGCTGTCCAGTTGTGGAAGTAGAGTTAGGGTACTGGGCTGGGAGCCCCCAGCGGAGGGATAGGGCACAGTCTGACCCAAACTCAGGAAGGAGCCTTTACAGAGCCACGTGTGGACAGAGCAGATAGATAGCCAGTTCTTAGTCCCTGAGCCCGGCTCCCTGCTGGGAGGGGTACCTACCCAGGACTGGTCCTGCATGATGAGCAGCGCCCACCCGAACCCTGGCGTGGGGAGGGCCAGAGAGGGCTGCTGGTGGGCTGGAGTCAGGCCCAACTATCTGCTCGGTGTCCTGGGGCTTGGGACCCTGGTTGGGGGGTGGGGGTGTGGGGACCAAATCTAACAGCAGGCTGCAAGGGCAGGGACAACAGAGCCTATTAAACCTGGATCTGGACAGGGCTGTGGCATGCTTGGGTGGGGATGGGGGCCCTGAGGACACTGGTCTGTGTTGCTGAGGGCTGGCTGGTGGCATCTCTAGGCCTCCCCCGTTCCAGAACCCCCCACCATCTATCCACCTGGGTCTGTCGCCCGGAGCAGTGTCTGCTCTCTCCAGGCCCAGCACCCCTGTGGTCCCCATCACTGACCCCTCAAGCCTCATGTCCTATACTCCCTGCCGTGAAACCCCCACCCCAGCCACAGGGGCTTCACACTGTGTCTGGTTGGCCCCAGAAGCCAGGCCCCTGCCTCTCCCTGAGCAGAGCCCCACAGTTGCCCCTAGCTCCTCCCAGGTAGGCACACATACACCCACATCCTCCCTACCAGACTCAGTCAGAAGGGAGAGGCAGACAGTCCCAGTGAGCAAGCACTGCCTTGGGAGTCCTGAAGCCTGATTTATGTCACTGCCACTGAGGGCCCAGATCAAGAATCTCTCTGGGCATCGGCCTCTCTTTTTGTTCTTATGACTGCACAGGGGCCTGGAGGCTCATGAAGGGAGCCCTGACTCTCAGGGCTGAAAGGCACGTAGCCCTCCAACCTCTACAGTTACCTGTCCATAGTTACAGATGCACAGGAAGTTGTTAAGACAAAAAGACAAAACACAAACCAACCAACCACCAACAGAGAGGTTGCGTGCAGCCTTCACCCTGTTTCTGCCCGTGGTATCATCTTGTAGAACTATCGTACAATAATGCGGTAGCCAGAAAGTTGACATTGGTGCATTCCAGAACTTGTTCAGATTTCACCAGTTTACATGTGTTCGTGTGTGTGTGTGCGTGTGTGTGCGGGCGTGCACGCTCATGCACACGTGCAACCTTACCACCTGTGTAGATTTGGGTGGCCACCCCTGCAATTGGGATGCAGAACCCTTCTGTCATCACCAAGACCTCCCTCTTGCCAGCCATACCCACATCTCCATCCCTAACCCCTGTCAGCCACTGGTCTGTTCTCCATGTCTACAATTTTGTTATTTCAAGAACGTTATATAAATGGAAAACACAGCATTTAACCTTTAGGGATTAGCTTTTTCTTCCACCCAGCATAATTCTCTGGTGAATCATCCAGATCATCGTGTATATCAGTAGCTTGTTCATTTCTGTGGCTGACAAGTATCCCATGGCCTGGATGCACCAGAGCTCGCTTAACAGTCTCTCCTGTTGAAGGACACTGGGTTGTTTCCAGTTTTTGGTTATTACGAGTAAAGCTGCCATGAACATTCATATACATATTATACATATTCATTTGTGTAGGTACTGTATTATGTCTATTTTCCTGCCAACAACATCTGCGTGATCTAATTTATCCACATCCGTGATGGCATTTTATGTTGTCACAATTTTTTTATTTTTTCCATGCTTGTAAGTGTGTAATAATCTCTTATTATGGTGTTAATTTGCGTTTTCCTAATGACTAATGATACGCAACATATTTTCATATGCTTATTTGCCACTGTATGTTCTCTTGGGTGAAATGTCTGTTCATGTGTTTTGCCCATTTTCTAATTGGATTGTTTGACTTTTGAGAGCTTTTTATATATTCCAAATACAAGGTCTTTGTCAGGTATATAGTCCACATATATTTTCTGCTGGTCTGTAACTTTTTCTGTTTTTTCTTCTTTTTTAAGGTATAGAATATAATATTATTAACTATAATCACTACACTGTACGTTAGATCCTCTGAATTTATTCATCTTATAATTGGAAGTTTGTACCCTCTGACTAACATCTCGCCTCTTCCTCCCACCCCACCCCACCCTCCGCCCTTGGTAACCATCATTCTACTCTCTTTTTCTATGAGTTTGACTTTTTTAGATTCCACTTGTGAGATCGGACAGTATTTGACTTTCTCTGTCTGACTTACTTCACTTAGCGTAATGCCCTCAAAGTCCACCAATGTTGTCACAAATGGTAGGATTTTCTTTCTCAGGGCTGAATAGTATTCCATTATATATATGTATATATACGTGTGTGTGTGTGTGTGTGTGTGTGTGTGTGTGTGTGTACATATATATATACCACATCTTTACCCATTCATGTGTTGATGGACCCTTTAGGTTGTTTCCATGTCTTGGCTACTGTAACTATGCTTCAATGAACATGGAGTGCAGATATCTCTTCAACATAGTGACTTCATTTCCTTAAGATACATGCCCGGGGTGCCTGGGTGGCTCAGTCAGTTAAGCATCTGACTCTTGATTTAGGCTCAGGTCATGATCTCACACTTTGTGAGATCAAGCCCCGAGTCAATGGAGCCTGCTTGGGATTCCCTCTCCCTCTCTCTGCTCCTCCCCCACTTGCTTGCACTCCTGTGTGTGCTCTCTCTCTCTCTCTCAAAAAAAAAAAAAAAAAAGATAGATATACTCAGATGTGGCATTGCTGGATCATATGGTAGTTCTATTTTTATTTTTTTAAGATTTTATTTTTAAGTAATCTCTACACCAAATATGAGGCTCAAACTCACAATCCAGAGACCAAGAGTCCCATGCTCTACAGACTGAGCTAGCCAGACACTCTTCTATTCTTAATTCCTTGAGAAACCTCCATACTGTTTTCTTGTTTTCCTTAGTTGCTGCACTGACTTATGTTCTTATTGGTAGTACACACACACACACACACACACACACACACACACAACGGGTTCCCTTTTCTCTACATCTTTGCCAACACGTTATCTCTTGTCTTTTTGATGATAGCCATTCTAATAGGTGTGAGGTGGTATTTCATTGTGGTTTTGATTTGCATATCCCTGATGACTAGTGATATTGAGCATTTTTTTTTTCAGGTACCCATTGACCATTTGTATGTCTCCTTTGGAAAAATGTCTACTCAGATCTTCTGCCCATTTTTTATTATTATTTAAAAAAAATTTGTTTTCAAAAAATTTTTAATATTCATTTTTGATAGAGACAGAGCATGAGCAGGGGCGGGGAAGAATCTGAAGCAGGCTCCAGGCTCTGTGCTCACAGAGCCCGATGTGGGGCTCAAACCCACGAACTGAGAGATCATGACCTGAGCTGAAGTCGGACACTTAACTGACTGAGGCACCCCTGCCCATTTTTTAATTGGATCGTGTTGTTATTGTTTTTTGTTTTGTTTGCTATTGAGTTGTATGAGTTCTTTATATATTTTGGCTATTAACCCCTTATCAGATATATGGTTTGCAAATATTTCTTCCCAATCCATAGGTTGCCTTTTCATTTTGTGGATGGTTTCCTTTGCTGTGCGGAGGCTTTTAAATCTGATATTGTCTCATTTGGGGGCATTTTTTTGTTTTGTTTTGTCTTTTTGAAGATCTTTGCTTTCAGTGTCAAATAAAAAAAAATCATTGCCATGATCAACGTCAAAGAGCTTACTCCCACCCCCCCCCCCCATGTTTTCTTCTAGGAATTTTACATTCAAATCCTTAGTCCATTTTGAGTTGGTTTTGTGTATGTTATGAGATAGCAGTCCAGTTTAATTCATGTGCATGTAGCTGTCCCGTTTTTCCAACACTATTTATTGAAGAGACTATCCTTTCCCCATTGTATATTCTTGGCTCTTTTGTCATAAATTGATTGAATATATATATAGAGAGAGACCATACATACACATATATATAGTCTCTGTTGTGTTATATTGATCTATGTGTCTGTTTTTGTGCCAATACTGTACTGTTTTGATTACTATAGGTTTGTAATATAGTTTGAAATCAGAAAGTGTGATGTCTCCAGTTTTTCTCTTCTTTCTTAAGATTACTTTGGCTATTTGGGGTTTTCTGTGGTTGTATAGGAATATTTTGGATTATTTTTCTCTATTTATGTGAAAAATGCTGTTGGAATTTTGATAGGGACTACATCGAATCTGTCGATGGCTTTTGGTGATAGGAGCATTTTAACAACATGAATTGTTCCAATCCATGAACATGGTATACCTTTCTATTTATTTGCATCATCTGCAATTTCTTTCATCAGTGTCTTATAATTTTCATCACGAGTCTTTAATCTCCTTGGTTAAATTTGTTCCCAGGTATTTTATTATTTTTGATGCCATCATAAATGGGACTGTTTTCTTAATTACTCTGATGGTTCATTGCTAGTGTCTAGAAACACGACTGATCTTCATATATTGACTGCGTATCCTGCAACTTTACTGATTTGTTCTGTAGCTTTTCTTTTTTATCCTTTTCACAGGTGTCTTACCCAGAACTTTTAATTGTGATGAAGTCTACTTTATCCATTTTTTCTTTTATGGATATTGTTTTTGATGTCAAGTCTAAGAACTCTTTGCCTAGCCATAAGTCCTGAAGATTTTCTCCTATTTCCCCCCTGAAAAAGCTTGATAGTTTTTACATCTTACATTTAAATCTGTGATCTATTTTGAATTAATTTTTGTATCAGGTGTGACATTTAGGTTGAGGTTGAATTCTGGCCTCTGGAAGTCCCCTAGAAGGACTTTACAGAGGAGGAAACAGCCTCAGAGACCTTAAATAATCACCCAGGATCACACAGTAGGGCACTGGGATAGCTGGACTTAAACCCAGGTCTGTGTGCTTTTCTCCTACTCCTTACTGCAACATCCACATCTGGACTGTCTCCCAGGGATGGGCCAGGCCTCGATAGGGAGTGGGGAGCACCTTGATTGGCCCTCAGGGTGTTGTGTCCAGTGGCCTCATTGGGAAGAGTCATTCAATCCATCAACAAACACCGGCGGAAGCTGTCACAGGTCACCGAGTTATTGGTACCATTGCCCAAAGCCTGCAGACATCCACAAGTTGAGAGTATGAATTCATATGAATTCCCTGAGTTTATGAAGGAAAGAAGGGTATTCCAGAGAGAGGGAACAGAAAACACAGAGGCCCAGAGGTGTGGCTGAAAGTGGCTAGGTGGGTAGAGGGCCACGAATGGCACAATTAGAGGCTTGTGATCCCTCCTGCAAGGGATGGAGAGCCACGGAAGTATATGAGCAGGGAGGGTGGTGGGCAGGTTAGTGGTTTTAGATGTTTCCTCTGCGGCTTGCAGGGTGGGTGGGTTAGAGGGGACAAGACAGTACAGTAAGGAGGTGGAGTTCACCTGGGCACCAAGCCCAGTGGCTGGACGTGGCATTGGCCGCAGGGAGGGAGAACATGGGGGACAAGGAGAGGGACAACTCCCAGGCTTCTGGTGTCAGCCCTGGCTGACGGAGGTGCCAATGCAAAAGTAGAGCCTAGTTGGGGAGCTCCCAGGCCCACAGAAGCTGGTTCTCTGGCAAACTCAGAAGCCCCATTCTCAGTTCTCTGGCCCTCACTGTCCTGAGGCTGCTCACTCCTGAATGTGGCATATTCGGGGGACTTTAAGTGGAGACACCTCTGCGGCTGTCATAAAGGAGAGGTTCTTCTTGCTGTTCAGCACAAACTCTGGCAAGTGAGCCAGTGGTGCCCAGAGGCGGTGGCCCAAGCCCAGAGCCTGGAATGGGCTGAATAAACTCGACCAGAATCTCCTGACTCCGGCTTTCTGAGCCATTATGTGGCTGTGACTCTCCCAAGAGGGCTGGGTCCTCCAAGCACCACAGCCAGCCAGTGCAGGCCCAGAACCTGTCAGGAGGGACCCATCACCTGCCCTCTGTGTGCTGGACCCCAGTGCTCCCTGAAGTCCTGCCGTGGGGCCCTGGGCTTTGTCCTGGGCCCGACTATGGGTCCCAGGCAAGTTATGCCCTTTCTGGCTCTCATCTGCTCACCCGCTGGGCTGCAGGTGGGAAAATAGGGCAGCTGGATCAAACAGTGCCTGACCTTCATCATGGCTCTTTCTGGCATCCTTTCTCCATCTCCTCCTTTCCTCCTAGGCCTTTCCTCCTTCCTCCCTACCACTTACTTGGTTACTCACTCATTCATTCGCAAATGTTCACAGGATCTCTCCTCTGGGCGAGCCCTGAACTGACTGAGAGCTAGGACTGGGAGATGATTCAGACCCAGTGTCCGCCCTTGGGGAGCTCCCAGTCTAATGGGGGAGGTAAAATATACAAACAATTGTGATTCAGTCCTTGGCCACAGGAGCCTTTGAGAGGAAGCTGCTTTGCCCTGGTTGTGGGGGGAGGATTTGGAAAGGGGGGTGTCAGAGGAAGCCTCAGAGGACAAGCCCTTTGCAATGGGCCATGGAGCAGGAGGTAAACAAGGGTAGGACAGAGCCCTGGGAGGAGGGGACCTCGTCTGCAGAGGCACGGAGGTGGCAAAGGGCTGGGTGTGTAGGAGAAAACGCAAGCAGGTCAGGGTGGCTGATGCGTGCATGCTGGATGGGACCAGTTGTCAAGGACCTTAGATGCTGTGGGAAGGATTTTGTTTCCAGGAAGCCAAGGGCTCCAGGGGTGTGGGGGGAGGGGGCTCCTGAGTGAAACTGTAATTTCGCAAGGATGGGACGGATGGAAGGGAGGCAGTGGGGAGCTGGGGCCCAAACTGTATGAGAGGAGACAGAGCAGAGCAAGGGGCCAAGTGAGGCCAGCAGGGCCGTGGGAGAAGAAGACCGTGGGGCTGGGGGACTGGATGGGGGGAGAGGAGAGAAGGCAGTGAGCTCTTACTGGGCCAGGGAGAGGGAAGAGGACACGTCTGATTGGACACTCTGAGTGGGAGGTGCCAGGGATGACAGGCAGCAGGTGTCCCCGATACCCTGAGCTCAAGAGAGGGTCTGGGCTAGAGACCGGGATCCCAGGTCATTGGGGGTGGGGTGATGCTGCTCCAGCCCCGCTGGCCTGGAGGAAGGGGATCTGAGACCCCCCCCCTGCAGTGGGTTGGGCATCTATAGAGGAACTTTTCAGAAAGAGCATCGGAGGGGACAGTACTTAACTCAGAAGTGCCTGGTCTGCAAAGGAAGCAGCGCGTCCCAAGAATGCCGGTGCCTGCCGCCATATTGAAATTTAAGCCCCCAAACTGCCCCCCTCCCCTCAGAGCGGCTCTCACTCCTGTCCCCTTGGAGCTTCTGTTTCTGAACTTCCCCCACAATCACCATCTTCTCGTCTACTCTGCTTTCTGCAGGCCCCTGCGGAAAATCCCAAGGGACGGGGGCCACGAGGTGTTTAGAGAATGTTCCACGGGAGGAGCACGTGACCGCGGGGTTGACCGCCATTACCCACACTGTGCTGGGGAGTCCCGGCTGCCGGGGGGGCGGTGGAGGAACAGGGTCACACGGGAGCCAGGCACCGTGGTTCCTGCCTCCAAACAGGGTTCTGCTGAGACAGCTTGCTAGGGCGGCCTGGGCGTAGGGTTCAGTCCAGGACACCCGTTAATCCCGCGTTCACTCAACAAAAGAGTAGTTAGTGTGCGCTGCTCCGGCCTTGGGGAGGTGGCCTCGGTGAGACCAAGCCCCCTCCTCACCGGCTCACCAGCCCCTTGGAAAAGCAAAAACAAACAAGCAGTCCCCAGTGGTCCGGAGTAAAGAGATGAGGAAAATCTTCCCTCCCCTGGGAAGGCCTGGGAAGAGGGGCTGGTGGAGAAGGCCTCAGGTGGCAGGGGGGCCCCTGTGGCTGGGGCAAGGTGGGAAGGGGACAAGCCCAGAGGAGCCCGGAAGAGCCCGGCATCACGACGACTGGAGGGGTTTTGTTGACAGCTGAACTGCCGGGTAGTTCTGACCAGGACATGATCTGACTGCCCTGTGTTTTAGGGGTCTTCCCTCAACACCCAGACATAGCTCCAGGTCAGGGTCAGGAGGAAAGGCCCCAGCCTGAAGCTCTGAGCCCAGGGGTGGAGGAAGGTGCCCCTCTAGCCTGCATTTGCCCCTCTGGGGAGAAGAGCTGGGGGCCTGAGGGGGGTGAGGGAGACTAGCGCCCCAGATGGGTACAGACGGCGGACTGCTCACATGGGCAGGGCCACACTGCAGGCAACCCCCTGGCCTGGCCGGGGAGGGGGAGAAGGCGTTGTGACAGAGGACGACAGGAAAAAAAAAAAAAAAAAAAAATCAAGGCATTAGGGACCAGAATAGAGGCCAGCCCCCTCCTCGTGACCCAGCCTGGAAAACAGACCTGGGGCCGAGTAGCTGCTGGTCAGAGGTGGTGACGGACAGAGCAGGTCAGGCCCAGGGTCTCGGCCACACCAGGGGCTCAGGTGTGTCGGGAGGATGGGGTGGGGCAGGTGGAACATACTGCGTCCCTTTCCTGCAGATGACGTGGGCTGCGTGGTGCCGTCTGAGTGCCTTCGGGCCTGTGGGGCCGAGATCGGCTGCTCCAACATCGCCTACCCCAAGCTGGTCATGGAACTGATGCCCGTAGGTGAGATTCGGGGTGGGGTCTGGGCGGCCTGTGGGGCGGGACCAGTGAGGGCCAGGGGCCCTGGGGGCTGCGGAGGCCACTCCCACGTGGGACGTTCCCCTCCTAGGGGAAAAGAGGAAATAGTATAACAGAGAACACGCTCACGGCACCCCCCCCAGGGGCCAGGCATTGTTCCGAGGACTTTCCACGTGACCAATTTGCATCTTCTTCTTCTCAGGAACCCTAAGTGCTGTTATTATCATCCCCACTTTAAAGGTGGGGAAACTGAGACCCAGAGAGCTTAAGAGACCTGCCCAAGGTCACGTGGCAGCTGGGCTGCAGAGCTGGGCTCTGAACCCGGATAATCTGCCTCCAGACAGAACTCGTCCTCTTAACCTGTGCTGTCGGAGCCCTTGAGTAAGGTCGCCGCTGTCTCTTCTTCCAGCCTGCTGGGTGCCAGACCCTTTTACGGACCGCTTCCCAGTTATGGCTATGAGGTAGTTATTAGCTCCATTTTACAGATAGGGAAAGTGAGGCACAAAGAGGGGAAAGTGACGTCTCCATGGCTAGAGTGGCTGAGATGCCCCAGTCCGTCTGCCGGGGCTCCAAGCCCACTGCTCACTCCGCTAGGATCCGGGGCTCAAGCCCCCCATGACTTCCTGCCTCCCCCAGCTGGTAGCAGCAGTGGGCAGGTTTGGGCCTCTCCGAGCCTTCTGAGACCCTCCGCGGCCTGGTTTCACCACCAGATTCTCCAACCCTAAGTGTCTCCCTCCCTCCCTGTGGCTTCCTCTGTGGAAGCTGGATTCCTGGCCCCACGCTCCCTCCCTCCCGGGGTGCCGAGGCCCAGGGGATGTGGGTGCACGGACCTGGGATCAAAACTCCGCTCTGCCACTTGCTGGCTGAGATATTTGGGGCGTGTCCCTTTCAGCGTCCTCCTTTGTAAATTGGGAGATCGTGACGCCTACCCACCCCTCAGCGTGGTTGCTGGGATTAAACCTAAGAATGTAGGGACGGTGCCTGGCGCAAGGCTTGGCCTCACTGTGGGTTCCCACCTCTGGGCCTCACCTTCCTCTTCTGTTCTGGGGGCTGGGAGGAACTCGCTAAGCCCCCAGCCATGGTTGGACCATAACCTCTCTCTAGGCCTTCGGCTCCCTGTCTGAAAAACGGGTAGAGAATAAACCCCGAGTTAATCCAGCTCCCCGAGCAAGAGACACAGGATGGACAAATGTTTGGGGGAAAACCATGGCCTAACTCGCTTTTCTTTGGGGGCCAGCCCAGTCAGCCTGATAAGTGAACAGAGAAGGCCATGGGATGCTTGTAAGTCACACAGCAGGTCAGGCACAGAAGCAAGGCCAGGCCAAAATGGCACCCAGGAGGCTGAGTCCTCAGGGGAGGGGGCCTGTGTCAAGTTTATCCTAGGGCAGGGGTTGGAGGAGAGACAGAGAATCTGCGGAGGTGGAGGAGGGGCTTAGACACTTGAAGAAAAAGTACGAGAAGCCTTGGAGATAGAACCAGAGAGGGGAGGCGACCAGCCTTACGCCACACAGCACTGAGTTACAAAGTGAGCGTCCTTCTGTCTCTCAGGGCTCCCCACCCTCAGCTCCGCTCAAGCCCATGACTCCCCAGAAGGCTTTGCAAAGAAGGGCCTTGCCCACCTCGGTGGGGACGCCCCCTTGTTTTCCCCTGGAACTGCATTTCCTTTTCTACAGAGCCAACAAGAAAGGGGACCCCCCCCCAGTGCCTGCTGGGGCCTGCCACCCACAAGAAATGGCAGGAAACCCCAGACACTGGGCCACTGCGCCCTGACCGAGTTGTGACCTCCAGGCAGAGGGTCCCGCCCCAGGCCTTCCTCTCCCCACCCCACCCCAGAGTTTTGCCTCTGGCTGCGGAGAGTCCCTGGGCACCTCTCCTCCCGCTAGGACCTTCCACTTCCTCATCAGTCAGACGGGTTAATAATGCTTCCGTCACTTGAAGTCCTAGGTGTGAAAGTGCTTTTTCACCTGCAAGGCTTTGTGGAAACAAGGTGCTGGTAACTGCACCCTCAAGAGCAGAAGCAATCACAGCAAGCCACAAATCCAGAAGTTTCCACTCCCCCCCGCCTCCCCCCACCACCCCGCCATTGGCCCTTGACCTCCCAGCCTCTTGTGTTTGGGTCTCTGTCCCCGGAAACCTCCAGCCTCCCTCCCCCTGGGGCTCTGCTCTCGAGGACTTGTGCATGGCCGATGCTGACCAGGGGGGCCTCAGCCAGTAGGACACGGGCAGGAGGGGCTCCCAAGCAGAGTCACAGCGGCCCTGTCTTCCCGACCCCCAGGTCTGCGGGGGCTGATGATTGCAGTGATGATGGCCGCACTTATGTCGTCGCTGACTTCCATCTTCAACAGCAGCAGCACACTTGTCACCATGGACATCTGGAGGCGGCTGAGGCCCCTCGCCGGCGAGCGGGAGCTGCTGCTCATTGGCCGGTACGGTTGGGGGTGGGCGCTGGGAGGGGTCGTGCCAGGCACCGGGGACAGGCTGGGACCCAGGCTTCCCCAGCCACACGACGGCCCGTGGGACCCCACCAACGGGGGGCTTTGAGGGGTGAGTAGGAGTTTGCCAGTTGCAGAGGAACTTCCCAGGAAGGAGAGGATACAAGGAGCCAGAGTGTCCTGTCCATCCCACATCCCACATCGCTCTGGCCACCCGTTCATGGTCACGGCCCTCATCTTAGATGTATCTTGGACTCTGAGCTGAATCTCTGAGGGCATTTCTGCTGGGTAGAGTCCCCCTTCCCCAGTCACCCTGTGGATCTGTCTGTCTTCCTAAAATCTGAGCCCTTAGCCCTCCTGATGGTTTCCAGCTGCCCCACAGAGGGCCCAGAGCCAGTTCTCAGGATGGCCACACTCAGGCCACAGCTGTCCCTGGCCCCACTGAGTTTCTTCCCGTTTCCTCCTAGCCCTGCTTGTCTCCTCCTTATCGCCTTGAAGAGCCTCCCTGATCTTTCTAGACTTTGCCCAAGTGTCCCCCCTCCTCCACGCAGCCCTCCCTGATAGGCCTGACTGAGGAGTGAGCCCCTCTCCCCTCTAAGCCTCCCACAGGGACCATGGTCCGATTCCTCCCGCAGGACATGTGGCCCCTATAGGTCCACCTGTCTCCCTGATGCCCCCCACCCCCCCAAAGACAGGCAGGGGCCATGTCTGGCCCAGCCCTCCATCCCTGTACTCGGCGGAGAGTCCTTTGGGGTGAACTCAGCAACGGGTAATGAGAGGTTGGTGCCTAGTGTGTGAACGTGCCCGCCCGCTTGGGCCCTCTCCCAGCTCCCACCCTCCCGTGCCCCTCCGAGGCTTGCTCCCCCAACTCCGCCCGTCCGGTCGAGGGGCCCAGCCTCTGGTGCGTGTCTGACCGACAGCGCACCCTGCGGCCCCCTGCCCTTGGCTCTCATCCTCAGGGCGGGGTCTCTGCTGCAACTCCAGGCAGGTGGCCCAGTGACGTAAGTCAGCCACACTGCTGTCAGAAGGGCTCTGTCGGGACACGCCATTCAGCAGGCGAGTGTGAGCTCATCTGTAGGCTCACAGCCTCCTCCAAAACAAGGAGCCTCTCCCTCCGGCCTTGCACGAAGCTTCTGTGTCAGCAGGTCCTGGCCCCTTGACCTCCTCTCCCCCCCTGCATTGTTCCCCCGCCCCTCCTCAGTGGCCCCGAAAACCTGCCCCTATCTGGCAGACTCCTCCAAAGCCCTTCCAGGCTCGGCATCCCGGGACCAAGTGCCCTCCAGCTGCCCAGAGTGTGACCGGGTCCCCGGGTCTGGGACACGGGTAGCCTCAGTGCCCGCTCAGTGGCCCCCATGTCTCGTGCCCCTGACTTCCTGGCTTCCTCAGAAGCAGGCTTCTCTCCTCTTCCCACCTGAAGCCAAAGTCCTAACTGCCATGCCATGGTGCCCCCCCCCCCGCCATGGTGCCCTTGACCCTCCTTCCCACCTCTTCTACCATGTCAAGCCCCAGCCAACCCAGGCTCCACCAACCTGCCTGTGGGCATAAGGCTGTGTGATACAGGGCAGGTTGCTCACCCTCTCTGGGTCCCAGTTCCCTCAGCTGCCAGTTTGGTGCAGTGGAAAGGATCTCATGCTAGGTGTTGGGCCAGGGTTCAGCTCGAAAAGGCCTCCTTCGTGCAGCACGGGGACACCCCCCAACACCTCCAGCCTCTTCCTGCTTAAAACAACACCGTTTAAGCTGTGTTTCCTAGATGGTGTGGGGTCCTGGGTCTCTGGAGCCTCAATCCAAGGAGGTGTGGGACTCACAGAGAGGGGTAACAGAGCATGTCCAGAAGCCTGGGGAGGAGGCCATCGTGGGGCAGGGACAGGCAGGGGCATGCCAGTGACCCTGACAGTCTCATCAGGTTGGGGTGGCACCAGAGGAGCCATCACAGGCCTGGGGCAAGTGACAGTCCCACATCTGGGGCCCTGATCTTTGCCAGGGCCTTTTGCTCCTGCTCCCCCCTTCTGTCTGCCATTCTCTGTTATCCAGTCCACAAGGAGTGCCCGACGCCTCCCTATTATCCTGCATCAAGCTCAACAATATGGGGGAGCCAGAGAGATCTCAAAGCCCTTGAGGGCCACCCCCCCCACCACCGCAGCTGTAGCCCAGGAATGATGGAGAGGGTCAGTCATCCCGACAGCAGTGTGTGTGCAGGAAGGGGTGGGGTTGGAAGGCTTCCTGGAGGAGGAAGGCCTTGAGCTGAGCCTTGGAGGGTGAGGAGGTCAGCCAGGGGAGGAATTGGAGAAGGACATTCCAGGCAGAAGGAACAGCCTCTGGGCCTGGGGTCTCTCTGGCAGCCTGATGGTGACTGAGTTGGAAGGGGAAGCCCTGGAGAGCAGGGGGAAGGCCAGGGCCGCAGTCCAGGCCGGCCCGGAGAGGCCAGGCCCCGCGCACAGACGCTGAGCCCGGTGTGGGCTGCAGAAGACTGTGTGGGGAGGGCGGGGTGGGCTGGGTGTCCGTGGAGCCCGCCTATGCCTTTGAAGAGGGCAGCGCCCGCCTGCCTGCCAGGCTAAGGGTTAATTAGCCTTAATCAAGGTGGTACCTCCTTCCTCCACCCTCTCCCTCAGGCCTGGAAGGGAAGAAAGGGAGGCGGGCGGACAGGCACACAGGAAGGACCCGCCCCAGCTGCAGACGTAGCCTCTCTCGCCCTTGCTGTCCCGTCTAGGGTTCCAGGGGGGTCTCACCCACCACCCTCCTTGGGGGTGAGGTGTGCCCAAGTGACCCAAGACACAGGGGCAAGGGGCACTCAGCCAAGGAGGAGCAGATAGGACACTTGACCCCAGCTCTGCCTCCTTAGCTGGGCCCCACACCTCTTCGAGGCTGGAGGGCGGCCCTCCTCTGCCTAGAAGCCCTCTGGGATCGATACTTCCTCTGGGCTCCCTGAGCCCAGCCCTTAGGACAGAGTAACAGACTCATCTACTTCCTTTGCCCTGCTGTCCGTGCTGGGGAGGGACAGGGCCCACTCGTCACCCAGTCTGGGCTTCTCGCACGGTGCCCTGCACTCCGGTGGGCTTCTGAACGGGCGACTGCTGAATGAGTCAGCGAAGCACGTCCCCGCGGCGGAGGCCTTGCACCGAGAGGGGAGGCAGGCAGGGGCCGGAAGGAGGGGTCCACACAGGGGAGGGAGGCAGAGGGGCTCATTCGGGCCAGAGGTCTCAGGCTTCAGAGCTGAGGAGTCCGGGCCCCGACCCAAGCCTTGCACTCTTAGGACAGAGGTCACCCTGTGATGGGTGGTCTGCAGCCTCAGGCTCTAGTGGCAAGGAGGGTTTCAGCCAGAGGCCACCAGCACTAGAGAAGCTGGGGGGGGGGGGGGTCAGTCTGGCTGGAATGTGAGGGCCGCAGGCCTCTCAGGAAGCCGGCAAGTGTTTATTGAGCACCTATTGTATGCCAGGGGATGCAGCAGTGGGCTCCATGGATGAGGCTCCCACCTCCCCTGGTGCTTCCAGCCGGGCCGGGGAGACAGACAGGGAGCATGTAAACCCCCCGAACATACCTCTGTATGTCCACTGGGATGAGTGCCTTGAAGACAAAGAGGAGAGCCTGGGGGGCCATGGCCGGGGGCTCCCTGAGGGCTGACGCAGTGGAGACCCCAGGGACAGGTGGAGTCGGGGCGGACCTGCAGGCGGCAGGAAGCCATGGAAGGGTGGGGGCAGGGCAGGGCCGGCCACATCCCTAGAGGAGCGGACCAGAGGCCAGGGAGGAGGCTGGGGTGGCAGGGGACGGCTGGAGAGCGCATCTTAGTGGCTGCGGGAGATGCGGGAGAACTGAGGGAGGGTCTTCCGGGACGAGCACGCCCACTGCCTGCCCACAGGCTGGTCATCGTGGTGCTCGTCGGCGTCAGCGTGGCCTGGATCCCCATCCTGCAGGACTCCAACAGCGGGCAGCTCTTTATCTACATGCAGTCGGTGACCAGCTCCCTGGCCCCCCCAGTGACCGCAGTCTTTGTTCTGGGCATCTTCTGGCGGCGTGCCAATGAGCAGGTGGGTGGGGGATGGGCAGCACCGGGGCAGACAGGACCGGGGGGTCGGGGCTCGGTCCCCTCCCCGCGGATGGGCTGCGTCTGGCTCACATCTTCCCCTGCCGCCCGTGTGCGTGCTGGGGGAACCTGGGCCCTCACCGTCCACCTGCCCTGCCTCCCCTTCCCCAGGGGGCCTTCTGGGGCCTGATGGTGGGGCTGGCCCTGGGTGCCACTCGGCTGGTCCTGGAATTCCTGCACCCCGCCCCCCGCTGCGGCGACCCGGACACGCGGCCTGCCATCCTCAGGAGCATTCACTACTTGCATTTTGCCGTCGCCCTCTTTGTGCTCAGCGGGGTCGTTGTGGTGGCTGGGAGCCTGCTGACGTCACCCCCCCAGGGAATCCAGGTGAGCCTGCCCCGGCCCCTGACTCTGACCCCTGACCCTCTGCGACTCGAGAATCTTCCAGCTCTTGGGGCGCCTGGGTGGTGCAGTCGGTTAAGTATCCGACTGTTGACTTCAGCTCAGGGCGTGATCTCGTGGGTTATGAGTTCAAGCCCCACGTCGGGCTGACAGCGCTTGGGATTCTCTCTCTCCCTCTCTCTCTGCCCCGCCCCTGCTCTCTCTCTCAAAATAAATAATCAACTTAAAAAAAATAAACAGAATTTCCTAGCTCTTGACCCCCCCGTCCCCTTTTGAACCCAGCTGCCCACTTTCCGTCACCGACCCCTGACCCTGTCTGGGCCCGCCCCCGTCCTGCCACCCCCCCATGTCCCGATCGTTCTCCGCAGATTGAGAACCTTACCTGGTGGACCTTGGCTCAGGATGTGCTCGTGGGAGCCAAAGCAGGTACGTGTGTGAGCCTAGGCTCTGAGTCTGTCTCCCACCCCAAGGCACCCTGGACGTAGGAGTACGAAGTGTGGCCCTGTGGGCCTCATCTGTCTCCCTCTCCTCCTCCTACCTCCTCCAGGCGATGGCCGGACACCCCAGAAACACGCTTTCTGGGCCCGTGTGTGTGGCTTCAACGCCATTCTGCTCATGTGTGTCAACATCTTCTTCTACGCCTACTTCGCCTGACGCTGGCCCCGTGGCCAGGAAGGCCGGAGCGCTCGGAATCCTCGGGCCTACCTCGCTTTCACTGAGGACACCGAGGCCCAGAGACCCAGGGACTCCCCTCGCGACTGCGTAGCCGGTCCGGTGCCCGCACACCAGTTGAGCCGGCAAAGGAGGAGTCCTAAAAAGGTCGGGGGGCGACGGACAGAAAGAAGGCGGTATTTCAAAACCAGCACAAAGCAAAGAAAATGAGGTTTCCGATCGACATCCTTATACTCATTTTCCTGTTTTTATTTTGAATACACGGGCCCAGGTCAGGAGCAGCTTGGGGCTTGAAGGGTCTCCAGACGGCCCTGGGCAGAGGGGAGTCCCCCTCCCTGGACTCCTGCCTCCCATCCCAGCTGCTCCTGGCTGCCACGAGGCCGTCCCCTCCCTCCCTCCCCGCTCCCTGCCCCTTCCACCATCAGCCTGGCATTCGAAGCACTTTCGGAGCCCCGTTTCATGCGTCCTGCTCCCCAAAGTGCCCAGGCCCTGGGCAGGGGCTAGTCAGTACCGGCTGCTGGTGGCACATTCCATGCGGACGCCCCGCCGGTGCTCAGGCCAGTGTCCCATCCCAGATGCTGTTAGACCTCAAAGTCCGGCGGTGGCCCTGGCCTCCCGCCTGGCCTGTAGCTTCCCTGAGCTCCGGGAACCCCAGTCCGGGCAGAAGTTGGGCCTAAACAGAGAAGGCCAGAGCAGCCAGGTCCCCCAAGTGGCTGTGCCCGGGGCCTGCCCTCGGAGCTTGTCCATCGTGTCGGGCCTATGGGAGAGGGACAGCTGCCTGTTTCTTTCATCCCTGCACTCCCCTCCCGCAGGCCCTCCCCAAAGTGTCTGTGGTGGGGTGAGGGTGTTGGACACCCAAGTGGGGCCCGAAGTCGTCAGGGGGCTGCTGAGAAGTCAGTCTCCACCTGGAGTCCGTCCATCGGTCCAGGTCAATGTGCGTGCAGTCCCCTTGCCTGTCCCTCACCTCTAAGCCACTTTCCCGGTAGCCAGAACACCTCAAGGGGCCATCTGAGGGTGGGCAGGGAGGCCCAGAAGATGGTCAGCCCCAGGTGAACCCGTCCCCCATGCTTCCTCGGGTAGAGCCCCCAAATACAAGAGCCCCGAGACCGCGGCCATCGATGGTTGGAGTGAGTGGGGCTTCTGTCCCCCTGCCCCGTGACACCATGCAGCTGGCAGCCAACAGGAAGAGGCCAGCAGGAAGCTCTGGGAGCTCCCCCTGCCTGGTGGGCACTGAACATCGCAGCGGTCCTCGGGCACCGAGGCCCCGTCTCCGTTTGTATGAAGCAGCGGGAGCCCGGGCCTGGCAGTGAGGAGGTCCACGTTCCAGTGAGGCTGAGCCCCGTGGGACCCCGGGGCGGGGCGTCCGCGTCCTCTCTGGGGACCTCAGTGTCTGGTGGGCGGATGGCCTGCTGGCTCTGCCCCCGCCCCGGGCCCCCACCCCGGTCACAGTTGTACCGGCTGGACGTAGCTCCGTGGGAAGAAGCCCACGCGTCCGCAGAACCGGCCCCGCCACCAGTGGGGGTCCGGGCGCTCCAGGACCTCGATGATGTCACCGCGGTGGAAGCTGAGCTGTGAGGGGTCCTGGGCCGAGAAGTCAAACTGGGCCTGGGCAAAGCAGGCCCGGGGGCCCTGCGAGGGGAGGAGGTGGTTAGTGGGGGTTTTCAGGAGGCCCCAACAAGAGAAGTGATTTGCTGTGGGTGGGAGGGCAGAATTGAGCTTGGACTCTGTTCTCACTCCAAGTCTACGCCACCCTCTCCACAGACCAACACCACTGTCCTGGCCACAGGAACAGGCCTTGTAAGCTGTAAAGTGGTGCATAGCTAAGAACAGAGTTTACCGCTGTGCCCTTGACCGAGCTTCGAGGGAGAGGATGTCACTCAGGGCCGCTCCCAGCTCTCAGGCCTGGGTTCCTGTCCTATCTATACCCCGAGGTGACCTCGGGTAAGTCCCCACCCTCGTGGGACTTAGTTCCCCCCCCCCGCCCCCCCCCGCAAATGGCAGGCGGACAAGAGCTCTCTGCAGGCACGTCAGCCTGTCGCCGTGACGATTATACCCGGTGTCCCGGCCCTACCGGTCCCACCAGCATCTCTGTTCTGAGCCTGCGGAATCTTATCCAGGATGGGTGATAGGATCAGTGGACAGGCTGTAATTAGCGGCTCTCTGCCCAGGAAGTAGGAGGTGGCATGGGTCCTAGGGGACTGAGCCAGCTCTGGAGTTCTCCCACAGGGTGGGTGCCCCCAGGGCCCAGGCCAGAGTGAGGCAGTGGTGGGGGGGGGGGGCGGTGTGGGGAGCCCTCAGCCAGCTCCACACTGGCTCCCTCACATTCTCCAAGGGCAGACCTGGCCCACGGCGGTGAAGGGGAGAGGTTGCAGGAGGTCTGGGACAGAGGCCTGGCGGGGGGAGGGGGAGGGGGAGGGAAGGTGGCTCAGACAGAGAGCTCGCCACCGACCCAGCCCCAGGATCAGATTTAAGAGGCCCGGCAGCTTCCTGGAGGCCCAGAGTGCACGAATGGGGGTCTCCCGAGGCACCGTTTGACCCTCCTGGCACATGAGACGGGAAACCGAGGCCCAGTTGAGGAACGGACGAAGGTCACGCGTGGTGGGGGTCTAGGGACAGGCAGGACTGGAGCTTCTCTGTAGCAGTCCGTCAGCCTCCCTTCTCCCCCGCCCCAGGCTATGCTCCCTGGTTCCCCTGCAGAGCCCAGGCTCAACTGGGCCGTCCCAGGGTCCTGACCTCTAGCCCCAGGCCTTGCCGAACCCCCCCTCCCAGAGGAAACAGCACACCGGGGCTAATAACCCTGTTGGCTGCTATCATCATTCTGATGAGAACGAGGGCTGGTCCTAGGGGCCCCTTGATGAAAGGGCTGGCTAGCAAATTGCTGTTCTTGCGAGGACCAGTGGCGGCTGGGTACCCACCCCCCACTACACACACACACACACACACACACACACACACACACACCCTGAGCCCAGCCAGGCCCTCACCCACGAGCGCTCACACTGCCTCCACCCCACCCAACACCAGCTCCTCGGGACCAGAACCCCGGACAGAGCCTACCCGGTGGGTGGTCTTGGTTGCGCCTCAGTTTCCTCACCTGGGCAATGGCCAGATGAGGACCCCAGCATACTAAGCCCAGCTCAGCGCACACGGCACCCAGTAGGCTCGGCAGGTGTCTGTACCTTCATTCACGCAAATTCACACCGAGTGCCTACTGTGACCCACGCACTGCGCCAGGAGCTGAGAACAAGCCAGACACTGGTGGCCCCGCGTCACGTCCGTTCTCTTCCTTCCTTTCCTTTCCCTCTCCGTCCCCACCCTTGCGTGTCTCACCGCAGTGCCACCAGAGTCGGACTCTAGAGCCTGGGCTGGATGCGGGGCTGCCGGTGGGGGTGGGGGGTGGCCAGACCCGGCAGGTGTCCCGGCCCCCCGCGGAGGCTCATGTGGGGGGGGGGGCGGGAGGGGGCTCTACCTTGAGCAGGGGCTCCTCATCCCGCAGGAAAACCTGCCGCTGCTTGGCGATGGTGGTGGTGCGGTAGAAGTCGACCAGCTCATTCAGGGAGTTGAACTTCTCTTCCCACAGGTAGTACTTGCCCGAGGCCTCGCGCAGCACCTTGAAGTGCTGTACCTGGTCGCCGTAGCTAGCGGAGAGGGGCAGCCTCAGCGGGGCCCGGGGGCCCCCCTTCTGCCTCCCCCTGGAAGCTCGCCCCTCTCAGCCCTGGTTGAGACCCGCAGTCGGGGGAGAAGGTGCAGGGCAGGAGGGCAGGTCGACGTGAGACCTTAGGCAGGTCACTGAACTTCTCTAAACCTCAGCTTCTGGATAATGGTAGCACCTTCCTTCTGGAAAAGGGTTCAGAAAATGCTGCCTGTGGCTAATTGGCAGCATTGAACGGGTTCCTCTCGGAGGAGGGGGTTGCCTGGGTGGCTCAGTCGGTTGAGCGTCCGACTCTTGATTTCGGCTCAGGTCGTGGGCTCACGGTCCGTGGGTTCAAGCCCCGACTCGTGCTCTGTGCTGACAGTGCAGAGCCTGCTTGGGATTCTCTGCCCTTCTTCCCCACTCGTTCTCTCTCTCTCTCTCAAAATAAATAAACTTTAAAAATCAATCAATCAATAAACGGCCTTCTCTTCTCACACCTCTTCAATATGCCCCTCAGACGTGACAATCTCCCCTAGCCCCCTCCCGGCCCTCACAGTCCCACGAAGAGTGAGTCCTCAGACCATGCTGACTCAGACCAAAGCCTGCAGGTGGGAGAGGAGCTCAGGTGTGTCGGATGCTTCATGTCTCTATCTGCCCCCTACCTCAAGAACCTTCTATGGCTCCCCATTGCCCTCGGGAGAAAATCTTAACACCTCGGACTCGAGATCTGGCTCTGATTACCTGCCCAGCCTCACCTTCATATGCTTCATATACTCTCTTCCTGCACACAGCATGTCCCATAGGCCAGGACAGGCCATGATGGGCTGGGACCAGAGGTGGGGCCAGCGTTAGGACAATGGGCAGCACAAACCACTGCGGTTCCCCTCCCTTCTGCAAGGGTGGCCGGCCCCACCACGTGGTCCAGGAGGTGCAAACCGAGCCCTTTGTACGGTGGGGAAACTGAGGCCCCGAGTGCAAACCGTGACCCCCCCCAGGGTCACACGCGGCAACAGAAACCGGAGCTGGGGCCACATCCAAGCTCCCACGTGTGAAGCGTCATTCTAGCATGCTCCCCTGCTGGTTCTCGTCGTACGACAATAGCAATAATCATAATTCTAATTGTGATACGGGGAACATCGCAGACCTTGTCAGCCCCAGTCCAGGACTGCTACTGCACCACGTTGTTCCCTGGGCTGTGATCCCCAGGAGGCCTTCCCTCTCATCCTCTGGGCCTGGCCAAAAGACCACGGCCACCCTTCCTTGCTCTGGTCAGCTCACCTGGGCCTCTGGGCCTCGGCCTCCTCACCTGCCCAACGGGGGGCTCTGATGCACTCCCCGGAGGGGGGTTGCAGGAGGCGGGGGAATCTGCTGGGAGAACACAGCAGAACCCCGGCTCCCCAGCAGAAAGAAGCCAGCTTAGGAACCTGCCCGTGGAAGGGCTTCCTGCCCAGGTGGCTGGTGGAGCTGAGAGCCCAGAAGGCCTGGGACCCGTGGTTCCTCCAGCGTCAGTCCTGGGGCGGGTGTGCTGCTCGGTTGAAGGTTTAAGATTAAAGACTGAAGATAATTGTTTAAGGTGAATCTGTTCTGTTCGTGTGTTGGGAGTGTGTGGGGGGGGGGGGTGGTCAAAGTGGGATGCCTCCCACCCTGCCCATGTTAAGGGGTCCAAACCACACAGAATCTCTCTCTCCACTCCAACATACCTCCCCCCCCAAGCCTTTGCATACACAGTTTTCTCCAAATTCTTCTCGAGTCAAGCTCCTACTCATGCCTCAAAGCCCAGGTAAAATGGCCCAAGCTCAGTCAGAGTCAGAGGTCTCCCTGGGTTCCTCAGCCCCTTGTACGGCCTTCTTCTGACCCACTGCACAGAATGGCTTGCATACTACACACCGAAAAGGCAGGGAGGCCGGAGTGGGCCCTGAGGGCTAGCCCAGCTGGGAGAGGCTAGACCCAGGGACTAGAGCGTCAAGGCCCAAGGCTTAAATGCTCATCAGGTGCTTTGTTCTTGAAACCCTCTCCTGTCCGGTCCGCTCTGAGCTGTGATTCCAGCCCTCCAGGTGTCCTGACCCTGAAATAGACCCGACACCCTCTCTAAGACACATCCAGATCTCAGGGCAGCTTAGCTCCAAGGAGAGCCAGTTTTGGGACCGGGTGGAGCAGTGATCCCCAGACCCGAGACAAAGGCGCTCATCAGCAAGCATTGTTCCCAGGTGACTAAGCCGCTCATGCTGTCGGCCGGCCGGCCGACATGCATGCCCGTGTTCCTGGGATGGAACTAGGGCGGGCAGGCGGACGGTGCCTCCTGCCCTGTCTGGTCTGCCACAGCCTCCCAGAGGCCACACGCTCCCCTTGAGGCAGCCTCTAAGCCCTATGACTCCCTAGTGTCCGGTCCCTGCGAGATCAGGTTTTCCCCGGGTCCCTAGACTTTGGCAGGGGAGTTCGGGGAGGAGTGTCTCTCCCAGCAGCGGAGTGAGGCAACCCGAAGCCGGGCAAGTGAGAAACCAGGAAACGGACCCCAAGGACTCCATGTCAGGTCTGGGCCACCTGGTGCAGAGGCAGGAGGAGGAACCTGGGGTAAGGACGGCCCCTCCCCTTTGGGTAAGGGGACAGATAAGGGGGTAGTAGCTGTGAAAATGATCTCCAGGGGGCGCCCAGGTGGCTCAGTCAGTGAAGCGTCCAACTTTCGGACTTCAGCTCAGGTCCTGATCTCACGGTTCATGGGTTCGAGCCCCACGTCGGGCTCTGTGCTGACAGCTCAGAGCCTAGAGCCTGCTTCAGATTCTATGTCTCCCTCTCTCTCTGCCCCTTCCCCGCTTGTGATCCGTCTCTCTCCCTCTCTCTCTAAAATTAAAATAAACATTAAACATTAGAAAAAGAAAGAAAGAAAGAAAGAAAGAAAGAAAGAAAGAAAAAGAAAATGACCTCGACCCCAACGGACCACAACTTTGAACTTTTTGGTGCTTGGAGGTTACCTTCAGTTACCAGGAAAGTTATCAGGAACAAAGCATTCCCTGATCACACAGGACGATCGGTGAGCAGAGAAGAGGAGATGAGACAGGAAAGGGACAAGGGACCCAGGAATTCTAGAACCTTCCAATCTGAGAATTGGGAGAATTCTCAAATCTGGGATGCTTGCGTGTTCCAGCCCCTCACCTGTGTGTGGTGCATAGTAGGTCCTCAGTAAATGACGGGCCTTGTCCCTTCTCCCACCTGGTCCAACCTTCCTGTTCTGTAGTGAGGAGAGCAGGACCCAGAAAGGAGAGAGGCCTGCCCACAGCCAGGGGCGGCCATGTAAGCCAGGCGTGGCCCCTCCTGATCAGTGATCACGCTTGTCTGAGGCTGAGCAGGGCCACTTCCATCGGGTGGCCCCAAGGACTCAGCATCTGGGGCAGTCTCCCTCTCTCTAGCCAGCTTATCTTCCAGCCTCGTGGGGCCCTTGCTAGTGATCTCCCCAGGAACACCTTCCCTTTCCTCTGTGGTCTTGGCCTTAGCCATCCTTCAAGGCCCGGGTGGAGCCTTGAGGTGTTTGAGAACCCTTTAGACCGTCTGTGGACTCTCCCTCCCTCCCCCCGGCCCAGGGGAGCTGCAGGGCACATAGGGGGATCCATGTCTGACTCCAGATGACCCCCGAACTGGGCAGGGGGGATGGCTTGAGTGCAGACAGCCGTGCCCTGTGAGCCCTGCTGAGCTGGAGGCGGGAAGGGCGGCCAGGAAGGGGTCTCGACCTGGGCGAGGCCAGAGGAGGGGCCATGTGGAGCTGGTCCACAACAGTGGGCAGTGCCCACGGTGTTTGTGTGAGTGTCCTGGCCTGCGTGTGCCTGGTGTCCGTGTCTCTCGTGTCTAGGGGTGTGGGGGGGAGGGGGAGGTCTCCTTCTCTCTCTGCTCCGTGAGTGCGACTGTATGACTGTATGTGTGAGTCCCTTTCTTTGCAGCCGTGGGTGTGTTTGTCTCTGTGTGTGACCCCCACACCCGCCCACTGTGGGCGGGGTGGGGGGAACGAGGGGCAGGGCCTGGCCTCTGGGCTGTAACAAAAGCCTCAAGGACCAACTGAGTCCTGATGCTCGAAACAGCCTGTCCTGCCCGGCTGGTTTTTCTGGCCTGGTGGCAGCAGCAAAGGGACAGTGGCAGCAGCAAAGGGACAGGATAAACAAGGCTGGGGTAAGGTCAGGAGCCCCAGGACTGCCCCGGCTGGGGCCTGTGGGCCCTCCGGGGCAGAGGTCTGGGTGCTCACCCCCACCGGGTGATCTCCATTAGGCATGGCCCTTCTCTAGCCTCAGAAAAGGGCTGGGGCGGAATACACGTGCCGCAGCAGACATGAAATCGAACCAAAGGGACCTTGGCAGGGACCCCTGGGTCTTTGGGACTCAGGAAAGGTGGGTCTGTCAGGGCGCAGAGGGTCAATGGGCACTCGCTCCGCTCTTCCTTGCTGTGTGACCTTGGGTAAGTTACTGCACTTCTCTGGGCCCCCGTTTCCTGCCAGTGGGGTTTCTGGGGATCACTTCTTCTCTGTCTTTGCCTGCAAAGTATTGCACCCTCCACCTTCTGCTACCATTTCTTTCCTGCTTCACTTTCCCAAGAGCCTTTATCATCTTCCAAGACTTTATATAATTTGTATAACTGTTTCCTGTCGGTCACCCCAGTAGAAATGGGTGCCCGAAGGACAGGGAGCTTTGTCCTATTTTGTTCATGGCCGAATCCCAAGCACCTGGGACAAGGCCTGGCACACAGTAGGTACTCGGTGACCAGAGCAAACATACGTGCATTGACTCCAGGGCGCTTCCGGCCTGAACGGAAGCAAAATGCCTCGCTTGGGAGCAACCTGCCGTTTAAGGCGGAGAAGTCCACCTCAGGCTGGCTGGGAGTGTGGGACAAAAGCGACACAGCCCGGGCACTGCGCCCCAGCCTTGGTCCCTGGCTTGCTGCCTGCCAGCTCAGACATGCCCCTGGAAGTGGTGGCGGACGGCCCTTTGTAAATTCACAAAGGGCAGTCAGCCGTGGCCGCTCTCGCTCCGAGAGGCAGCCCAGGCCCATAAACCCCACCTCTGACAGCTTTATGGGGCTTGGCGTGAGCATGCGGGAGATGCCACGTGGAATGGGGTCAGAGTCCCCGAGAGCCAAGCCGATGCAGGCGGAAATGCTCTCACACGTGAACCTGCACAGCTGTCACTTTGCTGGATGGCCATCGAGTCACTGGACTTCACAACCTGGGGGTTGCTGTCTCTATGATGTAGATGAGGCCGTTACAGCCAAGAGAAAGCCAGGACCTGCCCGGGGGCACGGGGTGGGGTGGGGGGGACGGGAAGCGAAGTCAGGACGAAAACTGGGTTCCCTGCCACTCTGTCACTGCCCCTTCTCTAGTAGCCCTGGGTTCGTGGGACAGGGGGCTGGGAAGCAGTGTGGCCCTTAGAAGGTAATATAATAACTAGCATAACTTGCATTTTTGGAGCACTTACTAACTGAGGCTCAGAGGGTAATTTGCCCAGGGTTATACAGCTAGTATCAGAGCTGAGATTCTGGCTCAAAAGCCCACACTCCCAGCCATATACGCCCTCTGAGTCTCAGTTTCCAACTCTAATCCCTGGCCTGTGATCCTCCAAGGGCCACTGAAAGGCCCCCGGGAGAAACAATGGACCAGGAATGGGAGGAGGACCTGGGAGGAGTGGCTCAGCTGGGACGAAACTGGGGGGTGGAGGACGCCACCTGGTGACGCTGTGCACAAAACCACAGCTAGCTGAGCCCTGGAAGCTCCTTCTGGTTCTGACCTGGGGGGGGGGGGGGGAGAGGGGGAGGGGGGCTCGGCCAGGATGCCCTGGGGGACGTGCGGAAGGGCATGTGCTAGGATTTCTCCGAAAGATGCTCCCAGGCCTTTTCCCAGGACGTGGGTGCTGGCTCCCCTGCTCAACAACTACTTCCTAGTACTGCCTGTCTCCCCTCCTGGTCGGACTTGTTGCTATCCAAACCCATCCCTGCCCCACCCCAACTCCGGGTCCAACTGGCTAGTCCCTGTGCCTGACATGCCTCTCCTCTCTTTGTACACCAAACTCCTACTCGGGCTTCAGGGCCCAGCTCAGATATCACCTCCTTCACCATGTGGAAAGTGTCCCCTGTCTCTGAATTGCCCGTATTTATTCATTCATCGTGGAGACGCCTGGGCCAGGCCGTGTCTACATTCCCACCACACTCCTTGGTTTGACTCCTCTCTCTGTCCCACTCTTTGGTTCTCTCTCTCTCTCTCTCTCTCCCCCTCCCTCTCTCTTCTCTTTTCTCTCTCTCTCTCTCTTACTTACACACACACACACACACACACACACACAGCAGCGTCTGAACCTGCACCAGCCGGGCTGCACTTACAAAGAATCGCCAGAAGAGGGCAGTGCATGGAGGTGTGATTTGATCACAGAGGAGGGAGAGGCAGGGTGGGGGTTGGCAGGGCCACCACCTCCCCTCAGCTCCAGCTGCAGAAGCTGTCCGGCTGAGTCCCCTGTGCCCCTGCTTTGCTGGGTGATCTTGGGCTTTTGAACTGATTCCAGGAGCCCCTCGAAGCTGGACCAGCCCACCTGGTGGCGCCATTCCCAGCTGACCAGGCCCTTGGCCAGCCAGCACACGGAAAATTTCCATTTCCTGCTTTTGCACGGATCCTGGGGAGTGGAGGCTGAGCTGTGGAAGTGGGAAGTGACCCAGGGGGCACTCCAGATGCCCACGACCATCCTGGGGCGGGGGGCGGGGTGGTGGATCAGAGCTAAGAACTCACAGCATCCCCCCCACCCCCATACACATGCACACTGACAGTGCTCCCATTAAAAAAATTTTTTTTAAAGACTTATTTGTTTGGGGGAGACAGATAGATGGCGTGCAAGCAGGAGAGGGGCAGAGAGAGAGAGAGAGATACAGAATTTGAAGCAGGCTCCAGGCTCTGAGCTGTCAGCACAGAGCCCGACGTGGGGCTCGAACCCACAGACCGGGAGATCATGACCTGAGCTGAAGTCGGACGCCCAACCGACTGAGCCACCCAGGCGCCTCAACAGTGCTCCCATTTTTAAGATGGGGAAATAGAGGCTCAAAGAGGGCCAGAGCCATTCCCATCCCCTGGGATAACCGGTCTGTTCCCTGGAGGTCAAGGACGGAAGGGAAGTAAAAGGAACTGGCCGGCTGCTTGCATAGCTTGGAGGGGATCAGGTAAGTGCCCAGAACTCTCGCGATGTTGGGTCATTTTTACACACATGCCCCAGCAGCCTCCCTGTCCGTGTCTTTCTTTCTCTGCTTCTTTGGGATTCCCCGGACCCCAGCGCCCTGTCACACCCCCCCCCCCCAGCCCCCACATTAACCAACAAAGTGGCCCCGTGTTCATTTATCCTTTGGACAATCAAGCCATTGGCCGTGAACCAACCCAGTCCCGGGAGAACGGCCTCCTAGGGGCCACACTGCCAAGCTCCAGGGTCCGCTGCTTGTTCCCTCCCTCCCGCTGGCAACCTTGCCACCCCAATACCGCGGTCAGTGACAGGAAAAGCTGGCACCGTGGGCGCCTCCCGCGGAGACCCTGACAGTCGGCATCTTGCTGGGGGCCCTGACTTCGCAGATCCACACCACTCCCCTCCCCGGTCGCTTTTCATGTCCTCAGCCCCCTCCAGAGTCCCAGATACCGCCACCTCCGGCCTGGCTCCTCACTGGCCTCCAAGTGCTCTGCTTACTCCCAACCATCCCTCCTCCTCATAGCAGCCGGAGGGATCTGCCAAAAAATGGAAGCCAATCACATCTCCCCCTGCTCAAGACCCTCCATGGCTCCCTACTGCTCCCAGAGAAAACTCCCGGTCAGGACCTGTCAGCTCCATCTCTTTGACCACATCCCTCACCCTCTCCCCCTTTGCTTCTCTGCTCTTATCACACCACCTCCTGTGGACTCCAACACGGCCCGGGTGCATTCCTACCCCAGGGCCTTTGCATTTGCTATTCCCTCTGCGTAGAAGTCTCTCCTCCCAGGTCCTCATTCCTGGAGACCTGGGCAGCCTCCACTTCCAAGTTCAGATCTTTGTTCAAATGCTACCTTTGGGGCGCCTGGGTGGCTCTGACGGTTAAGCGTCCGACTTCGGCTCAGGTCACGATCTCGTGGTTTGTGAGTTCGAGCCCCGCGTCGGGCTCTGTGCTGACAGCTCAGAGCTTGGAGCCTGCTTTGGATTCTGTGCATCTCCCTCCCTCTCTCTCCCCAACTCATGCTCTGTCTCTGCCTCTCTCTCAAAAATAAACATTTAAAAACATACTACCTCTTCAGAGAGGCCATCTCTGACCACCTTGGCTCCTGCTCTATTCCTTTGCTTCCTTGTATGCTGTCTGTCTCTCCCACCAGGACATAAACCCATCAGGGCAGCAACTTTGGTTTTTTTTTTTACCGTCATTTCCCCAGCTTCTAGAATAGCCTGGCACAGGACATGTAGCTCAACAAAATATTCCTTGAATTTATGCATCTATGTCCTACTGTCCCAGGTCCTGAGAATAGGAAACACAGAGACCAGACCCCTTCGCCCCGATGCCTGTTCCTGTTTCTACCTTCCAGCCTGGATTCCTCCATGGCCCTAGTTGTGGCCTTTGGGATTGGGTTCTGCGCTGCCCAGAGACTGCCACGTCATGCCCGAGGAGCTGCTGGTCACAAAGCCAGACCCTCCCATCACGGCGACCCTGCTTCAATGTCAGGCAGTATTCCAATCGCTCTGAATATATTGACTCAAAAAATATATATATATTGACTCATATTCCTTGCAATTACTCATTTCACATCAGAGGAAGCAGGCACAGAGAAGTTAAGTGACTTGCCCAAGGTCACACAGCCAGGAAAGGGCAGAACTAGAACCTGAACCCAAGCAGCCTGGCCCCACAGTCCCTCATCTCAATCACGGCACCATATGGTGGCACCCTGTCCACATAGCACGTCCTGGACACCTGCCCTGGGTGTCTCAATGCTTCTCCCGCCCCCATTGGCCTCCATTACATCAAACCCTAGCATCCTTCTTCCTCCGCTCATGATGAGTCTATGATGGCTCCCTACTGCCCAGAGAATAATGTCCAGAGACCCTTCACGCCGGGACTTGAGGCCTTGCAGGCAGCCCCGACCCCCTTTCCAAGCATATTCCCACCACTCTGGACCACACGCCAGGGTGCGTGCCATTCCCCCACCCCGCCCCCGACAGTCACCTGCTTCCAGGTTCTGGCTGTTCCTCCCTCAGGGAGACTACTCTCTCCACCCTTCTCTGCGCTCCCCCATGGGTCAGAACTCACTTCACGGAGACAGAGAACTCCCCTGGGGAGCTCTCACTCTCCCGGATCAGGAAGGCTCCCAGGTGGTTCCGCTTCATCAGAATCTCTTCGGCCAGTTGCCGGGAAATCCTGCCCGAGTACCACCTGCAGAGAGAGGGGGCGAGTGAGGGCAGTGGGGAGGCCAGGCTACCCCTTCCCCGTGGGCCGGGCGTCCAACATCGCGGATCCTCACGGCGGTCCCGAGACACAGGAGATGTGATTGCACCCATTTCACAGATGAGGAGCCCGAGGCTCAGAATCGCACAGCAACGAACCCAAGGGTACACGCCATGGCAGGCAGGAGTGGGGACCCGATCCCGGCGTTCTGGCTCCTGAGCCCAAGCCAGGCAAACATATTATGAAATGAGAAATTATGAAAGGAGAAAAATCAAAATTTAGGGCACCTCGACCTGGCCAACCCCAGCTGAGCTCTTCTGTTTTAGATGAGAGATTCTGAAAAGTGGAAAAAAAAAAAAAAAAAAAAAAAAAAGAAGAGAAAATGGAGGGCAGTTTCCCTGCACCCATTTCACAGATGCACGGACTGAGGCCGCCTGGACTTTTGCTCACAGGTCCAAGCCCCTTTTCTAGCTGACCAAATAGAACTGGGTAATGCAGAAGTGATTGGTAGATGCTTAAAGTCCTACAAGACCCCCACTGCCCCTCTGCCCCCAGTACCTGGAGACAAAAGGCTGGGGCTCAGCTTCTCTGCCAGGCCTGCCCATCTCGCTGTGTGGCCCATGCAGCCCCGGCCTCTTTGGGCCTTGCCCACCCTTGTAGCGTCCAGGTGGTTTCTGGCTGGGCCCTTTCTTGTTCAGCTGGGGAAACTGAGGCCCAGAACAGCCAGAGTCTCATGGTGGCACCATGGCCAACCCCGGGTGGGGTCCAGAGACTCTGTCCCTTGTCAAGCTTCCCTTCCCTCTTTCAGCAAATGTTTCCTGAGTCTGAGTTTGGCACCGGGGGCGGATGTGAGGTGGGACTTTTCCTGTTGTGTCAGGATGTTGACGAGCCCTCGAAGCCCAGAGCCAGGGCGATAGGTGGAGCGGCAGCTGCCGGTGGTGTCCCACCGCATCCCCACCGTCCCCGCCGTCCCCGCACGGGGCTGGGCCAAATGCGAACACCAGGGTTCGGCCCCGGGGCTTTTTTTCTGGCGACTAACACAGGCCTGTGTGCAGGGTAGACCGAGCCCCCGGAACATTCTCTGAGATGAGCATGTGGACAGTCACCTCCCTGCCCCGATGGAACACTCTGGGGTGCCTGTGTCGCGTCCTCTCCCTCCGGTGCCCCTCCTGTCTGTTGCCGCCGTCCGCGGCCGTGTGGACGGCACAGCCCTACTTACCCTGCCCGCCTCCCGCTCCAAAAGAAAGTTCTCGTCCTCCCACTGCGGCTCAGGTGCTGCTTCTGAGGAAACCACACCCAGAAGCGAGGCTTAGCCTACTGCTGTCCCCAGACTGGTGGGGACCCCGAGCCCATCTCACGGTGGATTTCCTGGGAGGGGAGGCAGAGAAGACGGCTGCTGAGTGTGGGGGCTCAAGGCCACCATCTGGAAAGCTCGGCCCGGGTCCCCGGAGTTCGGGAGGCTGAGCTGGGAGGCCGCGGCCCCCAGCAGGACACAGGTGCAGGCACCGTTCAGGAGCAGGGGCCCAGTGGGGCCCTGAGTGGGCGTTTCCTGAGGGCTCGGGTGTCTCCAAAGAACCCACAAAACCCCATAGGAGGCGTCAGTGTGTGGGCGGCCGTCACCCTCAAAGCCTTCGGCAACCACACCCTCTGAGGAGGCCAGCCCTGCCCCCCGTCAGGAGAAGGCAGGGCTGGTCCTCAGGTGGCTTGAAGGACGGGGTGCGGGACAAGCACTTCCCGAAGCCCCCAGAATCCAGCTGTCTCCACTGTCTGCCCTGGAGAGATTGCAGGCGCCTCGGCTGCTGTGAAATGGCTCACGCCCCTCCCCGCACAGCACTCGCTTAGGCCTGTCTGCTGCCCTCCCTGGCAAACTTCTACTGTAACTTCCAGGCCCCGCGGACCATGCCCTTCCTCTGGGAAGCCCTCCCTGACGGCCGCCGCGGGCACACGGCCGGGTGGGTGCCTCTGGGGCCCCTGGTCGGTATCACGGTTCCCCCAGGGGCTCCCCGGGCAGGCAGGGGAGACAGTGGGGGTGCTCAGGGAAGGAGTGGGGCTGGTGTAGGATGAGGCCTTCTGGGACCCCAGCCCGCCCCAGCCCTCCCCAGCCCTCCCCCTCCCCTTCCCCCCCCACCCGGGGGCCCGACGGGCTGAGTCAGATGCCGAGTTTCCCCACCGCTATTTTGGGGCCAGGGAAGGTGCTGAGGTTAGCCAAGAACACATCTGGGCATGACCTGGTGGGTGGGTTGGGGGCCTCACCCCTGTCCCTGCTCTGTCCCAGATGTAGGTGGCTAGAACTGACCCCCGGGACCCCAAGGGCCTCAGACACGGGGACCCTCCATTGCTTCCAACAGGTGTGGTCTTGTCTCAGCCACCAGCGTCACCCAGATAGGCCTGGCCCTGCACCGAAATCTTGGGTCAGCAAATGCGAGCTTCTCTTCAGGGCTCCTCAGCAGCTTTGTGCCTTCCGGGCTTCTGGCCTTCACCAGGCCATTTCCTCCCCCTGGCGGCCTCTCTCTGACCCACTGGCCCACGGTGGTCACTCCTGCCTGTGTCCTCCATTGGCTTATGGATTCCCTGGGACACCTGGCATTTCTCTCTCTCTCTCTCTCCCCTCGTGCTCTCCCTTTATTGACCGAAAGACTATAAGGCCAGAGGGACAGATACCTGCCCACAGGGCCACCGCAGGGCCTGGATGTCATAGCTGCAGCCCAGGATGTCGGCTAGAGGCAGCGGCCTCTGCGTGGGGAGGCTGGGGATGCCTGGAACCCAGGCAGGGTAGCTGGGGATGTGGGTGGGACGGGGCCTTGCCCGCACAGGAAGCCGGAGGTGGTAGCAGCTTGGAAATAACTCGAAGGCAGATAAAGAGGAAATACCCTCCAGTTCCCACCCTGACCCTGCACTGCCCTCCCCTGCTAACTCACCGTCACACACACCTCATGGCTTCCAGTCTGTCCCCTCCAGCCTGCACGGCCCTGTCACACGCCTCCACCTGTGACAGGGTCCCTCCCCTGCTCAGCCATCGCCACGCTCCCCACCACCGTGAGCCTGGCATCTGAGGCCCTCCTGCCACAGGCTCTTCCTCATTGTCCTCTCTGTCCCCTCTTCCAGGAATGCCTCCCTCTTCTGCTGCTTAGCTAACTCCTACACACCCTTCAAAACCCCATTCATTGTCACCTCTTCTGAGGAGCCTTCCCCAGTTACCTCAATGCTGACGGCCTTCCCATCTCGTGCTTTCTTTATGACCTGTCGCTCCCACAGGATGGGGCTGCTCCGACCCCAGCGTCTCATCATGTGTCTCTGGCATCACCCAGCTAGGCCCCCTGGGGCTGCGGCTAGTGTTTGACGAGTGACTGAGTGAGGGGCCTACCTCCACCATCATCTCAGGCATATCCAGTCGGTTTTTCATAGGTTCTCGGCCACTTGGGCCTGTTCTGGGGCCGGGGTCGGCCCCGGTCCTTCTCAGGGCAGCAGCGTGGGAGGCCACCTGCTGAGGGCGTGCTGGGAGCTTCCCTGGGCCAGCAGGTCCCAGGTCCCAGGATGCCTGGCCCCACACATGACACCCACTCTTAAAGAGAGCTCTAGAATCCTCTGCAGATTGAAGCCTCGGCCCTTCTTGTATTACAGGTAAGGAAACTGAGGCATAGAGACAGCAGGACCTGCCAGAGACCCCACCGCAGCCAGTGGCCCAGCTGGCTGAGAGCCCGGGGCCCTGTCCCCTTCAGCACTCTCCTGGGTGTTCTCTGGTGTTCCAGGCCCTCAGGGGCGTGGCCTGGGCTGGCCCTGACCCTGCCACCACTTTGGTCCTCGAATCTCTGTCCTCTGCCCCTGCTCAGCATAGACACTGATGACTAGAAGCCAGGGGCATGCTTAAGGGGTGCCCTTCGGGCAGCTCGGCTCGCCCAGGCCAGGCCAGGTGAGGACACTTGACTGCAGGGGCTGGGGCCACCTTGAGGGTAGGGCCGGGGCAGGGGGGGGGGGGGCAGCCACTCACGGGTGGGGCTTGACGCGGATGTAGTTCTTGGGAATAAAGCCCTCAGCACCTCGCAGCTCAGCCTTGTACCAGTTCTGATCATCTTCCATGTTCAGGATCTGCGGGCGGGAGGGACAACGGTCACTTGCTTACCGAAGAGGCACGGCTGCCACCAGCTGAGGTCTCGCCGCTCAAGGACCCCAGGTGGGCATCACCCATGCCAGCCCAGGACCCACTTCACAGGGGAGGGTTGGGGACCTGCCCCAGTTCACGAGGGCCGTGTCTGATTTCAGGGCCCGGGACAGCCTGTCCCCAAGAGGGTCACAGACTCCCCAGGTTGGACAGCTGGGGACCCAGTGAGGTTTTGGTGCGTTGAACTTTAGGGGGGCCGGAGCTGGACTCCCAGGCAGATCTGGGGGGGGCAGATCTGGGGTGCCTCAGTTCCTGAGCTGTGCCTCTGAACGTGGGGTTTCTGCAGCATTTGCATGCCGTGCACCGAGCCATGGGGTGAAGGTCGGAGGGACCCTGGAAGGTCGGGGAGCCCCAGCCTGAGCTCAGCACCTACCGGTGGTCACCTGGGGTCACTTACACTTAAACAACCCTTATAATCTGAGTTCAGGGGTGACAATGCAGGGTGGTGGGGATTCAGGCACCAGAGAGCAAAATAAAGGAGGTCTTTGGGCTGAGACGTGGCCGAGGCCTGGCCTGCCCAGGTCACATGGGCTCCTCGTCCATGGCGTGAGATCTCTGCAGCCCCACAGGTGGGTCGAGAGGAACTGAAACAGCCCGAGTCGGGCTGGTAGTTACAGTGGATGAGCAACCAAGCAGCCGCAGGGAGGAACAGTATGTACAGAATGAATCTTGGGGCCCCTTCCTCCTTTCCCCGGGGCAAGCCTTCCGTGGGACAGCTCATCACCAAAGGCTATTTCACAGATGGGGACACCGAGGCCCAGAGGTGGGGGGGCGAGCAAGGCCACCCAGCAGCGGGGAGGCAGAGCCCATACAGCAAGCCAGGACTCTGGGGCCTGGGGTTCCTGGCTCAGCTGGTCTGGGGGGACCCTGGCCCACTGGTTTTTACCTCCACTCTACCTCCCATTTGTGTCTGGACCCAAGGCCAAGGGGGCATCGCTCCTGTCAGTCCTGGAGCAGATGCGCACATCGGCTCAATCCTAGTGGGTATTTGTTGAGAGAAAAAAAAACATCAGATATAGAAGAGCATGCTACCATGGGGGCATTGCAGGTGCAAAGGGCCGGGGGGCAGGCAGACGCAAGGGCATCAACTTAGTTCCATTTTGCCAGGAAGAGCTGGGATTTGCTGCCTTGGGCCCAGGCCGTGCAGGCAGGCACCCCCTTGTCTGTCTGCCAGGCCCCGTTGACTCCTTCCTTCCTGAGTCTGTAGCCTGGGCAAGGTCAGCAGCCCCGGGGACAGACGGAAGCAGGTGGCTGACTCAGGAAAACTTTTGCTGAAAACAAAACAAAAATAATTCCCCAACTTAATGGGAGAATTAAAGCCTGTGGGCTGTCTTCCATGGCCACAGATTCAAGGAAGATGCCCTGGAGCCTGGGGCTGGGCTAGTCCGTCTGCTTCCGACTCTCTCTCTAGTCTTGGCATCAGTTTTCTCATCTGTGATGTTCTCATTAGCTACGTTAGCTGAATTCTTTTTTTTTTAAGTTAATTTATTTATTTTGAGAGAGAGAGAGAGAGTGCGTGCGAGGGAGGGGCAGAGAGAGAGAGAGGGAGAGAGAGAATCCCAAGCCAGGGACAGCACAGAGCCTGATGCGGGGCTCAGACTCACAAACCACGGGATCATGACCCGAGCCGAAATCCAGAATTGGACCCTTAAGCGACCGAGCCACCCAGGTGCCCCAGATTGGCTGAATTCTTACCGTTAAAATTGTCCAAAAGCTACAGACCCTCTGGGCCATGAAAACTGACACCAAGGAGACAGATCAGCTCCTCCCTGGTGAAATTCACACCTTGGCTTGCCCCCGGCTTTTACCCCCATGGGTGCCCTCCACCCAGGACACTGTCCTACCCCAAGGTCCCCAGCCAGGGAATTCACTCATGAGTTATTTCCTGAGCACCTGCTGTGTGCCAGATACCATGCAAAGTCCTAGAGAGACAGCAGGGAACAAGCTTACATTGTGGGCAGAGGCGGACAATAAAGAAGGAAGGAAACAACTGAACAGGTACCTTAAATTAGTGGCAAGTGCTCCGAAATAGATCGAGGATGTCTGGTTGAGGGCAGGCAGATTGTCAACAGGGGACAGATGGGGGTGGTCCAGAAAACCCTCCCTGAAGAGGTGATATGCGAACGGAGACCCCGGTTACAGGAAGGAACCGGATGTGAGAAAATGCGGGGAACGGTGTCCAAGACAGAGGGAACAGCCAGTGCAGGGGGCCCTGAGGTGGTAGCAAGCCCTGCTCTCGGAAACGAGAGGAGTCCAGAGGGTCTGGAGTTGACTCAGGAGGGCAGAACTGTGAGGAGAAGTGGGGAAGGCCAGCCAGGCAAGAGCACGTAGGACTTGTATGCCACGGGAAGCTGTTCAGATTTTCCTTTAAAAGCCAAGAGAAGGGGCGCCCAGGTGGCTCAGTCCGTTAGGCATCCAACTCTTGATTTCGACTCAGGTCATGACCTCACCGTCTGTGGGATCGAGCCCCACGTCGGGCTCTGTGCTGACAGTGCGGAGCCTGCTTGGGATTATCTCTCTCTCTCTCTCTCTCTCTCTGCCCCTCTCCTGCTCGTGCTCTCACTCTTTCTCTCAAAATAAATAAATTTAAACTTAAAAAAAAAAAATAAAAGCCAAGAGAAGCCAGGGAGGGGCAGCAGGGGAGGCTCAGGCTCTGAGTTATGGCCACCGTGTGGAGACTGGGGAGGCTAGGAGCAGAGGCAGGTGGGGCAGTGAGCAGCTTGTGCACCTGCCCGGGGTCCGGGGAGGCCTGGAGGAGGAGGGCAGTCGGGGAGGGGGTGTGGAGAGGCGGTCAGGTTCCGGATAGGTTTCGGCAGAGTCGCTGACAGGACTCAACAACCGGCCGGGTACGAGACAGTTGGGGAGCAGCCAGGACGACTCGAGGGGGTTGGGCCGAGTGCTGGCAGGCTGCCACGGGAATGGCTGTCGGGGAGCAGGTTAGAGGGCTCAGGGTTGTCGGCATTGGGTCCGAGGTGCCATCGACCTTGTCTCTGGAGATGCCGAGGAGGCTGTGGGCTCCCCGAGTCTGGGTCTTGGGGGCCAGGTCATCCGTGGAGAGATGGGGGTGAAGCCACCACCCGGCCCCCCTCCTTCAGCTGGGAACAGTGGGGTCCTGTGCACCCGGACGTGCCCAGCCAACCGGGGAGGATGCTTTGTTCCAGGAAGTGATGTCTGGGTGTGTCCAGTGTGGGTCTATGTGCCACCCAGGTCTCTTCCAAGACCAGAGCTCAGATGTTCTCATCTTGGGCTCCCAGAGGCTGGGATCTGCCTGTGGGCACTTCTGGGACAGGGCCTGGCCCTCAGGGGCGCTCAGGAAGCACCGGTTGGAAGGATCAACGGGATGGCTGCAGGAGCTGCGCCCCGGGAGAAGGGGGCACACAGGGTGACATCATGCTCACGATTTTACAGTTGCACAGAGGAAGGGCTCCGCAAGAGTGAGGGGGGTGAGGCACCTCGGGAGCAAAACTTAAGGGGGCCCCAAGAAACTCGGGAATCGGGGTAAAGAATGTTTTAAGACAGCATGTTAAAAAAATAAAAGCCAGGCAGAAACTCTGAGTATGTTCGTTAGTTAATAACGTAGCCACATCAGCCCATTAAGGTAAAAATTGCATGGTGGTTGTAGGTTTCTGCAGCTTCAAGATTTGTTGTCCCAGAGCCTCACGGGGGGCTTGAACTCCTGAACTGTGAGAGCATGACCTGAGCCCAAACCGAGAGTCAGACGCTTAACTGACAGAGCCACTCAGGCACCTAAGGTCAATGGGGCTGCCAGAGCATTTCCTCCTTTCCCAGAAGTGCCCTCCGTGTCGTACCCCGTGGGCTGCCCTTTATCACCATCCGTGGGCTTTGGGCCACCCCCACCTTCTCCACCCTGGTGGCCTCTGGGACCTCACCCTCCACCTCCACCATCTGGAAAGATGATCTGAGCACCTATGCAAGTCAGAAGCAACCTCCATCCACCTCCAGCCTTTACGAGACCCAGGACGTGACGCAGCTCCCGTGGGGACATCGGTTGTGTCTCTGCCAGGGATGCAGAGAAAGACAAGGTAGACACACGAATGCAGCCACACAATTAAGTGCTCATCCAAGGCCACAGATATATTGTAGAAGACAAACTGCATAGAGGAGAACAGACGATCCCATTGCAATAACTCAAAATCGCTTGGACACAGAGGACAGTCGGTCTGAAATTTGAAATGGACAGCGAACCATTACGAACCAGCTGTGGTTATTATATATTTAGAGACGGTGCCTAATCTGCCCCCTGCCCACCCTGTCCCCTCCACTTTGTCCTCTCTGGTGTCCCCTGATACACTTTGTCACAGTCGTGGGGGAAAAAATGGCATGGGGTTAATAATGTAAGATGTTACGGATAGGGAGAGATGGGCCCAGATGCCACTGTACTGTCTCCTCGATTTTCGTGTGAATCTGAAGCTGTTCTGGGGGGTCCTGGGTGGCTCAGCCGGTTAAGCACCAACTTCAGCTCAGGTCATGATCTCCCGGTCCGTGAGTTCGAGCCCCGCATCCGGTTCTGTGCTGTCAGCGCAAAGCCGGCTTCAGATCCTCTCTCTGCCCCTCCCGGCCCCCGCCTCTCTCTCTCAAAAATAAATAAACGTTAAAAAAAAAGAAAGAAAAGAAAAGAAAACTTCTAAGGAGCGCCTGGGTGGCTCCGTCGGTTAAGCGTCCGACTTTGGCTCAAGTCATGATCTCACAGTTTGTGAGTTCGAGTGCTGTGTGGGGCTCTGTGCTGACAGCTCAGAGCCTGGAGCCTGCTTCAGATTCCATGTCTCCCTCTCTCTCTGCCCTTCCCCGGCTAGCGCTCTGTGTCTCAAAAATAAATTAACGTTAAAAAGTAAAAAAACAAAACAAAACAAAAACTTCTGAAAAATAAAGTCTGTTTAAAAGCTAACACAAGGGGCGCCTGGGTGGCTCAGTCGGTTGAGCGTCCGACTTCGGCTCAGGTCACGATCTCGCGGTTCGTGAGTTCGAGCCCCGCGTCAGGCTCTGGGCTGATGGCTCAGAGCCTGGAGCCTGCTTCCGATTCTGTGTCTCCCTCTCTCTCTGCCCCTCCCCCGTTCATGCTCTGTCTCTCTCTGTCCCAAAAATAAAAAAATAAACGTTAAAAAAAATTTAAAAGCTAACACAAAAATAAATAAAAAACCAACAAAATAAAGCTAATACAAAAAAAAAAAAAAATCCATCCAAATCCGAAATAAATAAATGTGACCTTGCACCTGCACAACCGTGAACGTGCTATCCCACCGCCTCAGCTGGCCCTCGAAGGAATGCTTGCTCGTTGCAGAACATGTGAGATGTGCAGAAAAAGCATGAAACACTCTCCCCAAAGAGCATTTTCAGGACTGCGTAATATTTGGCACTAAGCCGGTAACGCAGGTTAATTTCACACTGCAGACGCTTTTGCCAACGTGCCCCACCTCTCACCTGCTCTATTTTTCCCTATACACCTTCCCCATCTGACAAACTCTGTGTTTTCCTTCGTTATCTGGTTTGTGGCCCACGTCTGCCACCAGAATACCAGCTGCGTGAGCAGCGACTGTGCCCGTTTTCTCCTTGCTGAGTCTCCAGGGCGGAGAATGGGACCAGGGACACACTGAGTGCTCCCTGAGTCCTTTATGAGAGAACACACATACATCTCTGATTACATCTCGGGTTCCCAGAGGCAGAATTTCCGGCTCACACACATGGATATTTTTACGGCTTTTTATATGTTTCCCAAGTTCCCATCAAAATGATCGTCACTTTACCCTGTCCACCTCCCACATGTAAAAGTGCATGTTTTCTCACATCCTCAACAAACTTGGAGATTCTTTTTAAAATAAAAGTTCACTGGTCTGGCAAATGGGGAACGATTACTTGGTTTAAGGCGCACGTCTTTTGTTATTGGTGAAATTGGGCACTTACTTGCTTACGTTGCTTCTTCGGCAATTTTCCCATTCATATCCTTTGCCCATTTTTCTATTATGCTGTTTGTGATTTTCTTGTTGATTTATAAGAGCTCTTTACATATTAAGGACATTAATATCTTGTCTTTTTTTTTTTTCAGGTTAAGCCACCTTTATTTCTTACTTAGTGGACTGCAAGAGCCCCTTCCTGCTTCCATTCCTGTCCCCTCTGGTATCTTTTCAAAACGTAAACTCGATCCAGTCTTTGTCCCTACTGAAAACTCTTCCGTGAGTATGCCTCAAATTTGGAATGAAATACAAATCCTTCACAGGTCCTAATTCCTGCTTACCTCCCAACATCACCCTTACCCTGTGATTCTCTTCCCTCATTGCACTTCAGCCACAGACCTTTCTTTCAACTCTTCAAACACACTGACACGGTCCTGCCTCAGGGCCTTTGCACCAGCTGTTCCCTCCCACCTGCTGCTCTCTTCCCCCGGCTCTTTGCCTGGCTGGTTCCAACTCATCCTTCAGGTCTCAGCTAAGGTGTTACCTCTTTTTTTTTTTTTTTTGTAAGTTCTATGCCCAATGTGGGGCTCCAACTCATGACCTGAGATCAAGAATCTCATGTTCTGTTGACTGAGCCAGCCAGGCACCACTAGATGTTACCTCTTTTGAGAGACTGTCCTGACGACCCCACCTAAAGCTGTCCCATTGTCCCCTCCCACCCACTGGCCCTCTGCATTTCATCTCCCTGGGTTGATTTCGTCAATCCATTTATCACCTCCTGGTGTCACTCACTCTCTGGAATGTCAGCTCCAGGAGGGCAGGGACTTTGCCTTGTTCCATTGCTACACCCTCAGCACTTAGGACAATGCCTAAGTATGTGCTCCATAGCTTGACAAGTGTTTGTGGAAAGAAGGAAGGAAGGAAGGAAGGAAGGAAGGAAGGGGAGAAAAGGCCACTCTTCCCATTGCCTGGCATTCCTCCATTGTTCTTGGAGCTTGAAAGCTCCCCTCGTCAGTCTCTGTGGACATAAGGGATGCCCAAGTTTCAGCTAACGCTTTAATCCTTCCTTCCTTCTTCCCTGCAACATTCCCCATGTCTTACTAAGAGGCTACTGCATGCCAGGCACCGTTTCACGTCCTGGTGCCCTGGTGTGGTCCCTGTCCTCATGAGCTCACTCACTCCTGCCTTAGCCAGCACTTCTGGTAAAAGAAACACACCAGGAGTCGGCTGACGCTTTAGCAGAAGTTAGCGGGGAAACTTGACTGACATGGGGGTGGGGGTCGCGGGCACAGGAATCTGGGAGGAAAGTGGAGATTTCACAGCCTTCGCTGCGGTCGCTTGGGGGACGCCCACTGATCCCCATCCACCGCTGGCCGGTCACTCTGACCCTCAGCTGGAGCCCAGCACCCACCTCATTCCTATTTCCTCCCTGTCCTGCTCCCCTCCAAGCCCTACATCTGGGTCTACAGACCCCAAACTGCTCTCAGATTAGTAAGATCTCTCAACTAGACATGATTCTCACCAAAGGTCTCATACCCTGGCTATAGGTGGTGCTGGTGCTAAGCCTGCCCCCGTCCCCACATGGCCACGTGTCCCCGGGGCCCCCAGCCGGCACCTCAGGTGGACCTGAGGGCAGGCATCCCAGCATAGAGAGGAAGGGAGCCCCCTAAGGGGACACTGTTCCTCTTGGGGAGCGTCATGAGCTCCCCAAACCCCAGCCCAGACCCACGGGGACAGAATGAAGGTTCCAGAGGCAAAGGACGTAGGTGCACCCCACATTTGGCCCCATGCCGAGCAAGTCGTGTCACCTCCCTGTGCCTCAGTTTAGTCACCTGTGAAAGGGGGCACTGATTCTCCCCACCTCGGCAGCTTAACTGGGACGTTAGTGTGCGTTGCTGAGCTCGGGACCTGGCTCTGGTGGGGTGTCAGCAAATGGGCATTCCTGTCCCCTCCTCTTGTGCTTGAAGCTTGGGGCCAAGAGCGGGGCCCAGCAGCGGGGAGAGACACCCCGTCTAATGGCTGCTGCTCCAGTGTGGAGACTGAGGCCCAGGGAGGGGGCAGTGACTTCCTTAACATACGTCAGCGGGACTCCAGTGCCTAAATCTTGGCATGGCCGCTTCTGAATCTGGCCCCTGACCTCTGCTTGCATATGCAGACTTATAAGCAGGGACGTTGCCAGAGAGAGCGCCCACAAACCCGTCGGCCCGGACCACCTTAGAGGGGTGCGATGTGCATCAAAAGGGGAACCTGGGTTGGCTCAGTCGGTTGTCTGTCTGCCTCCTGATTTTGGCTCAAGTCATGATCCCAGGGTTGTGGAATGGAGCCTGCTTAAGATTTTCTCTCTCTCTCTCTCTCCCTCTGTCCCTCTCCCCTGCTCGCACACGTGCTCTCTCGCTCTCTCTCTAAAATCAAAGATAAACAATAAAAACTAAAAAAAGAAAAGGGGGGGCAGACAAGGAGACACAAGCTGTGGTAGGACTCTCCTTTCCCTTTTCTCCACACTGCTGGGAAGCTCATTCTTACACTTCGGGCACATTTCTTTCAGCCCCAGGAGGTTAGTGTGCCCACGCGATCCTTTCCTAAGAGCTTTTCTGTCCTTCCCTCCCTCCCTCCCTCCTTTCAGCTGTCTTTTCAAATTCTTCGCCCGGAAAACTGGGTGTTGAACCAACCCCTGCCAGGCACTATGGTAACGTCTCCTTGAACCCTCACAACAGCCCCCAAAGGACGGGTCCTAATTAATTATCCCCCCATTTCCTAGATGAGGAAACTGAGGCTCAGAGGAAGCAAGTGGCTTGTCCAGAATCACAATAACTGGGGAAGCCGGGCCCGTCCTCCTGTAGAAGCTGGACTCTGTTTGGGGGGCTGTCCCGGGCCCTCATTCTTAACCACCCCCCCCATTCCATGTGTGACCAACTCAGCACATCCCGGCCACCCTACCTTGAGCGTGTCCCCCTTGTTGAAGGCCAGCTCATCACTCTCCGTGGCCTGGAAGCTGTACAGGGCCACGGACTCCATCCCGCTGTCCCCAGGCCCCGGCAGCTGGGCTCAGAGCAGGGTCAGAGCTTCCTGCTTCCTCTGCAGTCGAGGACCCGTCTTCCTTTGTTTTGAGAGCGCGTTTTTCTTTGAGGCTTCCCCTGAGGGAGGAGAAACAGGAAGCAGACATGTCACAGAACACAGAGAGCCTCTGCCTCAGGCCCCAAAGGCCAGGTAGGGCTCTTGGGGAGTCCCCGGGGAGCCCCGGGAGTGGATCCTCTCTTTGGCCCAAGTCACAGACGAGATACGGAGGTTTCCAGAGAAGTGACCCCAAAGCCGCCCCGGCAGCTCGGGCATCGCATCTCAAGGTCCCAATCACCCCCACCAACTTGCCGATCTGCCCTGCACATTTTGTAAAGCCCAGTGCCCCTCAGGACTCGCCAGTGCCTGCTACGTCAACCCCAAGCTCCTTGCCTGACATTCAAGGCCCTTCCAAGCCACGACCCCCATCCCCCACCACACTCCTCTCCAGACCCACCCTTTGTTATCTCCTTTCCCCATAAACAAACACTGGGCCCCTGCCCTAGTAGGGGGGTACACACCCCTCTTCCATTCCCCAGGCCTTTTGCACATGCATGTCCCTTTGCAGGGTCCTCTCTTCCACTTTGTCTCCCCGGGAGACTCCTACACGTACGTCAAAGCCCAATCCGGAAGGTGCCCCTTCCGGTTCAAATGCCGGGCCGTGCGATTGAGATCCTAAGGTCAAAGAGAACTGCAAATAAGTCTTGACCTTCCCTTAGTAGGTGTGTTATGGGCTGTGGCACCAGTGCAGCAATTCCGGAACAAGTGAGTGAGTATTGTGGGAAGGAGCATAAATGGATAAATACGATGGTATTGTTTAGTACCCAGGTTCTCTCCAGGAAAGACAGGAGACACAAACCCAGAAGAGGACAGTGAGGAAGGGCCCTGGGGTGCGGGATGGGACACGCTTAGGTGTTTTCGTCAATGGATGACAATCCGTTACTACAACGAATTATTTGGAATGCTCAGAGTATCCCAGATTTGACCAGTGGGACCCCTTTCCAGCTGCCTCCTTGTCTTCTTGCCTCGCAGGACTCCCCAGAATGATGACAAGTCCCCATCATTCTCTGAGCACTTCCTTTCTACCAGTATGTTTCAGGCTCGTCTAAGACTTCTCCTGCCCCAGCCCTGGAATCAGCTGCCTCGGGAGGCAGAGGGTGGTGTTTAACCAGGATTGAGCTGGTGTTCGTTATGCTTACTATTCTGGAGTTGTTATTGCTTCTAAAACTACTATACAGGCAGAGCTAGGGGGGAAAATGCATATAACCACACACACACTCATTCAATGTAAATATATTCATCTATGAACATATATATATGTACATATATGCATATACACACACATATATACACGTGTATATATACATATATATATATATATATATATATATATATATAAACATATATATATATAGAGAGAGAGAAAGAAGTTCATTATATATGAGTCTTTAGAAGTATAATTCCTAGGGGCACCTGGGTGGCTCAGTGAGTTGAGTGTCTGCCTTTTGATTTTGGCTCGGGTCATGGTCATGAGGTTTGTGAGTTTGAGCCCCGTGTCAGGCTCCCTGCAGACAGCGCAGAGAGATTCTCTCTCTCTCTCTCTTCTCTGCCCCTTCCCCCTCCCCTCTCAAAATGAATAAAACATAAAAATTAAAAAAAAAAAAAAAGAAATATAACGCCTAGTGGACCGAGCATGTCCATATTTCTACATTTCTATGAGTGTCTATAGAGTTGCGGATAATAGATTAAAAACCATGAACTCAACCAGATATGAATTGGTGAACGCAGGTGAGGGGTATATGGGTGTCATTATGCCCTTCTTACGGCTTTCCGGAAGGTTTGAAATTTTACTATGTAGAAAGTTGATAGGATGTATGTGAATCTACAGTCATCTCAAAATAAAAGGTTTCGTTTAAAAAAAAAAAAAAAAAAGTTGTGGATCCAGAAGAGGAACGTGGCAGAAGCCGTTGCCTACCCCGGAGCCCTAGCCGCCCAGGCCTTGGCTAGCGCCCCACGGCCCCTCCCTGTCCTCCGCCTGCCCCAGACCCTGGTGTGACAGGATGTCATAAGGTTCCTCTTTCCGGCTCAGTTTCAGCTGAGGCTTCAAAGCCTCAGAATGGTGCAGTCACGGGGTTGGGATCCACCCCCACCCCAAATCTGAGGTGCCTAGAGGCAGAGGTGGGAGGGGACTCCTTATGAAGCAGACCATGTGTCCCCTGGGGCTCAGGGGGCCAGGTGGCTGGTTTAGTTTATGCTTTTCAAAGGGCTTATTCTGTGCCAGGCCACGCACAAAAAAGGCTAGTAGCTCTCCTAAGGGCCTATGGCTAGCAAGTGGCAGGCCTGGGGTTCAAGCCCAGGCAAACCTGAACCAGGCCCGTGCCATAACCCCTGTGCCACGTGACCTCAGCCTGGAGCCTGGGCCACATACACGGCGAGTCAAGGGAGTCGTGCCGGGGGTGGGCGGCAAATCTTAGCAGCATAAATGCACCAAATTCCCAGAGACCAAACAGGACCCCCCAAAAGGGACTTGACTGAGACGGCCCTTGGGGGCTTTGGGCACCCCAGCTGAGGGTGGATGGCAGGGCCTGGGAGGAAGGGACATCAGATCTGCAGGTTGGGACGAGCATCAAGCATACCAGGGGGACTGCAGCTGGGGTTCCCACGGAGGTCCCTCAAAAGCTGCCCACAGGAGGCAAAAGTCAGTCAGCATTGGTCACTAACAGGCCACAGCAGAACCAGCCACGAAAGACTCTCAGTCCTTAGACCCTGATCCCATGTGGCAGGCTGATTAATGGCCCGAAGACATCCAGGTCCTAATCCCAGGACCCTGCGAATGTTCCCTCATCTGACAAAGGGACTTCACAGATGTGACTAAGGATCTTGAGCCGGGGAGAGGATCCTGGATGATCGGGGCGTGGGGGGTGGGGGGGACCCTCAGGGTAACCTCAAGAGTCCTATGAGAGGGAGGCGGAGGGAGGGCTGATGGAGAAGAAGCAAGAATGTGACCAAAGTCTGATGCTACCGAGGCTCCTGGCTTTGGAGATGGAGGGAGGGGCCGTTAGCCAAGGGACGCTGGGACCACAGCTCTGGAAGCTGAGAGCGGCCATGTGTGGATTCTCCCCTGGAGGCTCCAGAAGGAGCCAGCCTACCCCTGCCTTGACGTTAGCCCAGCGAGACTGGTTTTGGACTTCTGGCCTCCAAAACTATACAGAATAACCGTGTGTCGTTAAAGCCACTAGAGCTTGTGGTAACTTGGTACAGAAGCCGTAGGAGACAAATACACCCATCACCCTCGGGGCTGATCCAGCAGGGACGAGAGACAGAAACGGCAGCTTGAGGGGCACCTGGGTGGTTCAGTCAATTAAGCCTCCGACTTCGGCTCAGGTCATGGGCTCAGGTCACGATCTCATGGTTCACGAGTTCGAGCCCCACGTCGGGCTCTGTGCTGACAGCTGGAGCCTGGAGCCTGCTTCGGATTCTGTGCCTCCCTCTCTCTCGGCCCCTCCCTGCTTACGCTCTCTCTCTCTTTCAAAAAGAAATTAAAAAAATTTAAATAATTAAAAAAAAAAGAGAAAGAAATGGCAGCTTGCGACCTAGAGAGGAAGACAGAGAAATTGATCACGACCCCCCCCCCCCCCCCCGACCCCGTTCCCGGTCTGGATCTGGGGCAGGGGGTCGGGGAAGTGCAGTTTCAGTGAAAGTCAGAGTCCTGTAATTATAGACTGGACTATACCATTAACACCCCAAGGAGGGAGGATGGGGACCTTCTTATTTTCAGATATTGACTGAGACATCTGAAGGGTCTCCCTGAGTTTTCATCCTGGGCAGGGAGGGTAAGCACTTGTCAGGGAAAGTTCAACAAGACAGTGGAGAGAAAGGATCACGTTGTTTTCTGGGGCTCGTTCGCTTAAGAACTGTTTCTTGAGCCTCTACTCTGTGCCGAGCTCCACGTAAGGTTTTGTGCATTTTCTCCCATGAGGTGGAGAAAAAAAGTCAAAACAAAACAGATCTCTGCCTTCAGACATAGATATCGGCAGAACCAGCACAAGGGGGTGCCACAGACCTGCCTTCCCATAAAGCTGGTGAAAACCAGTAAACAGAACCGAAACAATACTGAACGCTTCTGGAGATGGTCCAAAGGGTGAACAGAAAATGAAAAGCCGTGCAAGAACATTTAGGAAGATTTGGTAAGATAGGTGAGGGTCTGTGGTATTGGAACCAAGAACACTCCCTCCCTCCACCCTCCTTCCGGCTCAATGAGGTGCAGACTCGACTCTGGACCACTTCAGCCAACAGCACAGGCTCCCCCTCCCCCAGACCAAGAGAACCGGGACCCCCTTCCCCCACCAACAACACAGAGACCCTCTCTCCCCAGACCAACAACACAGGGGTCTCCTTCCCCCAGACCAACAACACAAGACCCCTCCCTGTGGTGACAAGCTGACGGAAGCCGGCTGCAAGGGTGGTGAAAGAATTCACCCAAGGTAGAGGTGCCTGGGTGGCTCAGCAGGTTAAGCGTCCTGCTTCGGCTCACGTCACAATCTCCCGGTGCATGAGTTCGAGCCCCGCGTCGGGCTCTGTGCTGACAGCTCGGAGCCTGGAGCCTGCTTCAGGTTCTGTGTCTCTTCTTTCTCTGCCCCTTCTCTGCTCATGCTCTGTCTCTGTCGCTCAATAATAAATGGACAGTAAAAAAAATATATAAAAAAACAAAAAGAATTCACCTAAGGTAGAACAAAGGAAATGGTGGTTTATTGAATACACCGCAAGAGAGCAGCGGGCAGGACAGTGAAGGAGAGACTGGATATGCACCAAAAGGTGACGATGACAAAGAAAAAGGTTAACCCCAAAAGGGGTGATGATTATACTGTGAGAGCAGGACGTCAAGGGGGGGAACAGCTCCAGGAAAGTTATGATGTCTGACCAAGTAAATTCGGAGGGGTCACCCTGAAGGAAAAGGTCGAGAATGAAGTCTTGCAATTGGGAAGGAGAGATCCTGAGCATTTGGGGAGGAAAGTAGGGAGTTTTTCTAAGATAATATAATCGAATGCTTGCATGGGAGAGAATGGGGACCGGGTATGGGCCAGATTCATGGGTCTCTAGGCCTCGGGGTGTGTACCCCCTGAGTCTCATTGGAACAGTGCTTAGATCTCCAATGGCTCACAGCTGGACTTGGCGGGAGGTCTCCTCATGTGGGGCAGGAGGAGTCTTGATTCTGGAAAGATGGCTTCTGGGGAAGCCGTGAAGGGTTACCACTGTTGGAGTGGTGGGGAGAACTTGATAGGACCCAGTTCAGACAGGTTCACATGGCTTTTTGTTCTGCGAAAGAGTCTTGAGGTACGCCCAATCCCCGGATGTAAGTTTTGGATGTCGTTTCCTGAGAAAGAGGGGCCAGGTTTTGGACTGTACTGGTTTGGGTGGTCATTAATGGTGGAGACAGTTTGCCCTCAGGGTTAATATAATGTGTGAGACAGTGGCTTTCAGGGCCTAATATAAGATTTGTCTGGAGGAAAGATCTCCCATAAAGAACCTCGAAGGTACTGAGATGGGTTGTGGGATTTGGGGGTGATACATGACCTTAATCTTGGCTAAAAAAACAAACAAACCAATTTTGTTTCTATCTGAGACAAATCAGACATTGGAAAGGAAATGTGGACCCTAATGGTCCCTGCACCCCTGTTCACTCCCTCACTGATGGGCATTTTGTGGAGAAACAAAAGTCAGGTGCTTAGGCTCATAATTAGTGCCAGACGGCTTTGGGATGTAAGAGAGGGGGCCTTGGTAGGGTGGTGGCAGGGTAGTGGCAATGGCAGGGGCCCCTAGGGCACTAATAGGATCCAGGGGAGCCTCTGGACCTTCAGGGGGAGGGGAAAAATGACCAGGTGGAATAAAAGAGGGGTAATCTAGAATGTCCACGGGGTTAGATGGGCCATGAAACCCAGAAAGGCAACTTCTACAGTTTTTCTGGGGGCCGGGATTGGGGACAAGGCCATGAAGGTTTGCACATGTGAGACTTCTGACCATTTGGAGGAATTCTGGCAAAAGAGGTCAAGCGGGAAAACAGTATTCTAAGAAAGAGCTCTGTGAGGGGCCTTACCTCTTGATCTGGGCCAGTTTTTCCCCAGGCCAGGAAACATTACATAAAGAGAGGAGACATTTTCTCCTCAGGCCTTGAGGTCAAATTCCTTCCAGTTTTTAAGAACACAGCCCAAGGGGGAGTCCGAAGGAATAGAAAGGGTTTGTCCCATAGTGGAAAAGGCCGGTCACCAATTCCCAAAGGGGCCTCCCACCTAGGAGAGGGTCACGGCAAACAGCAATAGTAATCCCTACTGGGTCACTGTGGGTGCCAGGTTTCCATTGCGCCCAAGCCTGTTGCCTAAAAGTGTCCCCTACACCCTTCCCACTCAAACCAACAACACAGCGCCCCTCTTCCCCCAGACCAGTAACACAGGGCCCCTCTCGCCCTAGCTCCTACTAAGAGGGCCTTCTTCCTGGGAGGCGCAGGACGTCGGCATTTCTCGACTTGTTCCAGCCACCTAAGTGCATGACCACAGTTGAGAGGTGGCTGCCCCTTTCTGCCCAGCCTCCGTGCCTGGAACAGAGCCAGTGCTTTGAGCCCAGTGTACTGGGAACCCCGGGGCCCTCTTACTCTGGCCTGGGCTCCCGAGGTGGTGATGGCACACCAGGAGGGGCAAGCGGAAAGGACCTCGGGCTGATCCCTCCCTAGCTCCTCACCAGGGCTCAGCTCCTAAAGCAGGAGTGTTATTCAGAGAGAAGCTTGCCTGGTCCCCACCCCCGCCTCCAGAACCCTGGCTCAGAGGTTTGCCTGGGGCTAGAAACTGGCCATAAAACAGCTCCTACTCTCTTCCCGCAGGAGCTGACCTCATTTATAGCAGAGAGCGAAGAAGTTCAGACCTAAAGGTGTTCTCAAGGATAGTGGAGGTTCTGGGGCGCCCGGGTGGCTCAGTCGGTTAAGCGTCTGACTTCGGCTTAAGTCATGATCTCACAGTGTGTGGGTTTGAGCCCCGCATTGGGGCAGCTCAGAGCCTGGAACCTGTTTTGGATTCTGTCTCCTCTCTCTCTCTCTGCCCTCCCTCCCTTGCTCACACGTTCTCTCTCTCTCTCTCAAAAATAAATATTAAAAAAAAAAATTTAATTATGAACTATACAGTATTCCTTCAAAGGAGACAGTTGATGGGATTCTTACTGTTCTACGATTCTTTCCTAGAACAATGTATGCCCCAGGGTATTGTTGAAAACAATAGAAAAATCAGTTGGAAATTAGGGCAGCTTAACAGCTGGGTGGGGTCAGGAGACCTGCCCAAACCTCTGTCATTCTAGGGTGGCTAGGAGCATTCCCTGAATTCCCTGTGCCTCCCTGAAAAGACTATCAGAGCCTTAACCCTGTGAGGAGGAAAGAGACTTCACCAAAATTATCCGGTTGTCACTGAGCAAATAAGAAAATAACAACAATAATGAAACAAAACAAAAAACCAAGAAAGCATGACCATACACAGGAAAAAAAACAAAACAAAACAAAAAAACAAACAGGCAACACAAACTGCCTGTGAGAGAGACCAGATGTTAGCTTGACCAGAAAAAGACTTTAAAGTAGTCCTTTTAAACATGTTTACAGAACTAAAGGAAACCATGATCAAGGAAGTAAAAGGAAGGCATGATGTCACGTCTCATCAAATAGAATAATTCTAAAGAGACTGAAATTGTGAAAGGAACCAAAGGGAAGTTACAGAGGTGGAAAGTACAATAACAAAAATGAAAAATTCACTAGAAGGTCCTTTTTTTTTTTCTTCTCAAATTTTTATTTAAATTCTAGTTAAACATACAGTGTGATACGGCTTTCAGGAGTAGAATGCAGTGATTCATCACTTAGCACAACACCCAGTGCTCATCCCAACAAGTGCCTCCCTTAGGACCCACCCCCATCGAGCCCCTTCCCCCACCCACCTCCCTCCATCAACCCTCAGTTTGTTCTCTATTGTTAAGAGTCTCTTATGGTTTATTTCCCTCTCTTTTTCCTCCCTCCCCTATGTTCATCTGCTTTGTTTCTTAAGTTCCACACATGAGTGAAATCATATGATGTTTGTCTTTCTCTGACTTATTTCACTTAGCATAATACATTCTAGTTCCATCCACAACGTTGCAAATGGCAAGATTTCATTCTTTTTTTTTTTTTAATTTTTTTTAAGTTTATTTATTTTTGAGACAGAGAGAGACAGAGCAGGAACGGGGGAGGGTCAGAGAGAGAGGGAGACACAGAATCGGAAGCAGGCTCCAGGCTCTGAGCCATCAGCCCAGAGCCCGATGCGGGGCTCGAACTCACGGACCGCGAGATCGTGACCTGAGCCGAAGTCGGACGCTCAACCGACTGAGCCACCCAGGCGCCCCAAGATTTCATTCTTTTTGATGGCTGGGTAACATTCCAGTGCATGTGCATGTGTGTGTGTGTGTGTGTGTGTGTTATATACACACACATAACATCTTCTTTATCCATTTATCACTCGATGGACATTTGGGCTCTTTCCATACTTTGGCTATTGTTGATAGGCTGCCATAAACATTGGGGGTACATGTACTCTTTAGAATTTGTATTTTTGTATCCTTTGGGTAAATACCCAGTAGTGCAATTGCTGGATTTTGGGGTACTCCTCTTTTTAACTTTTTGAAGAACCTCCATACTGTTTTTTTTTTTTTCCAAAGTGACTGCACGAGTTTGCATTCCCACCAACAGTTCAAGAGGGTTCTCCTTTCTCCGCACCCTTGCCAAAAAAATTCGCATTCAAAGAAACAATGGCAGAAATCTTCCCAAATATATTGAAAAACAGTAACCTATACATCCAGGAAGCTCAACAAACTCCAAGCAAAATACATACAAATAAAACCACAAATAGACATTATATGGCACAAATGCTGAAAGTCAAAGGCCAGGGAGAAAATCTTGAAAGCAACAAGAAAAATCCAAGTTCTTACAAGAGAACCTAACAGATAGGAGCACCTAACTTCTCTGCAAAAACCAGAGTACAAAAGGCAGTGAGATAACATCCTCGAAGCAGGCAAAGAAACAGCTGTCGACCAAGAATCCTGTCTCTAGCAAAGCTATCTTTTCAAAAATGAGGGTGAAATAAAGATCTTCCCAGGAAACAGAGGTGAGAGAATGTGTCGTTGGCAGACCCACCCTATAAGAAATACTAAAGGAAGAGAGGTCAACGTGGCGGAGAAGTAGGGGGGCCCAAATTTCCCTCATCTCTCAAACACAGCAGTATTGAGGCCAGAAGATTTGGAATTCCAGGAATCCGGGCTACAGAGTGACAGAGGCATCTCCAGGGGCCCCTGGGGACAGCTTGGCGGGCCATAGGTGCGTGATTGCAAATTGGGAGAGATAAAATGGGGGGCATAGGGAGGGAGGGGAGGGATCCCCTTCTGTGGAGAGACAAAAGGAAGAGAAAGAGAGGCTGTGGAATTGTGGGATTGTATTTGGCCAGGAGAAAAACCTCTGTGGACCCCAGACAGGGAAATGGAAAAAACGGAAAGAGAGCCCGTTTCTAACTTGCAAACAGCCTTGGGAGTGACGATCCAGGATTGCAGGACTTCCTCCGGACGGGGGCCTGCCACCCTGTGCACGCTCCTGGTGGGGAAGGGAGCCAGCCCCAGGCTCAGTAGGGAGCTCAGAGGTGCAGGCGGAGAGAGTAGTCCCCTCCCTTGAGTGCTGTGGGACAAAAGACCCCGCAGGCACCTGCCAGCCAGAGGCCCTTTGTCAGCTGGGCACAGTGGCACTACTCGGGAACTGGGGCACAGAGCTGGATCCTTTAAGACATCAGAGGTCAACGTGGCGGAGAGCGAGCGCCCGGGGGCTCAGGAGACTGTGGAGCAGGACACACGGCCTGAGCAGAGTGGTCTGGGACACCAGCTTGGGGGGAGGAGAAACTGGGGTGTCACCATTTTTCTTTTCATCCCCAACATGGTGGGGCTCCAAGGAACTGGACGGTGGGCTCACGGTAGAGGCGGGACCCACTTACACCAAACCCCACCCCTCCGTGCCCGGTAACTTCCTATCTATCGGAGTGAAATTGACACTGACCAGACCAGACGGCCCCTCCACCAGCTTCCAGACCAGCACAGCCACCTGTTGCAAGGCACCGTCAGATATTGTCCAGCAGCTTTGCATTTCTTGATTTGATTCTTGGTCAATTCTTTTTTTTTTTTTTTTTTAATTTTTTAACGTTTATTTATTTTTGAGACAGAGAGAGACAGAGCATAAACAGGGGAGGGCAGAGAGAGAAGGAGACACAGAATCTGAAACAGGCTCCAGGCTCTGAGCGGTCAGCACAGAGCCCGACGCGGGGCTCGAACTCAGGGACCGTGAGATCATGACCTGAGCTGAAGTCGGACGCTTAACTGATTCAAGCCACCCAGGCGCCCCGGTCAATTCTTATTATATATTTTTTTTTCCTTTTTTTTTTTTTTCTATATTTCTTTTCTTCCTCTTATTTCTTCCCTTCTCTGTGCTGGTTGTTGGTTTGTTTAAGCAGATATTTTTAATCTATTTTTTGACACCTTTTCGGTATCTCCTTCTTTACTTTCTCCTCTCTCTCTGGATTAAGCCGTATAGTATCTCTGACTCTCTGCCTAGTCAGTTTTTTTTTTCTTCTTTTCTTTTTCCCTGCCCCTATTATTTCTCTCTTTGTATGGGATAAGGCTTCTTCCACACCCACCACCCCCTTTAAACTTTTTTCCAGGGTTACTTCAACGAACAAATCAAAGCACACCTGGTGGAAGGTTCAAGCCACCACTATGAGTAGGGAGATAAAGCAGCCAGAGTCACAACAGAGAATACGCAACATACTCCAAAAACACCTCCTGAAGGGCCAGGCCCTAGACAGCATAGGACCCTTTTCAATAGAGTCGTGCTTGCAGGTGCAGGACACCTAACTAACTATAAAAACATGTAAAGGATAGAAAACTAGCCCAAATGATGAAACAGAAGGATTCTCAAGAGAAATTCCAGGAAGAGATGACAGCTAGAGAATTGCTCGAAATAGATATAAACAGGGGCGCCTGGGTGGCTCAGTCGGTTAAGCATCCGACTTCAGCTCAGGTCACAATCTCGCGGTCCGTGAGTTCGAGCCCCACGTCGGGCTCTGGGCTGATGGCTCAGAGCCTGGAGCCTGCTTCCGATTCTGTGTCTCCCTCTCTCTCTGCCCCTTCCCCGTTCATGCTCTGTCTCTCTCTGTCTCAAAAATAAATAAACGTTAAAAAAAATTTTAAAAAAAGAAATAGATATAAACAGTATATCTGATCAGGAGTTCAGAATAATAGTCATAAGATTAATAGCTGGGCTTGAAAAAAAGCACAGAAGACAGGAAAGAACCTATTGCTGCAGAGATCAAGGAACTAAGAAACAGTCCCGATGAATTAAGAAATGTTGTAAATGAGGTGCAAAATAAGCTAGATGCAGTGACAGCAAGGATGGGAGAAGCAGAGGGGAGAATCAATGAAATAGATTCAGAAATACAAACAGTTATTAGAGAATACTATGGAAAATTATATGCCAACAAACTGGATAACCTGAAAAAAAAATGGACAAATTCCTAGACACCCACACACTATCAAAACTCAAACAGGAACAGATAAAAAATTTGAACAGACCCATAACTAGCAAAGAAATTGAACCGGTTATCAAAAATCTCCCAACAAATAAGAGTCCTGGGCCAGGTGTCTTTCCAGGGAAATTATACCAGACATTTTTTTTTTAATTTTTTTTTAATGTTTATTTATTTTTGAGACAGAGAGAGACAGAGCATGAACGGGGAGGGGTAGAGAGAGAGGGAGACACAGAATCGGAAGCAGGCTCCAGGCTCTGAGCCACCAGCCCAGAGCCCGACGTGGGGCTCGAACTCACGGACCGCGAGATCGTGACCTGAGCTGAAGTCGGACGCTTAACCGACTGAGACACCCAGGCGCCCCTATTCCAGACATTTAAAGCAGAGTTAATGCCTATTCTTCTCAACCTGTTCCAAAAAGTAGAAATGGAAGGAAAGCTTCCAGACTCAATCTATGAAACCAGCATTACCTTGATTCCCAAATCAGACAGAGACCCCACTAAGAAGGAGACTTACAGGCCAATATCCCTGATGAACACGTATGCAAAAATTCTCAGCAAGATACTAGCAAATCGAACTTAACAGTATATTAAAAGAATTATTCACCATGATCAAGTGGGATTCACTCCTGGGCTGCAGGGCTGGTTCAATATTCACAAATCAATCAGTGTGATACATCACTTAATAGAAAAAAGGGTAAGAACCATATGATCCTGTCAATGGATGCAGAAAAAGCATTTGACAAAATACAGCATCATTTCTTAACCAAAACCCTTAAGAAAGTCAGGATAGAAGAAACATACCTTAGCATCATAAAAGCCATGTATGAGAGGCCCACAGCTAACCTCATCCTCAATGTGGAAGAAACTGAGAGCTGCCCCCTGAGATCAGGAACACGAGAGGGATGTCCACTCTCACCACTGTTGTTTAACATAGTGTCAGAAGTCCTAGCTTCAGCAAGAAGACAACAAAACGACATAGAAGGCATCTAAATTGGCAAAGAAGTAGTCAAACTTTCACTTTTTGCACAAGACATGATGCTCTACATGGAAAACCTGAAAGACTCCACCAAGAAGCCACTAGAGCTGATACATGAATTCTGCAAAGTCGCAGGGAATAAAATCAATGTGCAGAAATCGGTTGCATTTCTATACACCAATAATGAAACAACAGAAAGAGAAATGCAGAAACTGATCCCAAGTACAAATGCACCAAGAATCATAAACTACCTATGAATAAACCTAACCAAAGATGTAAATGATTTGTAGGCTGAAAACTATAGAAAACTTATGAAAAAAATGGAATAAGACACAAAGAAATGGAAAGACGTTCCATGCTCATGGACTGGAAGAACAAATATTGGTAAAATGTTGGTGCTACCCAAAGCCATATACCCATTCGATGCAATCCCAATCAAAATTGCACCAGCATTCTTCTCAGAGCTAGAACAAACAATCCTAAAATTTGTGTGGAACCACGAAAGACCCCAAATAGCCAAAGTAATGTTGGAAAAAAAAAAACAAAAAAAAAACTAAAGTGATAGAGCTCACAATCCTGGACTTTTGCCGGTACTACAAAGCTGTAATCATCAAGACAGTACGGTATTGGCTCAAAAACAGACACATAGGCCAATGATATAGAATAGATAACCCAGAACTGGACCCACAAATGTATGGCGAAAGCAGGAAAGAGTATCCAATGGAAAAAAGACAGTGTCTTTAACAAATGGTGCTGGGAGAACTGGACAGCAACAAGCCGAAGAGTAAAACCGGACCACTTTCTTACAGCATACACAAAAATAAACTCAAAATGGATTAGAGACCTAAATGTGAGACAGGAAACCATCAAAACCCTAAAGGAGAAAACAGGCAACAACCTCTTGGACCTCAGCCACAGCAACTTCTTACTTGACACGTCTCTGAAGGCAAGGGAGATAAAAGCAAAAATGAACTATTGGGACCTCATCAAGATAAAAAGCTTCTGCACAGCAAAGGAAACAATCAACAAAACTAAAAGGCAACTGATGGAATGGGAGAAGATATTTGCCAATGACCTATCAGATAAAGGGTTAGTATCCAAAATCTATAAAGAACTTACCGAAATCAATACCATAAAAACAAACAATCCAGTGAAACAAATGGACAGAAGACATGAAGAGACACTTTTCCAAAGAAGACATCCAAATGGCCAACAGACACATGAAAAGATGCTCAACACTGTTCATCATCAGGGAAATACAAATCAAAACCACAATGAGTGGCTGTCAGAGTGGCTAAAATCAACAACTCAGGAAGCAACAGATGTCGGCGAGGATGTGGAGGAACGGGAACCCTCTTGCACTGTTGGTGGGAATGCAAAATGGTACAGCCACTCTGGAAAACAGTGTGGAGGTTCCTGTTTCATAGGGACATGTGCTGATTCATAGGGGCACATATACCCCAGTGTTTATAGCAGCACTATCAACAATAGCCAATTATGGAAAGAGCCCAAATGTCCTCCAACTGACGAATGGGTATAGAAGATAGGGTTTAGGGGCGCCTGGGTGACTCAGTCGGTTAAGCGCCGACTTCGGCTCAAGTCATGATCTCGCGGTTCGTGAGTTAGAGCCCCATATCATTCTCTGTGCTGACAGCTTAGAGCCTGGAGCCTGCTTCAGATTCTGTGTCTCCCTCTCTCTCTGCTCCTTCCCCACTCGTGCTCTGTCTCTGTCTCTCAAAAATGAATAAACATTAAAAAAAAATTTTTTTTAAAGAAGATGTGGTTTGCATAGACAATGCAATACTAGTTGGCAGTGAGAAAGAATGAAATCCTGCCATTTGAAACAACATGGATGGAACTGAAGGCTATTTTGCTAAGTGAAGTAAGTCAGTCAAAGAAAGACAGATATCACATATTTTCACTCATAGTGGAATTTGAGAAAATTAACAGACGCCCATGGGGGGAAGAGATGGGGGGTAAATTAGTTTCAAACAGTGAGGGAGGAAAACCATAAGAGACTCTTAAATACAGAGAACAAACTGAGGGTTGATAGGGGAAGGGGGGGATGGGGAGTGGGGAAAATAGGTGATGGGCATTGAGGAGGGCACTTGTTGGAATGAGCACTGGGTGTTGTATGTAAGCGATGAGTCATGGGAATCTACTCCTGAAGCCAAGAGCATGCTGGGTACACTGTATGTTAGCTAACTTGACAATAAATTGTACTAAAAAAAAAAAGAAAGAAAGAAAAATATTAAAGGAAGCTCTTCAGGCTGAAAGCAAGTGACTCCAAATGATAATCTGAGTCCACCAAACAAACGAAAAGGCAACTATGTAATTATAAAAGAAAATGGAAGTGGATTTCTCCTACTTCTAACCGATTTATAAAGCAATTTTAAAAAGTAATGTGTATACAATGTATAGTTGGGGCTGTAACATGTAAAAATGTAATATGTGCAATATATTTGTCAATGACAGCACAAAGGAAGTTGGTAGGAGCAAAACTGTGTTGGGCTAAGGAAATAACTATAGATGGTAAGGTGATAATTATAACAATGTATTATTGGGTTTGTAACAGTAATGGATATAATATAACAACATACACAGTAACACCGCAAGAAGGGGGGAGAATAGAGCCATATAGGAGTATGATTTCTATATACATTACTGGAATTAAGCTAATATAAATCAGAAGCTTATTCAGATAAGTTAAGTTGTATGTGGTAAATCCTAGAGTAACTGCTAAAATACTAAAAAAAAAAAAAAAAAAAAAAGGGAAAATAATTAAAGGAATTAAAATTCCACATTAGAAAATATTCTCTTGGGGCGCCTGGGTGGCGCAGTCGGTTAAGCGTCCGACTTCAGCCAGGTCACGATCTCGCGGTCTGTGAGTTCGAGCCCCGCGTCAGGCTCTGGGCTGATGGCTCGGAGCCTGGAGCCTGTTTCCGATTCTGTGTCTCCCTCTCTCTCTGCCCCTCCCCCGTTCATGCTCTGTCTCTCTCTGTCCCAAAAATAAATTAAAAAAAAAAAAAGAAAAAAAAAAAGAAAATATTCTCTTAATGCAAAAAAAAAAAAAAAAAAAAAAAGCCATAAAGGAGGAATACAGGAACAAAAAAGGCATGAAATATAGAAAACAACAAGTTCCATGGCAGACATAAGTCCAACTATGTCAGTAAGAACATTAAATATAAATGGATTAAATAAGGCGGAGATTGTCATACGGGATTAAGAAACAAGATCAAACTGCATGCTGTCTATGGGGCGCCTGGGTGACTCAGTCGGTTGAGCGTCCAACTTCGGCCCAGGTCATGATCTCGCGGTTTGTGAGTTCGAGCTCTGAGCTGTCAGCACAGAGCCCGACGCGGGGCTCGAACTCACGGACCGTGAGATCATGACCTGAGCCGCAGTCGGCCACTTAACCGACTGAGCCACCCAGGCGCTCCAAGAGGGACATTTTTTTTAAAAAGAAGCTCTATGCCCAATGTGGGGCTTGAACTCATGACCCCAAGATCAAGACTCGCATATTCTACTGACTAAGCCAGCCAGACTCTCCAAAGAGGGACATTTTCATAATGATAAAAGGATCTATCCATTAGGAATGTATTGAAACAATAGTTACCAAGTAGCACATCACCAAAATACATGAAAGAAAACTGACCAAAATGAAGGGGAATATAGAAAATGAAAAAAATATTTGGAGACTTCAATAACCCATTTTCAAAAAGAATGAAACAATTAGACCACAAGTCAACTAAGAAATAGAAGACTTGAGTAAAACTATAAACTAACAAAATTTAACAGACATCTGTGGAACCCTCCACCAACATCAGCAGAATACACATTCTACTTAAGTGCACATAGAAATTTCTCCAGGATAAACCACATGCTAGGCCATAAAATAAACCATAACAAGCTTAAAAGGATAAAAACGATATAAAGTGGAATTTTAGAAAATGTTTTTAGGGGCGCCTGGGTGGCTCAGTGGGTTGAGCGTCTGACTTCGGCTCAGGTCAATCATGACAGGACACAAACAGGATGAATCACAGTTCGTGGGTTCGAGCCCTGCATCGGGCTCTGTGCTGACAGCTCGGAACCTGGAGCCTGTTTCGGATTCTGTGTCTCCCTCTCTCTGACCCTCCCTCATTCATGCTCTGTCTCTCTCTGTTTCTCAAAAATAAATAAATGTAAATAAAAAAATTTTAAGAAAATGTTTTTAATGCTTATTTCTTTTTGAGAGAGAAAGAGACAGAGTGCAAGCAGGGGAGGGGCAGAGAGAGAGACACAGAACCTGAAGTAGGCTCCAGGCTCTGAGCTGTCAGCACAGAACCCAACGTGGGAGTTGAACTCACGAACCGGGAGATCATGACCTGAGCCAAAGTCGGACGTTCAACTGACTGAGCCACCCAGGTGCCCCACAAAGTGGAATTAAATAAGAACTCAACAGCAGAAAATATTAGAAAACTCACAAATATGAGGAAAGTTAACAACACATCCTAAATAATCAATGGATCATAGAAGAAGTCAAAAGAGAAATCATAAAATACTTTGAGGTGAATGAAATGAAGAAATGTGATACCAAAATTTACACTAAAAATAGTGCTTAAAGGAAAACTTAGAGCTACAAATGCTTATAGTAGGAAAGAAAGATATGGAGCACCTGCGTGGCTCAGTTGGTTAGGCATCCAACTCTTAATTTCTGTTCAGGTCATGATCTCATGGTTCATGGGTTTGAGCCCTGCATTAGGTTCCGCACTGACAAGTGCTGAGCCGGCTTGAGATTCTCTCTCCCTCACCCCCTCTCTCTGCCCGTCCTCTGCTTGCACTCTCTCTCTCAAAAATAAATGGGTGAACTTTAAAAAAAGAAACAGAAAGAGGGGCGCTTGGGTGGCTCAGTTGGTTTAGCATTCGACTTTGGCTCAGGTCATGATTGCAAGGTTTGTGGGTTTGAGTCCCACATCGGGCTCTGTGCTGACAGCTCAGAGCCTGGAGCCTGCTTTGGATTCTGTGTCTCCCTGTCTCTCTGCCCATCCCTCGCTGGCGCTCTGTCTCTCTCTCAAAAATAAATAAGCAAGTTTTTAAAAAACATTTAAAAATAACAAAAATTTTAAAAAAGAGAAAGAAAGCTCTCAAATCAATAACCTAGCCTTCCACCCAAGACACTGGAAAAAGAGGTCAGGGCACCTGGGTGCCTCATTTGGTTAAGCATCTGACTCTTAATTTTGGCTCAGGTCATGATCTCATGGTTCATAAGATCAAGCCTTTCTTTGGGCTCTGGGCTGACAGCATAGAGCCTGCTTGGGATTCTCTCTCCCTCTGTCTATGCCCCTCCCCCATTCACATGAGCACACTCTCTCAAAATAAAAAAACAAAATAAATAAAAAACAAAAAGACACTGGAGGGGTACCTGGGTGACTCAGTTTGTTGAGTGTCTGATTTTTGGCTCAGGTCATAACCTTGGGATTTGTGGGTTCGAGCCCCATATCAGGCTCTGTGCTGACAGCTCAGAGCCTGGAGCCTGCTTCAAATTCTCTCTCTCTCTCTCTCTCTCTCTCTCTCTCTGCCCCTCCCCTGATTGCACGCTGTCTCTCTCTCACCCACACAAAAAATAAATGAATAAAAATAGAATAAAATAAATAATAAAAGACACTGGAAAAAGAAGAGCAAACGAAACTTAAAACATCAGTAGAAACAAGCAAATAATAAAGATCAGAAAAGAAATTAAAGAAGTAGGGAACAGAAAAAATAAAGAAAATAATTGAAACAAAAAGCTAGTTATTTAAAAATATCAACAAAATTGACAAACATTTAGCTAGGTGAAACCAAGAAAAGAAGAAAAGACTCAAATTACCAGAATCAGAAATGAAGAGCGGGGGTGGGGGTGGGGTGGGGGTTGTTATTACTACTTACCGTACAGAAATAAAAAGGAATATGAAGGAATATATGAACAATTGTCCACCAACAAGTTAGATAACTTAGATGAAATGGAACAATTCCTGGAAAGGCATGAACTACCAAACTGAATCAATGGAAAATAGACAATCTGAGAGATCCATAATAAATGAAGTGTTTCGAGTAGTAGTAAGTAAAGAAAAAAACTATCCACCACGAAATGTCCAGGCTTAGATGGCTTCATTGCTGAACTCTACCAAATATTTAAGGAAGAATTAATACCGATTCTTCACAAACTCTTCCGAAAAATAGCAGAGGAAGCAACACAACACTCCTATGAGGTCAGTATCAACCTGATACCAAAATCAAAGCCACCAAAGAAAACTACAGACCAATATCGCTTATGAATATGGATGCAAATCCTGAACAAAATACTAGCACACCAAATCCAAAAATACAGTAAAAGAGTGATAAGCCATGACCAAGTGGGATTTAGCACAGGAATGCAAGGCTGGCTCAACACCCAGAATCAATTAATGTAGTATAGCATACAAATAGAACAAAAAACAAAATCACAGGTCATTTCAATAGACTCAGGGAAAAAAAAATTGGCAAAATCCAACACTCCTTTTGATAAGAACGCTTAACAAACTAGGAATACAAGAGAATTTCCTCAACGTGATAAAAGGTATCTATGAAAAACCCACAGCTAACATCGTATTTAATGGTGAAAGACTGACTGATTTCCCCCTAAATCAGTAACAAAAGCGTTCACACTCACTACTTCTGTTCAACATTGTACTGGAGGGACTAGCCATTGTAATTGAGTAAGAAAAAGAAGCTAGAAAAACAAGAATAAGCAAAACCCAAAACTAGTAGAAGGAAGGAAACAATAAAGATTAGAGGAGAAATAAACAAAATAGAAACTAAAAACAAAACAAACAACAAAAAAAGCCAATAGTACAGATCAATGAGGGGCACCTGGGTGGCTGGTTGGTTAAGCGTCCAACTCTTGATTTCAGCTCAGGTCATGATCTCGCAGTTTGTGGGATTGAGCCCCACAATTGGGCTCTGTGCTGACATCACTGAGCCTGCTTGGGACTCTCTCTCCCTCTCTCTCAGTCCCTCCCCAACTCACACACACACACTCTCTTTCTCTCTCTCTCTCTCAAAATAAATAAACTTTAAAAAAGAACAGATAAATGAAACTAGGTCTTTGAAAAGATCAACAAAGTTAATAAACATTTAGCCAGACTTAGAGAGAGAGAGAGAGAGAGAGAGAGAGAGAGAGAGAGAGGACTCAAATCAGAAATGAAAGAGGAGAAATGACAGCCAACACTACAGAAAAATAAAGGATTGTAAGAGAATATTATGAAAAATAAACTGGACAACCTAGAAGAAATGGATAAATTTCTAGAAACATATAATCTCCCAGAACTGAATAAGGAAGAAATGGAAAATTTGAACAGATTGACTACCAGCAATGAAATTGGATCTGTAATCAAATAACTCCCAACAAACAGAAGTACAGGACCAGAGGGCTTCACAGGTGAATTCTACCAAACATTTAAAGAAAGGGGCGCCTGGGTGGCTCAGTGGGTTAAGCGTCCAACTTCAGCTCAGGTCATGATCTCGCAGTTCGTGGGTTCGAGCCCCATGTGGGGCTCTGTGCTGACAGCTCAGAGCCTGAAGCCTGCTTTGGATTCTGTGTCTCCATCTCTCTCTGCCCCTTCCCCACTCATGCTCTCTCGCTCTCTCTCTCAAAAATACATAAACATTTAATAATAATAATACAATAAACATTAAATAATTTTTAAAAATAAAAATAAACATTACAAAACAAAAAACAGTGCAGTACTAAAATAGAACAAAGATCAATGGGACAGAGTAGAAAGCCCAGAAATAAACCCACAATTATGTGGTCAGTTAATCTTTAACAAAGGAGGCAAAAATATGTAATGGGAAAAAGTCTCTGCAATAATGGTGCTGGGAAAACTGACCAGCGACATGCAAAACAATGAAACTGGGCCACGTTCTTACACCATACATAAAAAATAAACTCAAAATGGATTAAAGACCTGAATGTGAGACCTGAACCCATAAAAATCCTAGAAGAGAGCACAGCCAGTAATCTGTCATCAGCCATAGCAATGTTTTTCTAGATATGTCTCCTGAGGGAAGGGGGAAAAAAGGAAACATGAACTACATCAAAATAAAAAAAAAAAAAAAAACTTCTGCACAACAAAGGAAATAATCAACAAAACTAAAAGGCAATCTACTGAATGGGAGAAGGTATTTGCCAGTGACATATCTGATAAAGGATTAGTATCCCAAATACATAAAGAACTTATACAACTCAACACCAAAAACACAAATAATTCAATTAAAAACGGGCAGAAGACGTGAACAGACTATTTCTCCAAAGACACAGAAATGGCCAACCGACCCATGAAAATATGCTCAATATCACTCATCGTCAGGGACTTGCAATCAAAACCACAATAAGGTAACACTTCACACCTGTCCGAATGGCCAAAATCAAAAACACAAGAAACAACACATGTTGGTGAGGATGTGGAGACAATGGAACCCTCACGCACTGTTGGTGTGAATGCAAACAGGTGCAGCCACTTGGAAGACAGTCTGGAGGTTTCTCGAAAAATTAAGAACGGAGGGGCACCTGGGTGTGGCTCAGTTGGTTAAGTGTTCAACTCTTGATTTTGGCTCAGGTAATGAGATCTGAGATGTATGTTTGTGAGATTGAGTCCTGCCTGGGGCTCTGTGCTTACATCAGGAGCCTGCTTGGGATTCTCTCTCTCCCTCTCTCGCTCTGCCCCTCCCCTGCTTGTGCTCTCTATCTCAAAATAAATAAATAAACATTAAAAACAATAGAAAAATAGGGGTGTGCAGGTGTGTGTGTGAGGTGGTATGTAAGAATTCTTTTATTTTCTGCTCATTTTTTTTTGTAAAACTGAAACTGCCCCTGCAACATGTACCAATTAATTTTAAACACACACACACACACACACACACACACACACACACAGGCAAGCAAGTCCCTGGCTGTCCACAGAAAAAAATAGCAGGGATTATGATCTCATAATCATAGCTTTCCATCTATCCTATCATCCTGTAGAGACATGAGGAGGTTGTGTAGACAGAATTCTGAAATTATATTCATGAAAGAGAAAATCCCACTTATGATGATGATTTATTGCCTATTTTCTTCATACTTTCAAAACTGCTTAGGGGCACCTGGGTGGCTCAGTCGGTTAAGCGGCCGACTTCAGCTCAGGTCACGATCTCGCGGTCCGTGAGTTCGAGCCCCGCGTCGGGCTCTGGCCTGATGGCTCAGAGCCTGGAGCCTGCTTCTGATTCTGTGTCTCCCTCTCTCTCTGCCCCTCCCCCGTTCATGCTCTGTCTCTCTCTGTCTCAAAAATAAATAAAACGTAAAAAAAAAAAAAAAAAAAAAGAAAGGGATGTGACTGCTAAAAAAACAAAACAAAACAAAAAAAAAAAAAACTGCTTGGATTCGTTTCTGTTGAGCGTATATTTTATTTATTTATTTATTTATCTGAGAGAGAGAGAGAATACGAGCAGGGGAGGGACAGAGAGGGAGAATCTCAAGCAGGTTTTGCCATCAGTGTGGAGCCTGACACGGGGCTCGAACTCACAAACCATGAGATCGTGACCTGAGCTGAAATCAAGACTCTGGCGCTTAACCGACTGAGCCACCCAGGCCCTCCAAGCATATATTCTTTTAATAAAACCAACCAGAGGGGGCGCCTGAGTAGCTCAGTTGGTTAAGTATCCAACTTCAAAACTTCTGTCTCCCATTCTCTCTGCCCCTCCCCAGCTCATGCTCTCTCTCTCTCTCTCTCTCTCTCTCTCAACTAAATAAATTCTAAAAAAACAAACAACAAACAAAAAAACAAATAAAACAAACTATCACCCTTTATGCGGCGCCTGGCTGGCTCAGTCAGTAAATTATGCAACTTTTTAATCTGGGGGTCGGGAGGGGCAGAGGGAGAGGGAGGGAGAGCATCCACGACCAGGACAGAGCTGACAACAGGCTGACGACCCTGGGATCATGACCTGAGCCAAAATCAAGAGTCAGACACTTAACCAACTGAGACACGCAGGCACACACACCCCCCTCCCACCAGCATGTGCCTCTTGATCTCAAGGTCGTGAGTTTGAGCCCTATCTTGGGCATGGGGCCTACTTAATATAAATACATAAAGAAGTTGCTCCCTTGGGGAAAACAACAACAACAACTATCACAATTTAAAGTTAAAAAAAAATTCATGAACGAAGGGGACATTTCTTGCATACCTGAGTTTATAGGCAAGGGATCATATATTTATGTTTGCGGTGAAAAAAAGACGGCAAAGCTTTTATACCAAGATGATAGGATAATAGATAGTTTTTTTTTAAGTGCATTTTTTTTCTTTTTTTCTGCAATTTTTATTCTTAAAAAAATTTAAAGTTTATTTATTTACTTATTTATTTAGAGAGGCAGCGCAAGTTGGGGGGCGGGGTGGGGAGAGAGAATCTCAAGTAGGTTCCACACTGTCAGCGCAGAGCCTGATGCCAGGGCTCGAACTCATTAACCGTGAGATCATGACCTGAGCCAAAATCAAGAGTGGGGAGCTTAACTGACTGAGCCACCCAGGCGCCCCCTGCCAAACCTCACAATTTTTAATCACGCCATTTCAGTGCTCACAAGCTTCCCCCATCATGCACAGGGAAATAAAAATGCCTTAAATTCTTCCAGCTTATTAAGTGGCCCACAGCCCTTGTGGGAGGTCCACAGTTCCCATGTGAAAGTCAGGTTCATGTCCTAGGTACGTTATATTCCCATTAATTAATCCTTACAGTAACCCATTTCACTGGGGGCGAGGAGGGGGATAGACAGCCCAAGAATTGGAGGGACACCGGTTTGCACCTCGGTCACAGGGGCGCAGGGAAATAGTTTCTTTCCAGGGCCCCAAGGTTTATCCACATCCCGAGGCCCGCGCCTGCAGGCAGCCGGCCCCTCAGCCGAGGGCCGCCTCTGCCCCCTTGCGCCATCTCTCGGAACTACAGGTGGTCTTCCTGTCTGAGAAGCGAGGGCTCAGTGAGGGGAGGGGGGTGGGGGCTGAGCTGGAACGAAGGGACTCCTCAGGGCCCAGTCCACACAGACACAGAACCCAAGGGAAGGACTGACCCTACCCGCTTTCCGCTTCCCGCAGATGCAGAGACGGAGGCAGAGGGATGTGCCTAGGCCCAGGCTGCACGCGGAGCCAGGCCTGGCACCCCGTCTCCAGAACCCTGCTTCCCTGACGACCACCAGACCCGGGGGGCTCCCAGACAGGGGCCTGAGCCAGGGGAGGCCTGCAACCTTCCTCAACCTTCCTCTCTCTTCCTCTCGCCCCCCCCTGAACTATTACTGTAATTGAACTTAATCTTATTCTACAAGGACATCTTTTATTTTTTTAATTTGATTTTTCTTAATGTCTATTTGTTTTTGAAGAAGAGAGAGACAGAGTGCAGTGCAAGCGGGGGAGGGGCAGAGAGAGAGGGAGACACAGAATCCGAAGCAGGCTCCAGGCTGTGAGCGGTCAGCCCGGAGCCGGATGCGGGGCTCGAACCCACGAATTGTGAGATCGTGACCTGAGCTGAAGTCGGATGCTTAACCCAGCGCCCCTACAAGGACGTCTTTTAAAACGTCAGTAAATGTTTTTAAAGGGAGAACTTGCCTATTGCTACTCTTAAGTGGAACACGAGGGCCACTTTATACATAATAACAATGAAACTATGATAAAGACGACAATGTTATTAACCACTTTATACATAATAACAATGAAACCATGATGAAAACGAGACAATGTTATTAACCTCTACTTGATACTGTTCCTCACAAAAGCCGAGTGGGGCTCGTTCTTTGCTCAAAGGGAAGATTAGTCAAGTATCAGAGAAGGGATTTTCAAACACATTTTACCTTCCAACCCAGGAGACAAGTAAAAATTTCACAAAGTAATACCCTTATTTTTCTGATATTTTATATTCTGTTTGGTGCAATCTATCTTGTTTAATTTTTTTTTTAAATGCTCAAAGGCAGGTAGATAAATGAGTATAAAAGCTATTGGTGGCGGGGCACCTGGGTGGCTCAGTCGGTTAAGCGTCTGGCTGTGGTTCATGTCATGATCTCACAGTTCGTGGGTTGGAGCCCTGCATGGGATCCTGTCTCCCTCTGTCAGCACAGGGCCTGCTTCAGATCCTGTCTCCTTCGCTGCCCCTCCCCTGCTCATGCCCTCCCTCTCCCTCTCTCTTAAAAATTTTTTTTTTTCTTTTTTAAAGAATTTAAACAGGGGCGCCTGGGCGGCTCAGTCGGTTGAGCGTCCGACTTCGGCTCAGGTCACGATCTCGCGGTTCGTGAGTTCGAGCTCTGCATCGGGCTCTGGGCTGATGGCTCAGAGCCTGGAGCCTGCTTCCAATTCTGTGTCTCCCTCTCTCTCTGCCCCTCCCCCGTTCATGCTCTGTCTCTCTCTGTCCCAAAAATAAATAAACGTTAAAAAAAATTTGTTTAAAAAAAATAAAAAAAAAAAGAATTTAAACACTATTGGTTTGTATTCACTACTCTGATTGTGTAACTAAGGGGTCACAACCCATAATCGGAAAACCTTAGAGAACATTTAAAATCTCCCTAGGGGGCGCCTGGGTGGCTCAGTCAGTTGAGCGGCCAACTTTGGCTCAGGTCATGATCTCGCGGTCTGTGAGTTCGAGCCCTGCGTCGGGCTCTGTGCTGACAGCTCAGAGCCTGGAGCCTGTTTCAGATTCTGTGTCTCCCTCTCTCTGACCCTCCCCCGTTCATGCTCGGTCTCTCTCTGTCTCAAAAATAAATAAACGTTAAAAAAATTTTTTTAAAAATTAAAAAATTAAAAAATAAAAAATAAAATAAAGTCTCCCTAACACCATGCAGAAATCTCACCTGCACATAACAGACTGAAAGAGAATTAAGAAGGAAATGCTTTCCCACTGCAGCTGATTATCTCCCAAGAGGACATCACCAATTTTTCCTCCCCATACACATGTGTCATTCCCACATCAAGGAGGAAAGCCTGTGTCCTCTCCCCTTGAATCTGGGCTAGCCCAGACCAATGGAATGCACTGGAAGTAATGCCCTGGGACTTCTGAGTCAAGACCTCAAGAGAACTAAGAGCTTCTGGCTCCTTCCCCTTGGAATGCCCCTTCTTGGAATGAGCCATCACGTTGTGGGGAAACCCAATAAGAAAGATCCATTTGGGGGGCTACTGTTGTGGCTTCTAACAGCCCCAGGCAGCACCAGCTACCAGCTCTGATGCACCTGAACAGGTGGCCAGATAAAACACAGGACATGCAGAGAAGGGTGATTTTCAGATAGACAATGTAGCCATTCTTTAGTATAAGTATGTCTCAGATATTGCATGGGATATACTTATTCTTAAAAAAATCATTCATTATTAACCGGTAGGGTCAAATTGAACCGGGAGTCCTGTATTTCATGTGCTGAAGTCACAACCCGACACCTCAAGGACCCCGGGGGGGGGGGGGGGGCTTTCTCTAGCTGCAGGTGAATGCTCCGCCCAGGTGAAAGGCAAAGGGGCAAAGTTCAACCACTTAGGGCAGGTGCTACCCTTCCCAATTGTCCTTGAGGGGGCAATTCTGAGATGTGCCCTACCCATTTTTTGAGGCTCCCAGTGGCCCTGAGAAGCAGCTGCCAGCAGCAGGACCCTATTCCTTCCCTGCTCTCCTCCTGTCCGCAACGTCACTTCCCCTCCCCCGTGTGTGCCTGGTGCTCCCGAGGGTCACCTCCCAAAGACCCCTTGCACCCAAATTCTTGTCTCAGGGTCGGTTTTAGGAGAACTTAAATTGAGACAGTAAGAAGTCCGTAAAGGTTAACCCAAGAGAAGGACTGACCCTACCCACCCTGGCCTATAATAATAATATCTCTGATGATTCAGCCATATTTTCTCTCGCAGTGGAGGAACATCAGAGGGAACAGCTATCATTTATTGCACACTTACTGGATACACGCTCTAGGTGTGTTTCCTCACCAGTAGCCCTCTGAGGTGTCATTAAGTTGACTTTACAGATGGGGAAACGGAGGCACGGAGCAGCCAAGTGATGACTCAACATCTCAGTGCTGGTAAGCGATTCCAGAAAGCTTTCCCTGCGCCCACCCCAGGCTTGGTCAGGCTCCTCTCGGCTCCATGGTGCCCAGGCTGCTTCCGTTTCAGAAGGTGGGGTCCCCATCCGCTGAGTCCCAGCACTGCCCAGCTGGGGGCTGGCGTGAGGACGGGCATACACGAGGGATAGAGCAAACACTCAGACGTGTGGCTGGACGAGTGGATGGCTGAGTGAGAGGCGCCGTCCTGCCCAGCTCAGAAATCTACAAATCTGCGTTCATTGGGCACCTACTGTCTGCACAGCACTGCTCTAATGAAGGAGACTGACCGACTCCCTGCACTCACAGGGCTATCTTCTCATGGGACAGACAGACAATAACATGGTAAGTCAGATGTGGAGCTTGGCACGTACTAGTAAAGTTCTCTAGAGCAAAGTCAAGCAGGGAAAGGAGATAAGAAGGGAAGGGTATGATCTTAAATAGGGCAAGGAGGGAAGGCTTTGTCTCATCTGCTCTGTCCTCCTCTGCCTTCTGTCTTCTGTCTCAAGGCTAATTTGAACAGAAACCTGAGGGGTGTAAGGGAGCCCTATGGAGATCTGGGGGAAGAGCATTCCAGGCAAAGGATACAGCAGGTACAAAGGCCCCGAGGTGGGAGCGTGCCTGGGGGGTTGAGGAGCAGTGAGGAGGCCAGTGGGGCTGGAGCGGGGTGAGAGAGAGAGGGTGGGAGGTCACAGAGAGGCAGGACAGGGGCATATTCACCGAGAAGCCAAAACAGCCGAAACCAATGTCTCCTCATCTGCCAGGCCATCCAAGGCACTGGCAGGGGTCGCACGCTTTTTTTTTTTTAATGTTTTCTTTATTTAAGTAATCTCTACACCCCACATGGGGCTCAAACTCTTGACCCTGAGGTCAAGAGTCATGCCCTCCTCTGACTGAGCCAGCCAGGCGCACCAGTCACACGCTTCTGTAAAATCTGCCAAAGTAAATTAAATGCCTTTTCTGAAACCCTATGTGTTAAAAAAAAAAAAAAAAAGCCAATTTAAACATTTTCCAAGAAACATAGGTCAGTTATTGAGAGCGTCACTCCATTCATAATGTTCAGTTAATGTACTGTATTTAATTCATTTTATCCTCTTAGGAAATTTTTTTTCTTTTCTTTTCTTTTCTTTTCTTTTTAAGAGCGAGAAAGAATGTGTGAATGGGGGAGGGGCAGAGGTGGAGAGAGAAAATCTTTTTTTTTATTTTTATTTTTTTACATTTATTTATTTTTGGGAAACAGAGGGAGACAAAGGATGAGTGGGGGAGGGGCAGAGAGAGAGGGAGACACAGAATCCAAAGCGGACTCCAGGCTCCGAGCCGTCAGCACAGAGCCCGACGCGGGGCTTGAACCCACGAACTGCGAGATCGTGACCTGAGCCGAAGTCGGACGCTCAACCGACTGACCCACTCAGGTGCCCCGAGAGAGAATCTTAAGCAGGCTCCACACTTAGCACAGAGCCCAACATGGGGCTCAATCCCACGGCGGTGAGCTCATGACCTGAGCTGAAATCAAGGGTCAGATGCTCAACTGACTGAGCCACCCAGGCGCCCCTGGAGATTTTTCTACTGAAGTAGAATATACATAATATATATACAGAAAAGGACACACATCGTAAGTGTGGGCCTCAATGCATTTCCACAGAGAGGCCAACACCAGATCAAAAACCAGAATATGACCGGCTCCCTGACGCCCCTCAGGGGTGACCGCTTATCCTGCCTTCTCACAACACAGAAGCATTCGTTTGTCTGGTTTTGAACTTCACATGAGTGGGTGTCACCCGTTCTTGCTGCATTGCTCTCAGTGGTAGAAAGAGGCCGCCGTTCGCCTTCTGCCCTCTGTTGACTGCGACGGGCACTGCGGCCGTTTCCAGCACGGAGCTGTGATGACCAGCGTCACGAACACTCTAGAACCTGTCTCTTGGTGCTTGGTAACACGCTTGCACGTTTCTGTTGGTGCTGACGCAGGGGAACTGCTGACTCTCAGGGTGGCCACATGTCCTGCTTTATCAGTCACCGCCAAGCTGTTTTCCAAAGGGCTCCTGCCCGGCCAGGCAAGCAATACCGATCACCACCCTCTTCTGTTCTAACTCCCCCTTCATCCCAGATTCTCCCATTTTGCGCTTGTAAGGTTCTGTTCTTTCTGTCAAGGAGGGCCTCCTACGTTTTGAAAACTTCAGTCCTCCCCCAAACCTCGCTCTGCCCCGAGGGTGTGGCTTTGTAGACCATGGGAAGGTTCTGAGTGAGCCGGGAGCCCAGCGAGGGCCCTGAGCACAGGAGGGATGGGGTCTGAGTTAGGTGGGGGCAATCCGACTGGGGGCACGGGTGGTGAGGGAGGCCCTGCGCTAGTCCAGGTGAACAGCGTCGGGACCTGGAGGAAGGTGGGGGCTGTGGGTCAGATGCCGGGTACATTCCGGAGGGAGCCAACGGGATTTGCTGGGGGATCAGACCCAAGGATTGAGGGAACGAGAGATGTCTTGCCCTGAGCAGTTGGCAGGATGAAGTTTTATAGAGAAAGAGAAGACAGAAGGTGGAATGGGTCTGGGGGAAAGTTGGTTTTCCGACGTTGGATTCACGCGTCTGGCGTTGAGGGTGAGGGCAGGTCCGAGGACAGCATCTTGGGAATTGTCAGGGCTTGGCTGGTGTTTAGAGTCTCTGGGTGGAAGCCATCCTGGGAGTTAGTGTAGACAGGAAAAACAAGGCCCAGGATGTGCCCAGGGGTGGTCCAACATTTCCAGAGAGAGGAGGAGAGCCCGGAGAACTGGGTGAAGAGACTGCTGTGCAGAAAGCCAGCACGCTGCACACCCACGCCACCCCACCACAGCCTGGTGGCCGGCCACTGATGGCTTCACCCGTGAGGCCACCCCCAGCCTCGCTCCCGAAGCATCACCTCCTCTGTGCTCGGTCCGCCTCCCAGATCACTTCTGATGAGCTTTACTCACCTGGAATACAGCTGACATTATGCTCTGTATTTGTCTATTGCCTGTCCCCTCCGTGTCTGCTTCCTGAGGCCGTGACTCTACTCAGCCTGTCACTGCTGTATTCCCAGTTCAGTATCTAGAGCACCACAGTAGATACTCAGGAAATCATTGGGGAATACATTTTGCAGGAGGGGGAAAAAGAGAGGGAAGGCGATTTGCCAGAGGTTACATGGAGAAGGCAGGACAGGGATTTGGGCAAGGTTGGTGGCCCCAAGGCCGAGATCCTCTTGTCGCTCTCCCCCCGCCCCCCAACTTCTGGCCTCGATTGGTCCTCTGGACCCACGACCTTGGACCCGAGCCCGGGACAGGACTGGGTTCCAGGCGGGCTGAGACTGCGGCGCGATCTGGGAGCCGCCGGTAGAGGGCGCTGCCGACGCGCCGAGGGAGGAACCGGGCCGGTTTAACCTAATTGAGGAAAAGGGAGCAGAGGGTCTGCACAGGGGGTGCGGGTGGGGCGCGATAGGGAGACGGAGGCCAGAGAGAGGCTATGAGAGTCCCTTCCTAGGGACCTTTACCAGCCTGGGGAGGGAAGCAGAATGAGGACAGGCTTCCCAGGAGATGAGTTTTTAACTCTATCCTGAAAAATAGTGGGGGGTGGAGTTTGAGAAGGGCAGGGGGGTGCTGGTGGGGAGGGGAGGTCAAGTACAACTTAAGTACAACTTGGGTGTGCGGCAGTGGGCCCCGTAGGGGGCAGACACCCCGGACTACTTCACTGAGTGGCCAGGACCCCGGGGCTGCCTCTCCCCAGGCCTCAGGCTCATCATCTGTAGAATGGGGTTCCACTGTATGGTCTGAGGCCGCTTCCAGGTCCTGGGGCCAAGATCAGCAGGAAGGATTAGCTCCTAGGGGCCCACTCCCAGCAAACTGTCCCTCCTGGTTCCTACTGCAAGTTTCCAGGGAAAATGTTGGCGATAATAATAATGACTCTGTGTGTGTGTGTGTGTGTGTGTGTGTGTGTGTGTGTGTGTGTGTTTCCCTATTTCGGGAACTTTTCTTTTTTCTTCTTTTAAAGTTCATTCATTTATTTAGAGAAAGTGTGGGGAGGGGAGGGGCAGAGAAAGAGTCCCAAGCAGGCTCTGCACTGTCAGCGCAGAGCCTGATGGGGGAGCTCGAACCCACGAACCTCTAGATCTCGTCCTGAGCCCGAAGCCAGACGCTTCACTGACTGAGCCACCCAGGCGCCCCCAGGAACCTTTCTAAGTGATGTATATATTTATGAGATCAGTTAATCCCCCAGCAATACCATGAGCAAGGAACAACTACCAATTCCCTTTTACAAAGGAAGAAAGAGACTCAGAGAGGGAAGGGACTTGTCCAAAGCCACACAGCGGGGAATGAGTAGTTTGGCTCCAGAGCCTCTGGGTCCCTAAGGTCACTTGAGTGAGGACAGAGACCCCAAACCTCAGCCCTTCTCTGAGCACAGAGATATATGTGGCTCTGGAGGTCTCCCCACAAGGAGAGGCCCCCTTCAGTCTGGGGATGGCCAAACCACAGAGCTTAGCTGGATGGGATGGGGGTGGGGGCGCAGGGGGGGCAGTCGGCCCTGGGCTGGGGGGGGATGGTGCCTGGCTGGCTGATACTGCCTTTGGAGCAGCAGCTGGAGGGTACAATCCCAACTGTACCACTCTCTGCTGTGTGATTCCAGGCAAGTCACTTAGTGGCTCTGTGCCTCAGTTTCCCTTTCTGTAAATGGAGAATAAGAAAAGCGTCTCCTTTTTAGAAGACTGTGATGAGGATAAAACAACCCAGGGGCAGCGTTTGCCTACTATTGTTCCATGGGCTCTCCTTGGGTGACTCTGTCTCTCCTGGTTCTGGAAACTCGCCCCACGTGCAGCAGAGTGGCCAAGACTAAGTGACATCATAAGCCTCTCACCGGTCCTCCGGGGTTGATGTTAACTCTTGATTTTGGCTCAGGTCATGATCCCAGGATTACGGAGCCTGATTAGAATTCTCTCTCTCTCTCCCTCTGCCCCTCTCCCCGACTCATGCGTGCTGTTTCTCTCTCCCTCTCTAAAATTAAAAAAAAATAAAATAAATAAGGGGCACCTGGGCGGCTCAGTCGGTTAAGCGTCCGACTTCAGCTCAGGTCATGATCTCACAGTTCGTGGGTTTGAGCCCCACGTGGGGCTCTGTTAGGACAGTGCAGAGCCTGCCTGGAATTCTCTTTCTCACTCTCTCTGCCCCTTCCCTGCCTCGTGCTTTCTCTTTCTCTCGAAACAAGTAAATATAAATAAAAGAAAATTAAATTAAAAATTACATAAGTGGATTTGCCTATATGTGCATAAAACAGCTCTAAAGTTTTTAACAATGGACTGATTACATTATCTATCCCTAGGGAGGGGAACTGGGTCCTCGGGTCTGAGGTCAAAAGGAAATTTTTTGCTGCACACGTATACAATATCTAAAAGGGATACTTTGTGTGTTAACTCCCTGAACGACGGCAGGGAGTGGGAAATAGATACATTAATTCGGAGGTTCACACTCCAACACCAACAAAGGCCAGGCAAGAAAGGTCGATGAGTGAAACAGTCAATGTAAGGAAGTGGTGAGTGAAATAGGAAACAAAGGCAAATGAAACATTAAATCTCCCGGGGCGCCCGGGTGGCTCAGTGGGTTGAATGTCCGAATCTTTCCCAGGGTGGCGGGATTGAGCCCCGTGTCGGGCTGTGTGCTGAATATGGAGACTGCTTAAGATTCTGTAGACCGCTTCCTTGCTCTCTCTCTCTCTCTCTCTCAAAATAAATACATGAATAGATAAAATTAAAAATTAAATTTCCTTACAACTTACAGCCCGTTGACATGTCCCTGAGACAGGCAGAGTGACCTCCCTCCGGGAGCTCAGCTGCCTGGATGATGACACGCTGCTCAGGGCAAAAGACAATCTTAGCCCGACCCCCCAGGGTCCTGTAAGTCTACTTTAACATATACAAATTCCTTTGGAAACTTCCTTTATCTCTAACCCCCCCAAGATACATGTGGGCAACCATACTCCACACTTACGGCCCCCCGATAGACATCTGAGGGATCTCATGACTGAGCTTTTACTAAACGGTAATGAATGGCCTTTTCCTAGCATCGGCTAGCCCCTCAAGGTCCTAGCAAACTTGCTTCCAGAATATCTTAGAGACTTCCATTATCCCTAACACCCTCTCAACCTGAAGGTATATAATCAGTCACCTGTCACAAACCCCAGTGCAGCTCTTTCTGCCCATGGGTCCTATCCCTGTGCTTTAATAAAGCCACCTTTTTAAGAAAAAAAATGTTTAAACCTGGATTCATGTTTGAGAGACACAGCATGAGTGGGGGAGGGGCAGAGAAAGAGGGAGACACAGAATCCGAATCAGGCTCCAGGCTCTGAGCTGTCAGCACAGAGCCCGACGTGGGGCGGCTTAACCAACTGAGTCACTCAGGCGCCCCCATCAGGCTGCCTTTTGGCACCGAAGATGTTTCGAGAATTCGTTCCTGGCCATCAGCTCCGAACGCCAACACTTCAAACCCCCTCAGTGGGGACTGAGGCAAACTGAGTCATGTTCTACCCAAAGGGGCAGCCTTACTCAGTGTCAGCAGGTTGCTGCCTTAAGGAAGGGCAGGCCCAGAGTCGTCCTTCTAAGAAGAAATGGAAATGGGATGGCCGGTGGGTGAGGGAGGAGGTCAAGGTGACTACAGGGAGCATGGCCTAGGAGTGGCAGAGCTAGAGAGAGGTGGGACGGAAGGAGTGGTAGACACGTCTGCTGACCAACCTATCTGCCATTCCTAATCCCCCTCTCCGCTGCTGCCTTCCACCTTAGAGGATAGAAGAGACAAATGACTCGCTTTCCCACTCTCCTTTGCAACTGGGAGCAGTTATGTGACACAGTTCAGGCCAATTCATTTAAGGAGCCTCCTTGAGGGTGGAGATGAGTTTTTCATGATAAAAGGGACAAATGCTTTCAATTAACCCTGAACTTAACCATTCTTCTGCCTTCCCATCTTAAATGTGAATGCAGATGAAATGCCGGGAGCAGCAGCAGCTATTTTGTAAACAAGAGGGAAAACTCAAGTGAATTGCACACCGGCCCTTGACATCACTGGCCTGATAAAGCCGTACCAGCCAGAGCTGGTCTCCAAGCTCACTGTGCTGGGGGAAATTAACTCCTCTTTGTCTAAGCCATTGTGATCTGTTTTGTAGTCAAACATTCTGAACTTTACAGAAGATGGGTATTTGATGGAATTCAGAAGATGAGGGAAAACGGGAGGCTGGACAGGAGTCAGTGGAAGGTTAAGGATCCAGGGCAGAGACTTTTTGTTGGAAGGTAGGGGACGTCTGAGGATGTTTCCGTCATAATAACCAACATTTATTGAGCACACATGATGTGTGGGGCACAGGGATCTTCACGGATCAACTTATTTGTCCCCACAATCTTCTGAGCCAGGACTGGCTTTGTCCCCCTATGATGGGAGACTCTGGCCCAGAGATGCAAAGCAACTTGTCCAAAGGTCCTGTAGCTACTAGGCAGTGCAGGCAGGATGGGAACTCAAGCGGATGGAGTCCCCGCAAAAATGGAATCTTTGAGTCCTCCGTCAGTGGAGTGAATGAAGAAGCATGTGCCCCTCTTAGGGCCTCAGTCTCTCACTGTGTGAAATGGGGCTGATTGTCTCACCGCAGTGATGGGGCACCAGGAGCCTGTCATCTGTGGGTGGCCCTTGTGAGGGCTGAGGCAAGAGGGGATGGCACTGGAGTGGGGGGTGGGTGCTGAGATGTGCCAGCAGGGTGAACTGGTCTCTGCTGGGCCAGCAGGACAGGGGTGGGGGGGGGGGTCGCTGCCTGGTGCTTGGGGTCAGTCATGTGACACCTCCCCTTCCCGCTCCATCTCTGTGTCCCTATGCCCTGCCAGGAATCCTGCCAGGACCAGGGGCTACCTGCAGGGACAGAAGGAGTTTGTGGATGATGGCAGCTGGGGGCAGGGGACCTGGAGGGAGCAGCTGAAATGCTGAAGGCTCTGTGACCCCACTGGCCCTCTCTGTGCCTCGATTTCCTCCTCTGTAAAATGGGGCTTGAATAGCACCTCCGCCGCCTACTGAGACGGTTCACAGAGACGACCGCAAAGCCACAGCGAGGTGCGGGGACGCGCGGGGGACGCGCGGGGAGCCTCAGGGTGGCCGCTGGGGAGGCGTGTGCGGGCCCCGCGGTGTGTGGGTCCCTCCTAGGCCGACCTCACTCCGGTCTGCCCCACTTCCCGCCCCAAGCATTTCCGGCGGGCTGGTCTCAGGAAATACCAGACCGCCCCCCCCCCCCCCCCCCCCCCCCCGCCCCGCGGTCCCCATGGGCCTCACGTCACCCGCAGGCGAGGGAGCTGCCCTCCAGCTCCTCCAGCTCCTCCTCACCCGCCCCTCCTCCACCTCCTTCCGGCAGCCAGCGGGCCTTTGCTCACATCTCCACCCCCCCCCACCCCCACCCCCGGGAGTGCCCTCTTGGGCCGGACCTTCGAGACTTGCCGGCAGCCACCAGAGCCTTCCAGATGGTCTGCACCTCCTCCTTCCTCTTCCTCCAGCTCTTTACTCCCGCTGGGAGAAGGCAGGTTGAGGGCAGGGCTGGGGCGGGGCTGGGGCCCTGGGAACTGGGCTGTTACACCCGGGAGGCATGGCTGCTGTGATGGAGGGGGGGGGGGGGGAGTTGGGGACATTCTGGAAACCCAGAAGAGGAATCAGAGAAGCAATCGGGGAAGGCTGCCTGAAGAAGGTGACGTTTACGTCTGGACTGGAAGAGCAAGGCGTTAACCAAGGACAAGTGTTTCAGACAGTAATTCATTTAGTCAACAAGCCTTTACTGAGCACCTACTTGGTGCCGGTCCCAGCGTGAGGCCCTGGGATTGGGGCAGGAGGCAACATAGGTTTGCGTGCCCTCGAATATTGCAGCGGGGGAGTCAGAGGAGGAGGCAAACTGACAAATGGGGCACAGAGCTACTGAGGAAGAGACATGAGGGGAGGCGAAAGGGGCCTTGTGCTAGTCTGAGGCGGGCAGGTGGGCAGAAAGGCTTCCCTTCCCTGGGGAAAGGGCATTGGAATGACTGTGGGACAGTCCAATGCCCTGAGCAAGGCTTACTTAAGCAAAGATAGGGTTGGGGGGGGGGGCGGTTTCCCGATGGGGAGACGGCAAGTGCAAGGCTGGAGGTTGGGAGGACGTGGGAGACCCTGCTGCAGGAGCTGAGACCTCCAGGTGGCACGATATTCACAGGCCAACGAGGCCAGTGAGTCAGGCCAGTGAAGGGACTCGCCCGGGGTCACAGGGGTTAGAGCTGGGATTTGAGCCTGGAGTTCAGGGACAGGAACTGCTAGCCACAGGGGGCTTCCTGGCTTCTCGAAGCCGACCCAGTGCCGCAAACCCCTCCAGGAACAGCGGCCAGCCTCCCCTGCCAGGCACAGCCACCACCGAGGGCTGGCGCTGAGGGAGGGGGCGGCCAGCTGTTGGTAGGAGACACTGCCCTGGGACAGGCGGTAGCAGAAATCACCGTGGGATGCTGGAGGCTGTGGTGGCCATGATGTGGTTTCTCCAGGGCCCCTGTGGTAACAGCCTGGGCCCTGTGCCTGCCTCCTGTGGCTTCTTCACCCACAGAGTCCTCACTGGGGCCTGTTCTGTTTCCCAGAGCTTGGGCTGGGAGTCCGGAAGG